>NW_022987973.1:1220197-1715366 GCF_902827165.1 Trematomus bernacchii
TGTTCGCTTAACTAAACGCTTTCATTACAACTGCTGTGCCTGCAAAACGCCAAGCTACCTGCATTTGCCAGTTCCCCCTCTCTATTACTGCTGGGCCACATTAGCTAAAGGAACAATTACCTCTGAGTCGACCGTATTTTGTTTAAGGAAACATGTACAAGGTCCCTAACAATTACAGCACATACTCCTTATGTACGTGTATTCCCCCATCTCAGTTTGAGCCAAGATGATGCAGATTAGAAACTTTCAAAACTGTGATGTGCTGACACACATCTCAAGCATTGGTCATTTCTAATTATAACATAGGCCTACAACGATAAGTTCAGATTTTCTTACTTTTGGGCCCCCTTTTTCAAATGTTACCTTTACAATCCAGTGCGGACTTTACTAACTGAACAGGCACTTGTGGGATGTATTTTGACAGAACTTTTGATGCTGAGATGATAATAATAATCCTTTATAATTGCATCTACAAGTGCTGAAGTTCCCCAGTCTATGGCATGATATAATAAACAGCAGGACACCTGTGTAGCCCTCCCCTGTTTACAATACTTATGTTGAACTTTTAACATCTTAGTAAAACATAATCATCTTTCGTGTAGAGAAGTTTGCAGTTGTATTGACATCATCTTCAGCTTCGCAATGAAAACAACTTAACTTTTCTTTTATAAATCACAAAGCTTCACTTTACCAAAGTGAGGGCATTTGCACCTGCCATAGCTTTTGTGAAACACCTGGATTGTTACCATGTTGGTGGATCCAGTATTCAGTGTCTGACCTAACAAAAAGGGATATTTCTGACATAAAGAAGTGCATGGTACAGTTTGAAGTGGATTGGCGGCTGGACGTCCAATAGAAAAACAGAGTGGTCGAGGACCTGAAGCCTCTGGGCAACATCACTGACCTTTTGGTGGAGAAAGCCCCTGCTTCTGTAGTGGGGGAACCCCACTGGTCGCAGAGCCATCCAACCCAGTGATAAAGGAAACCAAAGTGGCGGGGGGCTCTGAAAGGGCACACAATGTCGATCCAGGAGGAGGAGTGGTCTTTTGGTCCCCCACCAGCACACTGAAGATGAACACACTTGGGGTCTGTAGGTCTTTATCTGAGCGTCTTGAATCGTTGGCCTTTGTGTGCATTGTGTGATGGCTGAATGTGATCCGATGTCACAATCGGGTCTGAATGAACTTCACGCCTGATGACAGATGATGCAGATGGGACCTTTCTTTCAGGGAAATTGTTTGAGCCTTTTTAGGAGCTTTTCAAGCGTGCCATATAACATGCGGCATATTTAGTGATGTTAAGGTGCTCAGCCGGTTTGTGAACAGACGTAGGGATCATTTGTGTAATCACCATGTCGACCACTCCAGCACACAGTGTCAATTCAAACATAAGGAACTTGTTGAAGCTTTTCCACATCTTCAAGTGCCAAATGTACACATGTTTGAGAGCAAATTCAGAGTCCAGTGGTAGCATTGGGGCCCGTTGAATTTGGTAAATGATTGACCAAAACTATTTCAGCCCAGTGTCTCTTCAGAATCCTGAAAATTTGATAATATCTACCAACTTCAGCTCTCAAGGAATTAAAGCTGTTCAAATTCCACAATGTCTCATTTGCTTAAACCTCTGTCCCCTAATAATTATTTGAAAAAGGGTTTATAGGAGTTGGGCGTGTGTGTCGGCCATTTCAGCAACAATTCAACTATGCTATAAGGCCATGACTTCTGCACCATCAGTACAACACGTTTATCAATGTAGACATTTTGGAAGAGAGTGTCTACACTAATAATAAATAAGATGAGACATTGCCTTCATATGTTTGAATCAAATGGTTGTTTCCTCCTCTTTGTGTCGGTGCTTTGTACTGTACCTGTCATATGTTACTTCCTGAAGGTAGCCATTCTTCTGATCTTGTCATTTGCTCTTTTATAAGGACATTGATTCTGTAGGTCAGGTTTGCTGACCAGTTCCTTCCCCCCCCCCATCAGAGACTCTTTCATGTTCCCAGCAGCAACCTGACACCTGCTCAGGGCCCCAGCAGTCAGCGTCCATAATCCATACATCACAGGCATACACACACACACACACACCAGAAACAAGCATCCTCTCGCATGCACACATATGGGCATCCACTGCAAACACACCTTTAACATACAAACATACATCTCATGCAGACATTGCACTAATATTGACACTTGGCTGGATATCAATATTCTGGGACAAATTGATTGGCCATGTTGTTGTGGTGTATGAAGTGTTTCATCACACTCATAGCAATTTTCTTTACACTTATATGTGCTAGCAACAGGACATGTCGCTTAAAAAAAAGACCAATTCACAGTCAATCACCTCCTGGCAATGTTTTCATCAGTGTGGGCCTCGACAGGATGTGTCCTGCCTCTCACCCAATACATGCTGGGATTGATCTAAACTGCCATGAAACCTGACTAGGACATGAAGTTACTACTACTGATACTTTCACTTTTAAAAAAACGTTAGGGGTTGTCCATATTCTACAGACCTATTCTAACATGAAATTGCTTTTACAGCTATCGTAGTAATATAAAACTTCTTGATTTATTCTGGAATATGTTTTATATCATAAAAACAGTTTGCATCCAGTATATTTTGCTTTACTCATTGAGCGAACCTTAGGTACTGTATACCCAATAGACTTATCCGAAGAAACTGTATCAACAACGCTTTGTGTTATTAAGGACTTAGTACGCAGCAACATTTCTTGTTGATGACTTGTCCTGCACGCTACAATCACCCTAAAGATGTCTCCATGTTTGTGGGTAAATAAATGGTTAATTCTACAAAAATGTGTGTAATTAGCACCTGCGTTGTCACTGTGACAGATCTTTATATAAACAACTTTCAGGCTGTAAAGATACAATCTATTGGATTTTTTTTTAACTGGTATAACAATGCACCCAGTATGTAAGAAAACCTAAGAAGAGTCCAGGAAGTGAGAGCAGTGGGAGATAGTGAAGACGACTCCAGGAAGTTGTCTCATTGTGTGCTAATTGTGTCTTTAACTCCACTTTCCGGTGGTGGAGCAGGGAGTCTTCATGCTGATGGTCTTCCAGCGGGTCCATATATGAAGTACCTTGTTAAGCTCAGGTGGTCGATAGAGTCAACGGTGTTTGTGTGTCCTCATTAGCTGCAGGATGTCCCTCAGTAGGAGAGGGGAGGTAAGGAGGCCCTCATCGATGATGAGGTTGTGCATGTGTGTGTGAGCATTTGTGTGTGTGAACCATCACATTGATCGATCCCACTCATAATCTCCCATGACCCCCTAGGCAGCATGAATTACACCGGTGGGCAGTGTCTTCAGCGCGTGTGTGTGTTTGTGTTTGCGGGGCTGAGAGAGAAGGGGGTGGGGGTCTCTATAATTACAGCAGATGGAGATAGTATCTGAGGGAACTGCACACAGGGGAAGCTGAGTGAGGGCAAGTGGATTAAGAGAGAGAAGAGGTGAGAAGAAGGCTGAACAGTGAAGGAGTTCCTCTGCTCGGCTTTATAAAACAGCAGGACCCCTTGCTCCTCTCAAAAAGATTGATCCAGGAGAAAGCAATGATCCCCTTTTGGACTTTTCATCCCTAAAATCCACATGAAGTTGTTTTTATCTCGTTTTCTACAAGCACGCACAAGGATTCACACGTACATACAACAGCATGCTGGTGATGTGAGACACACGGACGGATTTACACTTTTCAATTGATTAAAGGTTGTTGCCAACGATGTAACAAGAAATGTGATCTTCGAGCAGCAAAAGGCGGGAGACCAAGTGCTGTAATGTAAACATGGGTTTTTCAAGTCGTTAAAAAGAGGTTCAAAGATGGATTTAACAGGACACACAATACAAATCTACAACCATGCTAGCTTTGAGCTAATTAGCACTAAACCTACTTTATCTCATACTAGTCATACTTTGCGGCTTGGGAAGAAGCTTTGGGCTTTACTATAAAAACGCTAAGGGCAGCATTTTGCATGGTATCTTGGTGCGGAAGGTTTGCACGTGGTTAATGTAAACACATTTCAAACCACTTGGTTAGGATTTAAAATAAAGATAATGATTAGAATTAGCTACGGATGTAACTTCATGTTACTCAGTTATGTAGTATCTTATATTATACAGTGGCATAACGTTGTCAGTAAACAAAATCTTTACAAACGAGACAACAAATGGAGGTCCCCTGGGTAAATATTCCTGTGCTCTTTGGTCCATCCGTTACTCCCACACTAAAATGCTGATGCACACGGTCGGTATTTGCCGCCCTGGGAGTAAAACCTGGCTGGCTAAACACAAATCAATTTCGGGAGATCTACTGAATTCATAGAGAGGGTAACATGCATGTGCATACAAACATTGCTGTCAATCCATTTGAGACATTTCACTTAAAAACACAAACGTGAACACCATGGCGTCATAAGCAGTCAGTCGTATCACAAAATTCAGATCACAAAATGTATACATAATTACAATATAATCCATCTGATCTGGAACATAATGGTGGATAGACCGACAGACCGATATTGCCATCCATAGAGCCATGCACTTATAAATTGTGCAACTAAGGTACTCTTATTCACGATAGTTTTGTATATCCTGAAATGGAAAATATATATTACAGGCCAATAAACATTTTGCTAATTTGAGGGTTGAAGTACTGAATCTCCTCTGTATCTCCTCTGTCATTGGCTCTTTATGAAAAGCTGCTCTGTATGCTTATTATGACGGCAAAAAACAACTACTTACTTTTGTGTCTATTAATGTGGACTCATATTTATTGCCGACTGCCGAATAAGCAATTCAAATTCCCATTTTAATCAAACACTTGGCATTTGGACCCCAGAGTGATATGCAAGTAGACTGAGTTCATTAAAACGCCAAGCGATTCCCAGTATTACAAGCATTCAACATATAGCATATAAGGAGTGAAAAATACAGATAAAATAGAGGTGCCAGAAATAAGACTCAGGAAAATTGCGATTCCAGCTGTACTTTGGTGTGTTCTTTATGAGACAAGAGCAAGATCACGTCTTCTCCCTCAGTCCTTCAACCTTCTTGTTAATTTTCTTTGGCAGGGAAGAGGTTGGAGTTATATGAAGGTTGTCATATGAGTCGACTCATACATCAAACAAGATGACCTTAGCCTCGGTGACAGTCAGGACAGGACGGTGTGAGTGCACCAGTGTGTGTTTGTGTGTGTGGAGAGCATGCGCATACCTCCTGTCTTTCACATCATCTGGCTTGTTTGTCTACGTCGCATCCAGCTCACCTTCTGTTTTTATCTGAGCCGGCTCATTTCTGCACAACAACACTGATTATGATAATCAGAACATAAGGAGCGGTTTGCTAAACCAGGAAGCTGTGGGTGCGCCAAGGGATATCCTCAGGTATAGGATTACACCGGCTGAAGATTATTATTGATTCGCTCATGGACCTGTCAGTCTCTGCTCAGATACCCGGAGCAGAGTGAGTGACAGGGACAGGGCTGGGTGGCCCGCAGCCAACCAGGAGGAACCTCTCGGCAGGATGGGCTGGGAAGATGCAGGGAGATTGAGAGGAGGATAACAGGGAGGGATAAGGGTAATTGATGATTGTTATAGCAGTGGGAGGAGGAAGAGTAGAAGGAGAGGGAGAGAGGCTGATGAATTGAGGATGGATGAGAAATGATGGAGAGCAGAGAAAGGCAGGTGATGAGACAGACGGACTGTTGGTGTATCGCTCCTGTCTGTGAAACACATTCAGCAGAACAAATATGACGTCTTTTAATTAAGGATGAGGAGTTATAACTAATTCTCACTTCTGTTTAAGATGTAAGACTTAGTTTTAGGGCTTCAGTAATGATCATGTTGAAGGTCAGGTCAGGTCAAGAGTTTGGGTTGGACATTTTGATCATTAAGGCAGAGACAGAAGGAGGTCAGGGATGCATTTTGTCAGTGATGTGCCTAGGATGTACAACTGTGGGTCTGTTTTGTGTTTTCATACGCAATGTTTTTATATGACGATTTCTTTTTTTGCAGTTAGATCAGTTGTGTTATTTCCAACCTCTCTTCAGAAGGTCGTCTTTTGTAGTGCACAGTTCTTCCTTTTTGCAGCTCAAAGTATTTGCAATGTTATGCCTCATCGAAATCAGACACTTCCTTGACAAGGCCCCGAGTTTAGCTAATTCTGTTTATCTGTGATGCAGTTGCCCACTGAGCCAAAAGACATATTTCCACACATTATTATTGCAACAAAAAGCTTCAAATGATGATTTTAGTTTTAAAGGTTCACAGGTCTGTGTATTACATAAAGATAGCCACAATTGAGCCAAAAGCATTGTCATAGTCATAGTCGAAGATTCAATTTTTTCAATTCCTGGTTTTCACCCAGGCGGCCCGGGTTCAACTCCCGGTATGGGAACTATATTTATAAATAGGACTCGGTAACTGGAGAGTAGCTGGATGTTCAATCTGTGGATTCATCGCTGGAAAGGTGTCAGTTAAGGGAACTCATGAGCTGCCGTTGATCATACATCATTAACCTAACTTCTCACATTGCCCTATTTCTAAAAAATGTCCAATGCATGGGAGTTTTCTACTCAACTCACTTTATTTTTTCTCTGTTATGTATGAAAAAGGTTGTGTATGTTGTGTTTTTTCTTTTGGCTCAGTCGAGGTTCCAATCGAGCTGAGCTAATACTATAAGGCAGAGTTAAAACACTGCAGACCACTGATGCGTCAGAGATTACTGTCACAAGCACCAGCAAAATACCTGCACAAACCCTTTTTTATAAATAGCTTAGCAATCATAGTAGCAGACCCATTGCAGCAGCCCGAGAAACTATGGCACACGCACTGTGCCATACAATTGACACAATGCAGACATTTTTCTGTTTGTTTTTCTGATTAAAGATTTCAGCAAGTGTTGCAAAGAAGATGATGTCAAAGCAGTTTCACAAAGCATCAGATGTGAGTATCCTGCCTTCCCCATGGGGCTTCTATCCGGGGTAGAAAACGAAATAGAGAAAAGGACTTGCTAACAAAAGGGAGTGGATTTATGGTCAAGCTGAACCATGCAGAGGTTATGCGATATAAAGACTTATTGGCCAGTATTATCTGTCTGGTAGCTTGTAGTCGGTGGGATGTAACTATGCTGTAAAATGTATTATCTCTTCGATTTACACACGGCATCTATTGCACGTCTGTCCGTCCTGGGAGAGGGATCCCTCCTCTCTTGCTCTCCCTGAGGTTTCTCCCATTTTCCCCTTTAAAGGTAGGGTAGGTAAGTTTGAGAAACCGGCTCGAGATACACTTTTTGTTATATTCCATGGAATGCTCTTAACATCCCGATAACAATGAATATCTTAAGTGCTTTGACAAAAAATCCATAAAAAAATGTAATCTGTGGAAGCCGTAGTACTGTAAAAAGTACGACCAATTATTTTAGCTGGCCCGGCTAAAATAACTGGATGGCCTACCTGCCTGTCAGCCTTCCATCTGTGCACAAACTTATCTCATGCCCTCATTGGTCATGTGCGCGTTCGTGTGTGTTGGAGGAGGGGCTCTGTAAGGAAGTGGCAGATTTTCTCCGGTTGTGTATTTTCAAATTCTAGCGATCTCGAGCCGGTTTCTCAAACTTACCTACCCCACCTTTAAACTGTGGGTTTTCTCTGGAAGTGTTTCCTTGTACGATGTGAGGGTCTAAGGACAGAGGGTGTCATATTGTCATACTGATATTCTGTACAAACTGTGAAGTCCACTGAGACAAATGTAACATTTGTGATATTGGGCTATATAAATAAACATTGATTGATTGATTGATTGATTGATTGATTGATTGATTGATTGATGTAACTGAGTAACTGACAAGTACTGTACTTTATTAATATATAAAGTTAGACTTGTTTTATATTTTATAATTGATGTATTATTATTCAATACACAAAGAAAACAGACATACACAGAAACGGGAGGAACGAGGAAATAAGGATTTGACTTATTGAAAGCTATAAAAGCAACCTTTTTTCCAAACAAGCATAATCAAAGGAGTGAGCACTCAGACATTCAAGCTCGTGTCAGACAGTCAAACTGGAAAACAAACAAACAAAGCAGCTTGGAAATAATGCCAGCCAATAAAAATGTAAGTGAGAGAGACGTCTCACCCAGACAACTTTTAGCGTGGTATGATTGTTGGTGCCAGACAGCGCGGTTGCTCCATCTCAGGAAACAGACACCCTAATTGAATTTATTGCACTAAAGTGTCTAGTATTCCAAAAGAAAAACACATAGTTAGCTGCCCTGGACCTTTTAATGTATACATTTGTGTATATTATACAGGCGGCCTGCATTTACATTTGATGCTCTTACCTTGAGTGACTTACTTAGAGTAAAACAAGAGTTATGATACAGTGAAATGACTGACACCTCATCTTTGTAGACTCTATGTGTGTACATCTACTTTGTGTGATGCCTCCTGTATCTCTAGAAATCCTTCTCCCCGCTCAACAATTACTGTACACAAAAGCACTTTAATCAACCGTCGTCTCCTGATGGTCAACAACACACACAGTGGAAGAAATCAACACACAACAAGCAGGAATGCCGGCACACACTCGCTACAAGTTTCTTTGTAATACTTCTTTTATTCTGGCGTTGCCTTCGCTCACTAACCTACTCAATCTCTCTGTGTCTCTTTCTCTCAGTCTCTACCTCACACACACACACACACACACACCCCGAGTGTGATTCTCTCAGAGTGCAGACCCAGGCAGAAACAGTCACTCTGATATTATTAGACATTGCACTTTAGGAAGCGAGATGATTCATGTTTTTATTTGAGAACCATAAAACAATAAAGTATGATTGCTGCGCCCGCTCCGGCTGCAGCTTCCTATTGCGATACAAGACGGAGGCCAATAAATGACAGCGTTGATTTCTGCTCACACATTACTCTTTGCCATGTAAAATTGTCCATATTCATCTGTAGAGACTCAGTGAGAAGGGCTTTTAATAATATCTCTGACAGATGTATTACACTAATGAGCCGTGGTGAACATTTACAAATCACACATGAAGAGGAATGCAAACACACTCGGTTACAAATATGAACATCTGTTTAATATTTAATGGGCTGTCGAGGAGCTGGAATGCAGTTAGATTGTAAGACATAATGAAATGGAAAGATGAACAATGTGTGAGTTTGAGTGAGGAGTGAGCCATTTAATCAGAGCTGTGCCAATAGTATCCTGGACAAAGGAGGGAAAATACATTGTATACTTTAAAGGTGGGGTAGGTCATTTCGGAGAAACCAGCTCGAGTGCGTAGAATTTGAAAATACACAACCGGAGAAAATCTGCCACTTCCTTACAGAGCCCCTCCTCCAACACACACGAACGCGCACATGACCAATGAGGGCACGAGGTAAGTTTGTGCACAGGTGGAAGGCTGACAGGCAGGTAGGCCATCCAGTTACTTTAGCCGGGTCGGCTAAAATGATTGGTCGTGCTTTTTACAGTACTACGGCTTCCACAGATGACATTTTTTTATGGATTTTTTGTCAAAGCACTTAAGATATTCATTGCTATCGGGATGTTAAGAGCATTCCATGGAATATAACAAAAAGTGCATCTCGAGACGGTTTCTCAAACTTACCTACCCCACCTTTAACTAGTGCATGACAAGGTGCGGGGAGTATAGGTGTACAAAGACATCATTATCTGTCTCTGTATTCGGCTAGATCTCCAGAAGTGCCCATGGTTTGTAACCAAACATGTTAAATTGGGCAAATGTTATATTATATTATATTTCTTAAACCAAATGAAAATGTCATGTTATCACAAAAACAAACGTCCATTGGTCTAAAAAAAAATAACCTCGCCCTGCAACAAATATAAGCACATAAGCTCAGGACAATTATTATGCAGAAAGCCATTGAACCTCGGTCTGACTTGAGTGAAAATCATGTTTCTTTTTGTTCACTTGAATAATCACAAGCAACTCTTATAGGAAGATATATGAACGCGTTTCCATCGCAGTGATTGTGCTTTCCCAAATTACAGATTTTGAGCATGTCCTTGGTGCAGAGTAGAGAACATATGCAGGATGTGAGAGTCTCATTTCATTCTTTCATTCTTCAGAACTCCTGTTGCCTCTTTGTGTGTGCAACCAAGGGCAACACCCTGGATGCCTTTTAGGACAAACTGTCTGATAGTGAGCTCTGTTTGGCCCATTTGTATGATTCACGGCGTCTCCCCCCCACTCTTATGACCTCAGGCTTTTTAGCCGGCCTTCGAGTGTGGCTATTTGGAAGAGCGATAAACATGTCTGCCTTTAGAGATGGTCAAATGACTCACTGCACAAAGTTTGTTTCAAGCAAACCCTGACCTTAACTCCAACAGGTTGAGGAGACAATAATTTCAACACTAAGAAACCATGAAGTAAGGGATAAAGAACAACAAGGCGGTCATTAATGAATAAAGACCACAGGACAGGGTGATCATGGAGCCCGGCGCTACTCTTGCGCTGTTTTCCTTTTCTTTACTGGGGACAGTTTGGTGTTTTCTTATGGAGAAAACTGATGTCTGTTGTCCACAGCTGATGTTAAATCGGCCTGACTTTTGGGGATTGATAAGGGTCATGATATAGCAGTGGTGAGTTAGCAAGTATAAACAACCTCTGTCATTTCCAAATGGACCAATCAGAATTGAGTATTCAACTAAGCCATATAATAATTGCAGGTATTTAACTTTGGGGAATATACCGCTATTGGACCATTTTAATTTGACATAACTGTCTGACCAATGAGGCATCAGATATCTCATCAGTTACATTTACATTGGAAATTGTTCCAATATAACAGTATCAGTATTGGATTCTGAGTGTACAAATATCTTTCTCAGTTGCAGTAAAGTGGAACACGCCTACAAGATGATCACAGCTCATACCTCTCAGCTCTGGCCCAGTTTTGACTGTGTAAGACCTCTTTCACAGTTACATTTTGACATGTTACTGCATGAAAAACCAAGGTGTTCATATAGAATTAATTGTCTGATCTCCATTTAGCTTCTTCAGTTTAAGTGCTCTCACACTGCCATCGCTTCCTGTAACTCTTGAATGAAACAGACCCATTGTTAATGTTTTTAGTAACGTGCTTTCCACAGGCGTCCCTAGCATTCCTCACAGCCACAGGTCTTCTTGATTGTACTTCTACTCAGGGATGATATCCATTTTACCTCTCTACCCTCAAGGCCAGACAGAGAGTGAGTGCTCCAGCTTCCTCCAGCTCAACAGAGCAACTCTGAAGCTCAGTCTGAGAGGCCTTTGGCTTTTTTGTCTCTCTAAGGCTCTTCTTTCTCATGTTCAGAGACTTTAGGTCTCAGTCTCACCGGTTTCAGACTTCTCTCTTCTTGAAAAAAAAGACGCCTCAGGGCTCATTTATACCATGACCTGTGTTTGTTCCTAAACCAATTCAACTTCAAAGTGTACGGAGGGTTCATGGATTGGTATTTACACAAACATTTTACAATTACGTTGCATCATGTCCAGTGAATTTAATCTGCTACAGGTCGAATAATGTTTTCAAAAAGGTTCCTGAAGCAAGAAAGGATGCATTAAGCTGAAACTAAACATGTATGCATCTATTATTACAATAGGTTCTTAAAAGTAAATAGATTGTATAAGAGGCATTTTAGTTAAGCCTATAATACAATAATGTTTGTCAAATGTAGAAACATTGCGTACATATTTTAACTGTTTTCTCCAGGCTTTCCTCTCTTAGTACACATTATTCACAGGCAGCTGGTGGCTGTCTGCCACACCTCGCTGTGTCTGTGTCACCACCAAGCACGCCCGCACACACACACACACACACCGAAACATCACTACGTCTTATACACACAGCAGACAGTGTGTGCCTGTCCCCTTGTCACACAACCCCTGGCCGCACCTCACTCTGTCCCCTTAGCCTGCCACTTTTCCACCACCTTCCTCCATCCTCTGTGTGTGTGTGTGCTGATACACATGTCTGTGTGGGGCTTGATGTGTGTGTATTGGAGTGTGAGAGCACACACGTCTCTCTCTCACATCTGAAATATGGCCGTGTCTGCCCGGTCTGTATATCTTGTCTCGTCCCTTCAACAGAAAACCTTGGTCGCCGCTGATGGAAGAAGCACCGCCACAAATAGCTCAGAGATGCAACACTCTAACAGGTCACAGGGAAACGAAGGAGGCATGCACTCAGTGACATTTGTGGACTGCATTCATGCACTGTTGATCCATTACTCATTGCTCTGTTTGATACATAAATAAAATAAAACGGCATCAAATTGAATAACCAGTGAATAACCAGTAGACCTTACATCTTTGAAAGGTTGTGGGCTGTGTTGGATGTAGTCCAAACCACAATGTGTCACAGTCACCTCTCTTTTATATAACATGAGGACGTTTGTGATATAGTTATTCAGTTTCGCCTAAATTCAGTTTGAACCAAGTCAGAGCTTAAAGGATCAGGAATGTGTGGGCTAACCCAGTAAATTAAATATATTGTTGTGGGTGATATTTGATCTATTTAATACGCCTTGTTTAATTGGTACGGGAAGTTTCATATTCTTCCTTGTGAGAATAAAAAAGACTATTCTTGTAAAAAAAAAAACCCATTCCCCTGTAAAGTTTTTCATCCTTCACAAAGATTGCAGCTGTGGTCTGTCCTTGTGAAAGTTTCCACAGTGTATGGATGAACAATGGAAAAGTGTATGCATGTATGTTTGAATCAGTTTCTGTCTATGTTTTGATACTTCGAACTGAAGTCCATTTAACATTACCATACAAAAGTATTATTTAAAAGGTTATCTCTGTCTGTATGCTCCATTTTCCTGCAGTTCACCAAATAAAACTACATACTCTAAATTGCCTCTGCTATAAATGCTGGGATAGACACCTCTGTCCTAAAATGTAAAAAGTAAAAAATTATTCAAGGATGGACGACATGTTGTGATTTCCTTCAAATTGTATTCCTTAGATTATGTGTGCTCTTTCATGCAGACTGAGTAAACCCTTAGTATGCATGTCATTTTAACGTAATTATAGTGTGAAAAGCAACAAGTGCTGCTTTGACTTGTGCTGTCAGGCTGCTACCAAGTCTTTATTCTTCAAGTGTTTTGTGTCAAACGGCACTGACATGTTAAAAGTGGCTTATCCTTTTTCTAAAGTGCAGGTGTGTTTCACCGCAGCCTGGGATTGACTTTCTCTTCACTCCACGTATGTACTGTTCTCTCATTAGTGCCTCCACAGGCTGCTGAAGCTTTGTTCAAGAGCACTTGACAGGTCACTGAGTGTTAACATCTAATGAGAGCATTGCACAGTAATCTTCAATGTGTCACACAGGCTCTCCAGTAGCATGGTGATGACTGGAGGATGATTGTGGAGGATTATGTACAAAATGGACCCACTCAGGTAAAGTCCCCTCCAATCTCTCACTCTGAGCACCGAGTGGCCCGCAGCCTTGTTGCCTGGTGAAATCAATTATCAGTTTCCTCAATCAGATCACAGTCTCAACGGCGATGGCGAAAGACGGAAAAGACTCGTGCCTGCGAAGACTCCGAACAAACAAAATCAAGCAACAATGAATTATTCCATTTGGAGGGCGAGATTGACAGACGTGGGATGTGTTTAATGAAATGCAGGCGCTCACAATGCTCACACACACTCTGGGGCTGTCAAGATATCGAACCAGGGAGGCCTCGGATACCTCCCACGGCTGCTTCAGAAACAGGATGCCCCAATCAGCCTAGGGCGATTCTCTAAGCGTGCTGTTTCTGTTTGAGAGTTCAACTGTGTGCTTGAATGCATGTCTTACGGTACATACAGGTTCATGCACCGGTATAAATCAGCCTGCATGTTGCATTTTTTATTTGGGTTGAAAAAGGCAATTGCACTTCAAGGATCTGTCTTTTTAGGTCCTGTTGTTACAACAGGGCAGTGCTAGAGGGAGCCCTCGTCCATTTCACCCACTGACAGCAGTCAAGGTTCCCCACCCCCCCATAACCCACGGACCCTCAGCCCCCCCCCCCCCCCCCCACTCAGCCTGAGGCAGCCAGCAGGGCCACTGGGCCAAGGCCAGTCCAGCCCTTCAGCCACTGAGATGTGCTCGGACCCCCCAGGGGACCCGAGAGGGAGCTGCGGGGCCCGAGCTGTGGTCAGCCACAGGGTGGGACAAAGAGAGGGGAGGCTGGATCTGACCCTGTCACTCACTCAGAGGAAGCCGGGTTTGAAGAAGTAAAGGAAATAGAAAGCAAAGAAGACCGGGGGGGAGTCACACAAAGATATGAAAGAGGTCTGAGCAGGGCTGAACGGATCCATCAATACAGTAAAAAGAAAGAAAGGAGATTTTGGCCAGGAATTATTTTGGCTCGGTACAAAAAAACCTTGCCACTTTGCAGATAGGGTGTTTAGTGTATAAAAAAAAAACAAGGTCTAAAGCACGGCTGCAGCCCGGGCGCTGAAAAGCCATTCTCTGAATTCTGTTCTTTAAATGGAGAGAAATATTGATCTGGCTCAGCTGGCCCCGTAGTGCTCTGTGTGTGTGTGTGTGTGTGTGTGTGTGTGTGTGTGTGTGTGTGTGTGTGTGTGTGTGTGTGTGTGTGTGTGTGTGTGTGTGTGTGTGTGTGTGTGTGTGTGTGTGTGTGTGTGTGTGTGTGTGTGTGTGTGTGTGTGTGTGTGTGTGTGTGTGTGTGTGTGTGTGTGTGTGTGTGTGTGTGTGTGTGTGGTGTGTGTGTGTGTCGTGTGGTGGGTGGTGTGTGTGTGGTGGGGGAGATTCTTTGTCTTTTAGGACCCAATGGGGGTGGCGGTGGGGTGTTACCATGGATACGGCCTCACCCCACCACCGCCACCCCCACTATCCTGACACCCGCACACATATACACACATGCACAGCCCCAATAGGTGTAAAGTACACACACGCACACACTTTTTGAAGGCTTCTAGTCAAAAGATGTAGACATTTCTAAAGGCGTTTTTTAGACGTGTCACACTTCTGGACCGCAGAGATAAGAATACAAAACTGCACCCTAAGGCCACTAAGACCCAAACACACACACACACACACACACACATGCAGTTAGGTCCAAGGAAACAGACAATCATGGTAAAAAAAACCCTGCAGAACACTAATGCGCGACACAGACTCATCGCTCATCATTTCCTTTCAATTTACCCTCTTTGTCTCTTCCACCCTCAACACACTCCTCCTTCACACACACACACACACACACACACACACACACACACACACATCGCAGTTTGTGCTGCGTCCATAATATCCTGTACCTTACTTTTACCTTTACCCATTTATGTGCACTTACACACATGCACACAAACACACACACACACACACACCCACACACACACACACACACACACACCCACACACACAAAGCCACTTTACATTCTTACAAATGCAAATTAGCACTGGCGCACACACACTTGTCTTATAAGAATGAGACATGAGGATAGGAGATCAGAGTGGTTTACTGCCAGGTAACTGATATAAATACCATCATTACAATGGTGACAGGGTTTTCTTCTGTCCTCTGGCAAAATAGCATCATTAGACACACACACACACACACACACAGCACACACACACACACACACAAACAGCACACCTGCAGATAAACAACGATACACACAGAGATAAACGGACAACTAACTTTGATGCAGATATACAAATGCAGAAACATCATGGAAAGAATACACAGTACACACATAACCGATCCATACATAAACACACACATGCAAACAGATAAATATGAAGCACATTTCTCTTTTTGCTAAATGATGATGATGTTGATAATGATAGATCGTGGAGGGTTTCATAGGGTCGTTATAAGGCAGGAAGTCGCAGTGCTAGCCGACACAGGGAGATCAATACGCCCAGGGTCAGTTACAATATTTAGGGTTGCATGACTCCAGGACTAAAATAAATCAGGATGTGAAATATTGTTGGGCTGGATGCCGGGATGGGCCTACGACTGAAACGAGTATGATGGAGGTGAGGGGAGAAATGAGAGGAGGAGAGAGAGATTGAGGAGCGCGCAAAAATGTAGGACGGAAAATCAGCCATAAAAAGGTCAATAGATACTGCACAATCTAGGAGGGCTGGATTTGATTTGGGTTTAAGTTTGGTATCGAGGATGTAAAAAGGTATCATGAGCACATTTTAAAACATATTGTGAAAGGGTCATAATGTAACTATGAAACAAGGAATCTCTGTCTGTGCATTTGGGTCTATCTTTGCATATATCCTGAATGTTTTACCATCTACTTCACATTTAGCTTATCTATCGCTTACCCAAGGACCTGTATTGTCCAATATGGCTTAATTTAGACATGTTCAATATAAAAAAAACTTTGAATGAACAAGCGAACAGCGCTCTTTGCAGCCGAAGGGTCAAGTCAAGCATGTCGTCTACAGCAGGAAACCTATGATCATCTCCAACAGCTCACTTCTGCTGCTGGATATTTAACGTTAAAACATCTATTTGAAAATAATTGCTTTTCTTTCGTTTATTTCATATGTTTTTGTGACCGTGAGTATCGGCGACTTGGGTGTTTTTAAGGGGCGGATTTTGTGGTCTGGGGGAAAGTAAATTGCTTTACTTTGACCCTTTTTCTAATTGAGTATGTTGGTATTGGCAGTGGTTAAAGAATAAGGCTACTCAAGTAAAACATTTTACTGTAAGTAATAAAACTGTATCATAGGTGAATTGTTCCGGACCCGAGCAAGTAGTGTCTAGTTTGAAGTGTTGCAGTCAGGACAAGCATTCAGTCCTTTCAGAAGTTCATTACCAAAAGTAAATGGCAGAATTTCATCCAGAGCATCATCTATCCTGCATCATCTGTTAGCATGTTTATCATTATTACAGAAAAGGCTAAATGCTTTTGGCTTATTATAACAATGTACATCTGTTGCCTGACCTATAGTCCAACTCTTTACCTTAAGTGTTGTAACATAATGTTACATACAAAATGCACTACGAATCAACATTTAAGAATGATCAAACTCAATGACTCTTTCAAAGTGTTTCTATAATAAATTGAGTCTGTGCATGCGTGCATAATATATATATCTGAGACCACTTTGTGAACTTCTTCGTTCTTTTTGGACACAGAGTGGAAGCATTTTCTCTTTCAAGAAAACACTTTGTTGGTGGGGTAACTGAAATCTGATTTCATATTGTAAACTCAATGCGCCAGCCTCTACTGGTCCTGCACCTTAACTTAGATTAGATCATATCTCACTTATTAATTTCTCGGATGAGGAGATTTGCTGTTTTTGCTGAGTAATGCCGCTGCTGTCCAAATGGACGGCGCAGAACAGCAGCGGGAAGACAGATGAGTACCGAAAGAGAGCAATTGTATTTCCTTTTTATAATGAAGCTTTTAGACTTTTAGCTGATTCAAACATCCCCTTCCTTGTGTGTTGGTGCGGCGGGAGGAGCGGGTGTGGAGAGAGTGATAGATGGAGCCACAGATACGTCGTTTAAGGCAAATGCCAGAGCAGAGAAAGCTGCTGTTTAGGTCGTAACTGTTAAGTCTGTTTACGGACACTGGGCTTCCCATTGTCGTTGACTGATTGTCGATTCACTGCCCCCACAGAATTATATGTGTTTCTCTTTGGTATGCAGCAGCGGGCTCCAAACAAAAAATGTATTAGCTTATAATAGACTCCTCTGATTCTTGTGTGTGTACGTGGATTTGAATGCAGGAGTCTTTCTGCTTGTGTGTGTGTGTGTGTGTGTGTGTGTGTGTGTGTGTGTGTGTGTGTGTGTGTTTGCGTAATTGATTGGGGATTTCTGTGTCTATTCAAGAAGAGCTGACCTCTGACCTTCTTAACAAGTAGCAGCTCCGCCCCCCTCTGGCCTTCCAGTCTCTCAATCTCACACTGTGTTAAAAGAAATTAGTCACACACTTAACCACGCACATCCTGCCCATTGTTAAGTGACTCCTAAAGTGTGTCAAAGAGGTTTCATGGTAGCATTAAAGCGCTCTCGCTCCCTCCCAGGCAGCCGGCACGCTCAGGTTCAACACACAAGCCCTTCTAGACACTTTAGAGCCGAGGTACTCAACCTTAGCATGTGACCCTTAAAACTGTGTACTGCTCCTGGTAAATGCAAACACTGCAAACAGTCTGTAATATTGTCATGTGGCTTTAATTTTAACTTTTCAGATTAAAACCTAATAAAGTAAACGTTAGATACATTTTAGAGAATTGCACTTTATCTAAATCAAGTCTCAACCACCCTCCATGTATCAAAGCTAAGGCCAAGGACTTCTGGGATCATAACATACTTAGCTTACATTTCAGAAATATGTTCAGGTTAATAATGTGTGTGCCTGGAAAGCAGCATCAATACGGAGGGTATTGATGCTGCTTTCCAGGCACACACATTATATAAAGCACATGTAGTGGCACAGCTTTGAAGTTTAGTTTATTCATCACATGAAGTAAATTATACATCATCATAAGTCCCCTGTGGAGGGAGCACTCCACCAAAAAAACCCTCTGATCATGACTTTGTAGTCATTTTGTAAAGGCTTGCTTATCAGTCATGGAGGGTCTAATGAAACAATGTTGCATTGTGGGAAAACGTCCAGTGTTTTTTTTTCAGCTAATAGTTTCTTTCTTCTTCAAACTGTCTATTGTGAGTCCGCCAACTCTTTGGATGTGTAATATAAGTCACTGGAATAATCCTTTGAACATATCAAATAGTATAAATATTCTGGACAATTTGTTGCTTTGTAGATGAGCTGATTCCAGACAGCCACAGCATGTGGGTCCTAACTCTGGAAAGCCTTTGAAAGCAGAATATGATGCTTATGCTTGCATTTTAATGACCGCATATTCCTAAAGCAAATAGTTAACACACAATAGATTTGTATATGAACTCAGGGGTAAGCATTTTCAGCCACACAAGGGAACTGGAACAAACAAAGCATCTTCTCAGTAATTTACAGACATGGTTTTGCAAAAAAATCATGAATTATTAGTTGAGGGAACTGAAATTCAAGTCAACTCGACCTCATCATACTGCATCTGGGTTGTGGAGAAAGCCATGTGACCATTTATGTCACATCTGTTTTGGTTCATGACCCTTTAAGGTGAGGTAATGTCTACTTGTAACTGATTGCTACCAATTGTATATTGTAATTAATCAGTAATTGCTAGAAGCTTCAAGAGGCAAAATGATCTAGTATCCCATAAGACAAATGGGGAAAGATTAGAGATATATCTAATGTAAAAAATTATATAATTGACTTCTCTGTGTGACCAAAGGAGGAAGATGCAAGATCCCTGGGCGAACTCAAACTGGGAGTATTGCAGTCACTGGTCGCAATCCTCAACACTATGCCACTGGGGCGCATTTATAAATACTATTCAGCAACAAATGTTCTTCTGTTTTCTTGTCAAAGTGAGAAATAAATAAAAAAACAGACATTAATCCAAGAAATGTGTTGGAAAATAGACGCACTGAAGAAACACCCACTTCGATGTGTGTGAGAGCGTGTGCATGTGTTTTGCTAATGTGTGATTGTGTGAATTTCTGATCAACACACATGATCACACACACACCCGATCCCGGTGATTGAAAGTGTCTGCCGATTATTGATTTCCCGCAGAGAAGTTGCTAAAAGTCTCGCAGCTAATCCTGGCGGGCGAACGCGCTGTAGATAATGACGTGTAATGAGCTAATGACTCGCTGAAATATTTAGTAGAGCCTCAATAAGGTTGCACTATTAGAGGTGGGAGAGGTCATTAGAGGACCGTCTCAGGGACGGCCCTTCGATTAGTAACACCCGGGGCCATGGTGTCTGTCTCAGCACTGCACACACACACACACACACACAGGTATATGTATGAATAAACACACCTACTCGTGTAGATACACACTTATGGTAAAAGACACACAAAAATGAGGGCTGACAAGAAAGCACTGCTGTTGCTGTTAGGAGTTGGACCATTGATCGGTCAGCTTTTAAGAGAGTGACCTTTTGCAGAGGGCTCCACTGGCCTTGATAAATCTGATCTGGGGGCCATCTGTGTCTGGGTGGGAGCAGCCTCTCTAGGATGGGACCCTAGAGAGGAGGAAAGAGAGGGGAAGAGAAAGAGAGCAAGGGAAGAGATATAAAAACAAAACAGGAGAGGACGAGAGCAGAAAAAAGAGGAGGGAAGAAACGGGAGAAAGGAGCAAGAGAGGAAAGGTCAAGGGGAGAAGAAAGTTGAGGAGACGAGGGGTGCGGAAAGGCTAAGAAAACTGAGTGGATGGGAGGACAGAGGGGGAAGGAAATGAAAGAAAAAGGGAAAGGAAACCGTGGAGAGGACTAGTTATTTGTTACAGACGGTTAGCGAGTCACCGGACAGCAGTCATTAGTTATACATGTGCATTAAGTCTCTGACAGTCGGCACCGCCGCCCTGCAGTTTATAAAGACTCTGCAGAAAGCATCTAATAGGCTATCAATGCTTACAGCTTAATTGCACAATGACTATTGACAATGGCTATAAACATGTCAAGAGTTTCCTGGAGCGAGCTAATAGAGATCAGATCGTCTAACTCGGGACTTTCTAATTCTTTAATTGCAGTCTGTCGGTTTCTAAATGCAAGGAGTAAAAGGAAATGAGTACAAATGAAGTCTAAGTTGGGCTGTGGAGCTGTAATGCTTCCTACACAATATCTACCAATATGATGGTTTTTTTAAGTTTGAGTTGAATTAATGTATTGATATTTTTTTTTACGGTGTTCCTGTCACAAACACTGAACCACACTGGACCGTGGGTTTGAGAAAGAGAAAACTAAATTGTTAATGAATCTGTGAATTTCATAGAATCAATCAATCAATCAATGTTTATTTATATAGCCCAATATCACAAATGTTACATTTGGCTCAGTGGACTTCACAGTTTGTACAGAATATCAGTATGACAATACGACACCCTCTGTCCTTAGACCCTCACATCGTACAAGGAAAAACTTCCAGAGAAAACCCCACAGTTTAAAGGGGAACATGGGAGAAACCTCAGGGAGAGCAACAGAGGAGGGATCCCTCTCCCAGGACGGACAGACGTGCAATAGATGCCGTGTGTAAATCGAAAAGATAATACATTTACAACATAGGTAGACCAAATGTTTGGAAATGCGTGTGTCTGTAATAAGAAGATGAATCCATGAGGATGTCAACAATCCTGTGGGAGCCATCAGGGAAGTAGTATGATGAAAGTCAGGCAGGACCGCAGAATAATGTTCTCCTTCAGTAACTATCCTTGAGGTACACCTGAGCACAACCCCAGCTGTCCTCTGTCATATCTGGGATTTTGGGCGAGGTAGTTACATTAATGGGGCGAAGCCTGCGAGCTAGTTCAGGTAGTCAACTCGAGCACCAATGATACATTAACACGTGACGCACCTCGTCCCTCTTACAACCAACCAAACACATTCTCCTAAACATGCCGCTCTATTTAAGCTGCCAGGTCTTCCTGCCTCAGCCTCGCTCATGCTGCTGCTGCCACTGCTGTGTTCACTTGCTATTGCTACGTTCATGTTCCTGCTGCTGTGTTTCATGTTGCTGCTGCTCGCCTGCCCCACCACCACCCCAGCTCCACCCCAGCTTCCACCTGTAGGCTCGGGGGATAGTTATCTAATCATCACTCAATGTTCTTTGTAAATCTGTGGAGTGATGAGGCCCGAGCCTAGACGCCAAACTCAAACTATATGCTGCTTCTAATAAACATATTAAGAAACACGTGAGTTGTCTGACTGAACTGCGATTATGTTGTGTTTTTAGGATTAATTCTGAAATTATTTTATTATTTTATTATTAAGTGTACTGTAAAGAACAAATGTTACTTACATTTAAAAAACATGAACCGTTAACTGGATAATGACATTTGAAAATGCATGTAATTTAAAATACGTTATTAGTTTGATAAATCTTGTTTAGTGTTAAGTTTGGTTGGTGGGTGGTTTCTTAGTTGTCTCCAGTTTCGCCCTGGAGCAAGAAATACATTGACAATTTAGTACAATTACAGTAGAAGTGCAATAGTTTGCCACGGTTCACATAGAAGATCCTTTCTATAGCATGTCTGTTTGTTAAATATGAGGCTAGAGCCAGGAGATTTAGCTTAGCACAAAGACTGGAAACGGAGAGAAAGAGCAAGTAAGGCGTTAGTGCAGGATGAAGAATTCGGCCAACAAGTGTCTCTTAAGCTAACTAATTAGCAAGCTATAAAATGTAGGGGTTTAACAATATTTTTGTGGTTTTATGAGGGGTAATGTGAGGGACTATTTCTTGGCAGGGCGCAGTGACGCAATTCTGAAAGTCTAACCATTTTAATGAAAACCACCTGTTTCGACTGCTGTTAACATAAAACACACAAAAAATGTTGTAGTACTTAAAATAGTTTGACTTCACTCCAGCATTCAGGGTCAGGCTTAATAAAGTGAATGTACTTGCAGGACTTGCTGTTCTGAGTTTGTATCTTCATTTTATTACACTTAGTATAAATTGCTATACTAGGTAAATAAAATGTAATGTAATGATCTGTGAGAAGCAACTTTCTTCTCATTTGCATATCAAAGCCATGTGTACTGTAGATAAGGCATCCACACTCACTCACTCTCTCACTCTCTCACACACACACACACACACACACACACACACACACACACACACACACACACACACACACACACACACACACACACAAACGCTATCCAGCACAAACACAAACAACCACCCATCAAACTACAGCCTCACCTGCTGCAGTAGAACCATGTTGACTAATGGCAAAACCAGCATGTTCCTTACAAACCCTCCACTCCCACTGCACCTTCCAAACTTCACCTCAACACACACACCCTCAGCCATAATCACACACACATACACATGCTCACACACACCATTACTCTTTCTTTCTCTCTATCTACTACGTTTAATTCCCTTTGGAAAAGACAGGTGCAAACGTTGATTGAGCCTGAGCCAGATTTAGCCCCGGCTCTCAGTGTGCGTCCAGCTGTACTCCAGCCCACTGAGATCGATGTCCAGCCAGTCAGGCAGCCAGTCAGTCAGTAAGCAGCCAGGCAGTCAGTCAGTCAGGCAGTCAGCAGGCTGCACTCAGCAGGCGGAGGGGGCCCAAGGCTTTCCCCCCGGCCCCAGATACAGCCGCGCTTCACTGGGCTCATTGGGCAGAGCGCAGCGGGGCCTCGCACAGTGCCAGGCCCTATCACTGCACCACTGATGCAGGATGGGCTGCAGGCAGGCAGGGAGGGGACCCCAAAACGCCTGCTGGACCTCCACCCATTTGCCCCTCACAAATCCTTTTCCTGAAGCTTTTCTCAACGCCTCCACCTCTATTGAACCCTCCCTCCCTCCTTCCTCTTCTCCCTTCCTCTCCTCGCTCCATCCATCTTGGAGCTACTTTGATTCAGGTCTCTCTCTCTTCCATCCTCCATCCTCCATCCTCCCAGCCCCAGCCGTTCTCCAGCCAACCACAGTTTCCTATTGATTTATTGATTGCTGTCTGCCTGTGGGAGAGCGGCCGCAGTCTCCCTCTCTCCCTCTGCTTCTCCCCTGCATGGATTTGTTTTCCCTTTCCCCTCCTTTCTTCTCCCTCTCTCTCTCCTCAGCCTCTCCATCTCCCCATCGATGCAGCAGCTCTGAAACATGAATTAGAGAAAGCAGGGGAGTCCAATTTACCGGGAGGAATCGGATTCACCTTCTCCTACGCTCGTTTCTTCTCCGCTCTCCTTCACTTATACCTGTCTTTCGCCTCCATTTTCTGGGGTCTCTTCTGTGTGTCTGACCGTCATTTATTTGGCATTTCCACTGTGTTTTTGTAAGAGATGAGCGTTAATTCCAAGACGAGATGTTTAAACAAAAATTAGGAATGTTTCCATTTAATTCAGTTATTTCAGATTGTAGAAAAAATCGATATCAACATGCTAGCTCTGCTAAATATCTACTTTATAGATTGCTGCAGGTGTTCAGGTTCAGGAGGAGATCAGATACAGAATAAATACAATTCCAAATACCCAATTATTCCTTAAATTACAGACAGTTGCAGCCTCCAAAGTGATATTGACTTAGCCATATGGAGTTTTTATATTCCTCTTATCCCGTGAGCCAGGCTTTTTCATCCATATGTGTTTATTTTTTTAACAACATACCGGTGTTGTCTAACTGCATCTTTGTTGAATGCCCATTACTGCAGTTTCACCAGCATGTTGTGTTGTATCCCAGAAAAGCTCTAACTTCAATTATCAATCTCACAGCCTCGCAGTATTACATGAGCTTGTCTCTGAGGCTGCAGAGAGGACTGGTCTTATAGCACACTGTCCCCTGAACCGCAGGTCACAGAGGAGAGCATCTGATTATCTGACCTCTCGGGTCAACTCGCAGCTCTCCGGGTTTGGAACAATAGGATCAGCTTTAATGGATGGACGGACAGAAGGACAGAGAGAAAGGGGAGAGGCAGAGAGAGAAAGGGAACCGCAATCTATCAAATTGACCCTGTAATGAAGTGTGGAATATTTGGACGTTGTTTAGCAGATCACACACACAGGAATGACACAGTCGATCAGCTGTGGTAAATAGTACATATACTCTTTTCACTCAAATTACAACTAAAAATATATTTAACTGACACACTTCTTGTCGTGCAAACATTTTTTTTTACCTGGGATTTCTTCCTTTACATCAATACAGTGGGATTTTATCTGTGGTTATCCCATCATCGAAATTAGACATTTTAATTTCAACAGCAGTGTGCCAAAAACAATGTCCTTGTTATTGTATTAACCTCAAACCTCAGCACTATTTATTTGAGTCTTTTTCTGTTAATCTTTGTCAAATGTTTAAGGCAAATTAAACCAAAAGGTTCTACATTAGAAACCAGGAAATGTCAGTTTTTTTTTTTTAAACTAATAAATAAGAAGAAATAAGGGTTAAGGTTAGGGTTAAAAGATTAGGTTAAGAGGTAACGTGAACCTACTATTGAAATGCATATCAAGGTACTCGCAAATGTAAAGATCTTTGAAAATATTTGTACTTTATACTTGGATACTTTAAGTGTAATACTAAAGGTTTGCTAGTGAGTATTACTTCACCTCTGCTGCGGCTGCCAGAGTTTATCCCTCCAGCTGCCAAATAGGACTCACTGGAAATGATGTTTCTTGTCCAGGACAGGAATCCTTCATGAGGACAAAATCCCAAATGGGGATGTAAGGGTGGAGGAGGAGGTGGAGGAGGTGGAGGAGGGCGGGGTGGTAGTTGATGTTTGACAGTAGCTCTTCCAGAACAGACTACAGCGCTGGAATTGCCTCAGTGCACGGCGCTCTTTGTATTGATAAAATCCATACTCCTGAGATGCATCTGTGTGCGACAGGGAGCGTGAGATTAGTTTCCTGACTGGAACCCAGTTAATTCCACCGAGGAGAAGACACTCCACACCTGAGGCCCCTGGAAGAGCCGGGGCCCGACAGGCAGTCTGCAGGGCAGCCTACACTGTACACACCATGGTGGGAACTCAGCACACACACATGCTTCACACACACATGCACGGTCCCCCGGTCTGACGCCACCACCCCGGTAGGATTAATGGGGGGGGGGGGTTAGGTGTCTGCAGGCCAGAGAGTGGCAGCACAAGGACAGACGTCTGTCTGGCTGTCTGGCTGCCGACAGGTCTGATCGATCAATACGCCGACTCTCTTTCTCCCCTCCTGCCTTCTCTCTGTTCCTCTCTTTTTCCTCCATCTGCATCTCTCTTTCTTCATTATCAATTTCAACCTTTACCATCTTTCCCTGTTTGCGCTCTCCCTATCAAACTCTAATTAAAAAAAAGCTTGGAGACAATCGTACCGAAGCACACTGTACAAGGTGGTTTAACTGTAAAACAACCACGTTAACAATCATGTAATTTCAAATAAATAAAAGAAACCGAAAATAACTTTTATGATATAATGATTATATGAAAATAGTATTCATGTAATGTACGTTACAGTGTTGGTGTCCGCGTGTGGTCATATAATGTGGGTTTTTGTAGGCCTCAAAAAGCCACTAAAAAAATCCAACTGCACACACACACACACACACACACACACACACACACACACACACACATTCTCTGTGCTCTCTTGTGGATCAACGGTAACTCTCTTATGCTGAGGATTGAAAATAAGACGCTAACATGGTGTTCAAATTTAAATGAATGACAATAAATCATTTTGTTTGGCAATACCACGACTGCTATTAATAATTACAAAGTAACAATAGTCCTATATGTCGGGTAACTTTATTTAAAAACGTGTTAAAAAAGGGGATATTGGTAAAAACGCACACGCTCTCCACTGACCCCTCACCCTGCAGAGTAACCCCTCCTTTCACCCCCTAATCCTACTGACCCACCCCAAATGACCCGCCCTTCTCCTCCTCTCCCTCTCATTAAACCTTCATCACTCACTTTCTCCACAGCTTCATCTCTCTTTCTCCTTCATGCACACACAAAGAGAAGTGTGTGTGTGTTTTTGTAATAAACTCAAGCCCTTCTGCCACCTGCACCTTGCACAATGCAAATGTATATTATTGAAATAAACAAACTGTAATAAACGTGTAATGCTCACCATTCACAAACCCGAAGGCATGAAGCGCGCCCTAATAATCTACTTTGTATTGTGGGATCCCACTATGCAGCGCTGCTCCTTTCAGGTGCTTAGCAAGAATAACAGACGTCGTAATGGTGTGTCCAAGGTGTCTTTTATATTGTAGGACTCCTCATATCTACATGTCGTAAGTTTGTGTCTTTCTGTCTTTATCTGAGCAAGTATACCATCTACCTCAAAAGAGCTTTGAAGGATGAAAGGAGGATGCGAATACAAAAGGAATATGAGAGTTTACAAAGACCTGAGGATTAGATCAGACAGCTTTGGAAATATCACTCATTCATGTTTGCGAAAAAAAGGCTTATTGGGTGTGCAGAATGAATTTAAAGGTAACATGAATGTAGTGTATTAGGGTTATTTAGTGCTAGGTTTTGAGTAATCGTGAATATGGGTCAATTCTTTCAGTTTATAAGAGCAGCAGTCGTAGTATTTTGGATAAAAAAACTATTTTTTGACATTAAATTAACTTAAGTATTTGTATTTAACCCTTGCAAAGAGAAAATGTATGAAAAAATAGAACAACTTTGTATCAATCATGTAAGCATTTTATTTTAACCGTCATCGTAGAGAGTCGAGACAGCTTTGAGTTGACTTACATTATCATGAAACAACAGCTTGCCTTTTTACCTAATGAGACAAGTCAATTGAGTTTAACGGTGTGTCATTATATTCATTTATGTTCAACATTTTCTCGTCAAACGCCTTTTTAGGAGTTCTGACATCACTTCAAAGGTCAGGTTGCAGTGCATGTGCTGCCTTTGAAAATATATAAGATATTCTTTTGATAGATTTATGTCCATGTAGTCGTAAATGTATTCTTTTTTAAACTACCCATCATTTTTCCACATGGGCCAAGTGAACAGCATCACACACACACACACACACAAACACACTCTCTCCCTGTGCTCTACTGTGTGTGTGAGGCTGGGTTTTTTAGGGCTATTATGTGTAGTTTGGTGTCTGTGATGTTTTTTGGGCATGACCTCACCCACCTAGGAGTGCTCACGCGTCTCTAATCTGTTTTAGATGGGATGCCTCACTTTCCCATCATGCGTTTTTTCCTTGTGGCCCCTGGGTAATAAATCTAATGGTTCGAAACTTCTACTACATCTCATTGCTTTTTCTCCCAAAAACTATGCGCTTTATGTTCTCCCGAACTTCGTTACGCGGGGCCAGAAAGCAATGATTTCACAGGAAAATGTATATATCGGCTTTGATTTTGTCTACTTTCTCGCAATATGGGCCTGCTTTAGTGGAATAAAAATTGATTTTTTTAAGCTTTTTTGTGCATTAGCTTTTAAATTTGAAATTGTATTTGCCAAACCTGTTTGTGATCAATGCGAGAAATCAAGAGTTATAGCTGTGATGTAATATAGGAGGAAGGAAGAGCAAGATCTGACTGCTTGAGACAGCTTTCCCATATGATATCTTTATATGTACGTATATATATCTAGCTATCTAGTCTTTATATTATTATTATTATATATATATCTATGTATCTATGTTGTGTACTATATCCTATGTGTTTTCATCTTTTTCTCTTATTGGCTTGCTCCAGACTCTTACAACTTTACTTAAGCCTTTAAGGGCCAAAGAGATAAAAGCATTGAATCCATTTCCTCTCATCTTCTCCTAATTACTCCTCCTCCTCATCATCATCATCATCTTCATCACCTGCCTCTTTATTTCTGTGAAAGCCTCTTTAATGACCAGGTTTGATGTCCTGGCTGCCTGTCTCCAACTTTGGAGAGCATCCTTGAAGACCACCAAGTGGTCTTTCATAGATATACACATACAAATACTGCAAGCAGTCACACACACACACACACACACACACACAGGCGTACACAGACAGACACACACACACACACACACACACACACACACACACACACACACACACACACACACACACACACACAGACACACTCACTCTGCCCATGTTCCAGACTGTCCATTGTGCGTATCCGCAGCCTTGAAGAATCTTGAGGAGTGTCTTAAAAGCATGAAAGGGGTTGTAAGAGGGGCACACAAACAAACACACACACTAATGGCCTCACATTAGCCGTCAGTTGCAGGAAAGACAGACAGACAGAGAGACTCTCACACACACACACACACACACACACACACACACACACACACACACACACACACACACACACTTCACAGGGGCCTTTCTTCTTAGCAGTCTTCAGGAGGGGGGAAACATTTTTGGGACCCTAAAGACTTTCTAAAACAGAATCACTTTGTTTAGTTGTGTTTTAAAGTAAGGTCAAAAATGTTGAAATTGTGTCCCCGGCCTTTAAGCTGACCCTGCGTCTGTTTGTGTTGAATACCACAACTGTGTGTGTTCATCATATGGATGCTGGATGTTAGAGATCAGGTCAAAATTAAATTAAATGGTTACACATACAGTACATCTTTCCCTATTTGATGTTTCCAGGCCTTCAGATAGTGCTAAGCAACTGTTAGAAAAAGTGCAACAGAAAAAGCCAAAAACCTTCAGTATCTAAAGTAAGGACACTTTCAATGAATATTTAAACAAAATACTGTATTGATGTTTTTTCTCTGCTTCAGCATACTTCCTTCTTTACTGTTCGTTCATTCAAATACAATAGAGCAGCGGGGAAGAATGTCATTCAGGAGAATCATCTTAGTGGAGTGAGTAACAAAAGGTTTGAGGTGTTATGCTGTAGAGATTGTGCAAGAGTTTCACATTGTAGTGGAAGTCTTGGCTCAGATATGAAAACAAAAATACATGTTGTGACATCCTGCGGCACAGCCCGTTCCCCCAGAGGATAATCAATCATGCATGATTGGCTGAGAGGCTGTGAGACTGATTGACTAACACATCAGGAGTATATTTTCATCCATCCTCTTTACCAAGGGTCGTTTTTTACCTTTCCAAGATACCAGGAATACAAATCCATCTGCACACTAACTAACTCAAATGTGCCTTTTACAGCAACAGAAATACCTCCAGTCTGATTTACTTACCTATCATTACTGCCCTCTCCCTATACATATAACTTTAGCTGTTAAACCTGTTATTAAAAGCAAGACTCCCTTCAGCTTGAGACAATCCTCGCTCTCTGCAATATGAATCCATGCTCCATGTTTAGTGTGCCTTGTTCTGTACGCTTTCAACATTTCTCCACATTATTATAAAGGCTAATTACGCTTTGGGATACATTCGTTTTAGTTAAATGTTACGTCTCGTGGACCTTTTGTCACTGTCTGCATCTTGTCTTAAAACAGACTGCAGTTAAACATGACAAATACAGTCAAACAAAGGTCAATCAATCAATCGATTATGAACGTTTTTTCAGAATAAGCTGTTGTTTCAAACACACACATCCTTAAATGGCAAACACAGGCTGAGAGAGTAAATTACACTCCCTGCTCTTCACACTCAATGCAGACAGCTCCTGTAAATAACGTGTCAACATGTCCTGAATACTCGTTATTTGAGTGTTAGAAAAACATAGAAAACTTCCCAGGATCATTACCTTTTCAAACATTCTCCTGTTATTATCAGAAATATCCAACATGTCCACTTGCTTCAGTGAGAAAAAGAAAATCAAATACACAGATTTAAGCCACAAGGGCAACTCTGTTTGTCTTGTTTGTGTGTCTCCCACTGTCTGTGTATGCATGTGCTGGCGTGTGTGTGTACGCATGGCGGAAGCCTGCGAGGCTGAGGCTGCTGTCGGTGATGGGGGACATTGATTTTTTTTCTCCCCCCTCGGTTTTCTCTGGGATTTTGACAGAATCATAGCGCCATGGAAACAAAGAAACTGCTTTGTGACAGAGGAAAACCTTTCATTTCAGCCGGAGTGAATAGCGGCTTGCCGCTGATAACAGCATGGGTAATCACATACACACGCACACACACACTTACAGAAATACACGTGCACACCCATGTAAGGAACCACAAAGCACTCGCATATAAGGTTAAAGTATGATTGTTGCACGTGATTGTGAAAATAAACAACTCAAAGGTCCCTTTTCACTAAGCTGCAGCTCAGACACACAATCACAGCTATTATCAGCCTGTGCAGGAATACATGTCAGTCAGAAAGTTATTTCTTACTCCGTCACAAAAACAACAGATACACATAACTAGCGGTTTATGTACAGATCTTGTTTATGAGAGGAAATGTCCTTATTGTAGGTTGATATAACATAATTGAACACACGTTTTATGAAGTGTTTTCTGAGTATCCGTTGATAACGAGTGCAGAAAGTGTCATTTATACTGTTATTACTGTCCTGTTAAAGTTGGTCCTCCCATCACTGTGAACACAACATCTGTCCATCTAATTTGGCATTTAATCACATAAATAACAAAGTGTTTGACTTATTAAGCAAAATACAGTTTTATTGTATGTTATTATTAAAATGTACTAATTTTGTTGCTGTATATATAAGATTAACTAATCCTATTTTGTGAATTTCGAGTATTAAATACTAATACCACACTGCAAACACTCCACTTGTAAAAGTCCTGCATTGATAAACTTGAATTATGTTACTAATAGCAGCTTAAAGTAGTCAAACTTTCAGAATTAAGATAAATCTACTGGAGTTAATACAACAATATGTGAGATGTACAGTATAGCAAAAAATGGTAAATGGTCAGTCGAAGTACTTCGTTTTAGTTCTAAGTACATTTAGTAAATGTACTTGGTTACATTCCTAAACTGATTGGAGTCACTCTGAGTAAGAACCTGGTCAGCTATAAGCCTGGAATGTGATTGAATTATCGAGAACAGTTTAGCTACAGTTCCTTCACAGTTTGCTGCATCGTTTTAAAGCTTCCCGTAATCTAACAGAGCATCTGGAACAAACAACATCCTAATAGATAGCGTGCAGTACGAGCAGTGAAAGTCCAGAGTCAGATTGCTCTTCATTAAACGATTTGACCCCAAAATATTAGATTTCAGAGATTCTATTGCATTTAGCATCTTTTCTATCATTATTGAGATGACGAGGGATCACATCGATTCTGTGTCAAATTAACTTGAAGAACACCAGACTGCCCTTTTTCGTATGAATGTGCGTGTGTGTGTGTGTGTGTGTGTGTATATGTGTGTTTGTTCTGTGTTTGTGTACATGTTTCCAGATGTGTTTAGGTGCACTTAAATTATATAAATGGCTATGTGCAGGCCATACGTATACCTGTATGAATAGTTCAGCTTGTGTGTGTGTGTGTGTGTGTGTGTGTGTGTGTGTGTGTGTGCGTGTGTGTGCGTGTGTGTGTGTGTGTGTGTGTATGTGTGTGTGTGTGTGTGCTGCAGCATGCTGACTTTGTCTCTATTGAGCTGTTGGTGTAATCTGAACAGCTCTACTGAGAGGCTCCTAACCCGAACCAGAACAGACGGCCGGCGGTCAGTGGTCACTGAGAGCGGACAGTTAAAGGGACAATCTGCTCTAAAAACATAACTCACCCCTCAGAGGTTACAGGAGCTGTAAGACTATCGCTAAGAGGGGGCCTCCACCATCAGTCTGCCTCTTGGACAACAGCCTTTGAGGTGTTGTGGGTGCCATGCTGTTGGTTGGGCTACACAATATTCCAAAACCCTAATAAATATCCTAATAGAGTGAAAACCCATGATCTGACAGCTCGCAAAAACCCACCTTTGTTTATTTTGATTAAGGCCCCCACACACACACAAAACCAACCGAAGAACAGCGGCAACTGTTGCACTCACTGTGTCTTGTCCAAAAAGTCACACTCAAACACAACCCAAAGACTAAAGCCAATGGCCCACTAGCATGTACGTTGTGAGTAATGTAACTCTCCATATGAGCAGGTAACAGTAGTCTGGATTCGTCATTCAAGCAAAGAAACGTGAAGATCCACTTAGCGAACCGTTTAAAAACCACTCTTGCTCACCAGCTCCATCCAGATGGCCATATCACGGCCATATGATATGATGAGATGAAGATGAGAAAACAGAACAGTCTACTTTGTATGTACTCCTGATTTGAGTGGTTTGCTTACTGTCCTCGCTTCCTTCTTTCTTTTAGAATTTGCTTTAGCTGAATAGCCAGTTACCAATCGAGACTCTCCTGCACATTCAACGTGCTTAATTCACCAAGGGCAGACTACTAGTGCAAATGGGGAGGGACACAAGGCCGTCAGACCCTCACTGACAGTCAGGCTATGGTGTGTCAGGGCCTTCAGGTCAAAGGAGAGCAGTTTGTTATAAACTGAAATTGATCAGAAAACTGATTCATATGTAAACAAAGGTGTAAAGTAATAAGATTGGCTGTCACTGAACCCCAACTGCAAAGGTGTGTATTTTGTCTTTTGTGGACTTTGTTCTTATTAAATAACGGGCTGTCGGAGTACGGTAAATCAGTCTATGGAGGTTTGGAGCCTAATTTGGCAGTGGCATTGAGATTACTGTTTGAGGGACCAAATACTCACATTTCTATGTGTTTAAACCATTACCAAATCCTCCTTGTTTTGTAACAGGAGTTCCTAAAAAACAGAACGATAAACGGTAAAAAGTCGAATAAAAAACTAAATTACTCAGGTGAAGTTTGACCTTTTTGTCTTAAGCTTCAAATATGTATAACTTTTAGACAAATAAAAGTAAATGACTGTATTTAGAAGAGTTCAAGAAGGGGCAAACATTTCAGTCTGGGTAACTAACTACTTGAGCATCAGATTCATTGCTGTACGTGTGTATTTTACATACATCTAAACACAAAAAATGTACTTGAAAAAATACAAATGTAAACAGAATTCCATTTGAAGTAAGACGTTTCAGCAAATACCCACATGACGAATCCAATATACAAGCTAAGATCTCCATGCACATGAATTAATATACCTCAGAGTTGGATGGTGGCTTGCGGCTTCATCCTGAGGGAAGCTCTGGACAGCGTTGGTGTTTTGATGAGCATTCGCTGCATCTCTCTGCCCTGGCCTTTCGAGGATGGCTCATCTCATCCCCAGCCACTCACAGCTAAATGTCCCATCTGGTAACATTTCCACGTTTCTCCGCCTTAAATCAATAGCAATAATTTTCCTAAGACCCTGATGCACACACACACAGAAGGACACAAGCGTAGGTCCGCTTCTCTTTGTTTCAACTGCCATTTAATTTGATTGCTGTTTGTGTGGATCTCCGTCCTTTGAGCAATTGGCTTTGAATGTGCACTTCACTTTGAGACCAAACAATATGCCCGTTCCTTGACGTGCACCGCATATCCTCATATTCTCCTCTTTCGATTAAATTCTGTGATTGTTTCCCCTTCCAATATTGTTGATTTGTGGTTCATTCTTTGAGCGCTTTGGCTTTCCTACAAATCCATACACCAATGTGATACTGCAGATGCACCGGTCTCCATTTTAGCTCGCTGCAGGTTGGGCTGTGTGATGGCCGACACTCTGCTTCGAGGTGCAACGCATCGACGCAGCTTCATCGAACATGCATGTTAACACACAAGAATTCATGCACACACTCTCTCTCACTCTTACACACACTATGCTGTGATTGATTCAGGACCGGTGGAGCCGCGGTAACGGTGAGTGATGCTTCGTTATTAATGTATCCAAATGAGATAATTACTCAGCCCTTCTGCTCCTCCGCCGCTCGGCCAGTTAGTTAAACACGCGTCGGGGATTATGATGTCAGCCAGATTAAATGATCAATTACACGCACACAGCAGAGTGCATGCTCCCTCTCACTCTCACTCTAAGAGCACACACAAACACACACACATACAAACAAGAGTGGGGTAAGCACGGTGTGTGTGTGTGTGTGTGTGTGTGTGTGTGTGTGTGTGTGTGTGTGTGTGTGTGTGTGTGTGTGTGTGTGTGTGTGTGTGTGTGTGTGTGTGTGTACTGTATGTGTGTGTTTGGTCAGTGGCCGGTTGGCTGGGGGCCCTGGCTTTTGACCTTGAGCTCAGGGGTCAGGCAGCAGACGGCCAGCCAGCTGGACATTTCCATCTCAAAGACCCCGAGGACCCCTTAGCTCACACACACCCATACACACACACTACTTCGAAGATCCCCCTCCCACCTTTTACTTGTATCTCATTTTCTCCTGCTGTGGATGGTTGGATGGTTTATGAGTGCGGAGAAGCTGCAGCCATTCATTTCTCCCTAACTGGGGGTCTAATGGAGAGGTCTACGCTGGAAACCTGAGCTCTCACTGAGTAATGAGCCGCCCTTTACTGTCCAGTGTGTGTGCTTGTAGCCTCGTGTGTGTTTTTTCAGTGTGTGTGAGCACTGGCCAGCCGGCTCTGTGCGGCCAGGCTCTGACCCTGTAAATGATGTCTCTCCTCCCCTCATCCACCGTGGCTCTTTACTGCTAATAACCTCTGATCAGATCTCAGATGGCAGAGCTCTCCATGGGCCTGGACTACCTCCAGCCCAATGGCGTGCTAATACGCTCCAATCAACCGTGAGCTTCTCTATTGGAGGTTGATACGCAGGGATCCGCGGCGGGGACGGGTCACGCCCAGTGCCCTCAGCGTAGTAGCTCCACCGACTACCTCTGCCATCTTTAAAGGAGTGGAGGGGCAGGCAGGGAGGGAGCGGAGCAGCCCTGGTGTGTGTGGGGGAGGGAGAGGGAGCCAGCCACTTCTCCACAGTCTAATGTAGTTAGCGCCAGGCCGATCAGTCATCCCGACCAATACTAACCATGTCGCTGCCTGGGCCTCTCCTTCCATCTTCTCCACACAGGAGCCACAGAGAGCTGCACTGTACATTTACCTGCAATTAGATTTACCCGAGTATCCTGCTGGGAGTGATGGAGGCCCCTCAGACCCGGAGATGGCAACAGCTCGGGCTCTTTGTGTGTGCATGCATTTTTAACAAGTGTACATATATACAATACTTTTTCCTATTTTCCTATGTCTGTGATGGCAATTATGTAAAATGTGTGTTTAAACCTTTTAACTTTACCACCTCTGAAATTGTATTCGATTTTTTCCCCTGCCTGTTTTTTCGTTTTTTGTCTGTGAATGCATTCCTGTAAAATAATGGAGTTTGTGTCTATGAATTATAGGGACTGTCACATTTTCAGATTTTCAAAACACAATTATCATGGCCAAAATAAGTCACATTAAAGATGTTATCAAAATATGTTTAGAAGACTTGAAAAAGAATATATAAAACCAAGAAGGCTACATAGAGTCTCACATCCAAATGTGTGATAGCGACGTTGGTCCACAGTCACGACTCAATAGTTTCATAATACTGTCTCTGAAATCTTGAGATGGCTATTTTCTTCCCCTTTCCATTTCTAATGGTTGGCATCCATGTCAGGTGATTCTGTGGGTGAAATTAAAAAGATGGCGGACACTTTTAATCTCAGTGCAAGGCGTGATGATTTTGGATAGTTGCACTATTTAAATGCGTTTTAAAAGTCTATATTTTATGGATGAAAGAAAAATAGTCAAATTATCTAGAAAATATGTATATAGCGGAGAGACAGGTTGAATGTAACTAACTGTGCCAAGGTTTACAAAATAAACAATTGCACGGAGGAAAAGGCAACCAGATGAACTGATTACAAATGACAACTGATGGACTGAAAAGGAACTATCTGCCATCTGCCAACACAACAAATGTGATATCAATATCACATTTTTTTGCATCACGGTTAGCGACAATACCAGTACCGTGCCGCACCGTGAGCCCTTGTGTGTGTGTGTGTGTGTGTGTGTGTGTGTGGTGTGTGTGTCGGTGAATGCGTGTGCGTGTGTGTGTGTGTCAGTAACACATTAGGTACCAGTGCTGCTCGGTGACAGCCCAGTAGTGTTTGCCTGGCCCTTTGCTGAGGTGCTGGATGGATAATGATTTAACCATTGAAGATTAGTGATCAGGTGAATACAATGGAGAGGCTGATAGGTGCCTCTGTCTGTTTGCTCTGTCCCTACCGGGAACAAGGCAGATCACACACACACAAGCACACACACGTAGATACACACACACACAGGGTTACGTTAGTTTAATCCCTTGTCGCAGAGCTCAATGCTAAACTGCACACGACACAGGAGCACCTTAACTAGAGAGAGGGTCCAACTGTGTGTGTGTGTGTGTGTGTGTGTGTGTGTGTGTGTGTGTGTGTGTGTGTGTGTGTGTGTGTGTGTGTGTGTGTGTGTGCGCGTGTGTGTGTGTGTGCGTGTGTGTGTGTGTACTAGGGACTGTGTGAACCTGCTCTGTGTAAACATGCCTGCAGTTTCGGAGGGAGGCTCTCTGCCTCGTCAGAATGCACACACACAGATTCCATTCCCTCGTCCCTGAACCTCCTCCCCTCCCTCTCTCCCCTCTCGTCTCCTTTTCTCTCCAATCGCTCCTTTCTTCACCTCCAATCTCCCCCTCCTATCCACCCCCCTCTGCCACCCCCGTTTCTCTGTGATTTACAGCCCCTGGCCCCTCCCCACACTTCGGCAGCACATTAAGAGCATTTAAACTGTGGCCGTTACTAAACAGGGGTCTTTATGGAGCCCGTCTACACATCTAAAGCCCATTACAGCTACATCAAAGCGGGATAACAATGACTAATGAACAATAGATATCATGAGAGACTGTGCCAAATCAGTATTCACTGTTACCGAGAGGGTGTGTATGTGTGTGAGGGGGTAATCATGGCTCCATTCATTTTCTTCCTCTCATAACATGCCTGTGTGTGTGTCAGTATAGACGGTGTGTGTACACATTAGAAGGTTTTAGTTGTGTAGCAGGCCTTTAATTGACCTTATCTGCATGTTTTGTGTTCATGTGTGTATGTGTGTATGTGTAAATGTATAGGAGACTGTGTTGTGTGTGTGTGTGTGTGTGTGTGTGTGTGTGTGTGTGTGTGTGTGTGTTTGCTTTAGGTTCTTTAGGTTTCTTACTGACTGGTTGTTGCGGTACTACTCCTACAAGACATTCACTGTTAGAATCACCAAACATCTCGTATAAAGATCATTTTCATCCACACACATACAGTGCATACAGTCTTATCTTGGATTAAAACAGTGGGTTCCTGCCAAACTCCAACATGCACACCCTTCCCGTTGACATAAACCACCCTCATCCCTCCCATGTTGAGGATTTAAGTCTGTGAGTGTGCAGGTATTTTGAAGGCTTTGCCCTGCACTGCTGACTGGAAAAGGTGGAAGTGGTGTCAGTAATCCCATAATGACAGGTACATGATGACAGGGGGAACCCGTGTAATCCCCTTTTCAATGCAGCCATCATTGTCCTTACGACAGCCACTTTCCCTACTAATCCATCCACCTCCCCCCCCCCCCCCCCCCCCCACCAAACACACAGACTGAAAACACACCTGTGTGTACTGTACTCACCATGCCGTGCATGATAAATGATGATTAATGAAAATGTAAATTCCCAAACTAGTCCTCATATACTGTGCACTACAGTCTCATGCCTGCAAGCCACTTGACGGGGATCCGATTGAATGATAACTAATGAAATATCCAATATTGCTTCAGAAAGTGAACATTAAAGTGATGACACACAGGCATATTTAGGCCAAATACTTAGTAAATATTAAAGACACCAATAGATGACGCTAGATGATAAAGTGGACATTTGGAGAAGTGAAAATCAATAGAATAAGAAATGCCATCGGTGTAATACTGCACTCCAAGTTCATGCTGAAAAATGTTGCAATTTAACTTTTTTTTTCAACGTTATTAACTGAAACCTCAATGTGTTTATTACAGGCCGATGAAAGATTATCTTGCTGTCACGACTCTTGGTCATTATTGTAAAATATATTGGTACCAAATGAACCTCCTCCCATCGGCTGATGTTGAAATCACTTCATTTAATAAATCAATCATTTATTTGATTGAGAAAACGTTTGTGTTTGCTTGCAAAATGTTGCAATGATACATTTGCTTGAAAAAGGTCTATTCGTGTATTAAAACCGGTTGACCGGGTAGTAACTAAAGAAATTAAAGGAAAATGTCAGCTTTAAATATGTGAATAAATTGAGAGTACACAGTCTTCATAAAGCAGTTCACCTGTGTGTATGAAGGTTCAGAAACATCCCATACCTTATAGCAAACACACACGTCTCTTTCCTTTTGACTCACATACATACAAACCAACACTCGTAGTTTCACACACATCCTATCAGAGACCCATTGTGCAGAATGGTAAGCCGCTCACAGCCACACACACACACACACACACACACACACACACACACACACACACACACACACACACACACACACTCACACACACAAAGAGAGGACTGTCTCTTGTTGACATAAAATATATAATCCTTCCCCCTTTCTGCGATATAGATTTTCGGGCACAAGTAAAGGACAGCAATCCTTGACCTTAACCACAGAGCGCCTTGTTATTAATGTATCCAAATGAGATAATAACACTGCGCGCTGCACACACATCACTTTTAACAGATGGGTTATTAAATATGGCACTTCCTATTGTGTAAGTGTCTGAGAGGATGTTAACTGATCAGGAGGGACGCTCCTGCTCAATGCATTATTAAAGTTTAAACAGGGATATACACTTCAGCTCCATGGGACCCTCGACTGTTGTACTAGTAATACCTGGACGTGGAAAGATTTGATTAGTGTGAGATTAGAGTATATATATAGAGAGAAAGATTATACAGGGATAAACGAGTGAACTGGTAGTGATTTTTAGTATACCTTGGAGTATGTCAACTTATATCCTGGGCCAACACAAGAGCTTTGAGCTAATTAAGTTGATTATGTTATTGTAAGTGAAGATTCATTTCCTTTTACTTCGAATCTCTTTAGACATTGTCTGGTCCAATCCAAACATGTTTAATATAACTGTTAAGCCCTATTGCATATAGCCAAAGCTGCAAGCACAAAAGTTGTTTAAATCTATATTTCAAATACTACAGTTTATCGTACAGGGAAATATATAGTTTATTACATTTCTACATGAACTCATATCGGCACCAACATGACGCATCTTGAAGTCATTAAAACAAGAGAGGAAGTTATGAATATTATTTAGTTGAATTGCAATTAGGCTCTGAAGTTTCTCAAATCAAAACAACAAACTATAAAAAGTATAGCGTTATATGATTAATAGACCAAAATCATGAAATGTCAGTGTGCAGGTGTATATGCAGGCCTTGCTGTAAAATCTGTAATATGATCTATATTTTTGGGGAAATTAGCTTTTATTAAATGTCACTACTCTTTGTATCTTCAATGTGTAAACCTATTTATTAAAGCAACTATAAGATATAATACAGATGAAGACATCGGAGGGATCATCATGTAGTTCAGTCAACCAGATGTTACAGCATTTAGAAGAGTAATGCACGTTTTCTTTTTTACCCTGGCGGACTATGTCAAGGGGTTGGATATAAATGCATATCAACATTTATTTTAAATTCCATCTGTCAACGTGAAGAACCAAAACAAACAGATTTCATGTCATATTCCAAATAAAAGCCTGTAAAATGGTAAAATCTTCTTGTTTTATCATCTGAGATATACTGTAAATGTACAAATATAATCAAGACCATATGGACAAGAAATTGTGCTCAAAATGGAAATCTACTCTTAAATCACAACAGGGCAAACTCAATCTGTTATTGGACGGTCATGTCAATCAAAAAGCCACTTAATCTACCGTGTCAAGAGGGTGTTTGTCAACAACATTGGACCATTTAAGCAATGCCTACATCAAAAACATAAAATAATTTTTTTTTGAGGGATTTAACCAAGCAAACAAAATGCACTCAGACCCATTTCAGTTTTAATTTGAATAAAATCAATAATATATATATATATTTGAATATGTATTTGTATATCTTTATATAAGCTGGATAGGAGAGCTTCCATCTTATTTATTTACCTCAGAATCCTGTCCCCAGTGTGTACCTGCCGACGCACTGACCACCGAGCCCTCAGGCCCCGGGGTCACTGACCCTCGACCCCTGACCCCTCAGCTGGCCAAACTCTAACCCTGGAACAGATGGATAACGGACTCCATGCTTTATCTCCTCCTGACCACACTCTCCTTCTCTCTGCCTTTCTGTTCACCTCTCGTTGCCCTTCCTCTCTTTTCCCTCCTCTTCCCTGCCCTGCTTTTGATTGCCTAAACTCTCAGATCCACTCCTGTCCTCACCTATGCTCCACTTTCTGTGTTTCCACATTTCTGCTGCTACACTCCTGTAATTTCACCCCATCACTTTTTGTATACCTTTACCCCTTTTCTTCTTTCCATCCTTCCTCCCCATGGTGCTTGTTTTCTGTAGTGTGTTAATGATCACTGTTACACTCCTGTTTGGGCTACATTTGGTTATTTAATACAATTTTCGGATATGTCAAACCATGCTTGAAAATATGACAGACTGTGAATAAAATCAACATAACAGCAATGCTTAGTAAAAATGTTTGGTCTTTTACAATACTCAACATTCAATAACTTAATTAACTATTTTTTTGTGTCTGCAAAAATGTGAAATGTTAACATGAAAAGTATGATTTTAGTCTACTGTTTTGAGAACAATTCCAAGGGGTAACTTTACTTCCACACGGCCGTGGATACATAACATCCAAATCAGACAGATTAAATCAATGACATATTAAATATTCATTTTAGTATATAAATAGTTTAGTGCATCTTGTATATACCCTGTATATTTGGGTTTATTTAAAAAATAAAAATGTGTTTAGCTCAGTCTCAGGTCTGAGTCACTGAGGCACCATCCTCCTTCTTCCCTTATCTAATCTGCATTGTATTTATAAAAGTAAGAATATTTCAGTTACATCTTAATAATAGTCCAGTATTTTCTCTCCTCGCTCTATGTGTGTGTGTGTGTGCGTGTGTGTGTGTTAATATATGGGATCATTATAAACATTTATGCAGCAAAGGAGCCTCTCGTGCCAAAGGGGCTGACGCTCAGCGGATCGAACCTTTCGATTGAAACTGAAACAATTTGCATACTGATTCTCTTTCAGTGCGCACGGATCCATAACAACACCGGCCAGCTATTCAAATGCGCCTGCATCGAGAAAAGCACGGAGAGAAGCTATACGGCTCCGGAGCAGGGAAACAGAGGCTTTATGTGAGACGGATAATTTGCGATTGTGGAAACGGAGAAACGTGCAGCGGCTAAGGATGTTTACCTCGGTCAGGATTTGGGACACTGGCAGCTCTGGAGAAAAAGCTGGAAAGGAACCGGAGGAGGAAGAGGGTGGGACCGGAAAAACACGCACGGAGAAGACGCACAGATTCGAGCGATTATTGTGATTTTTGCAACTCGTATATTGGAGATAACAAGTTTATGTATTGGTGTTAAAGCTCTGTCGTCCTGTGCTGCTGCATGTCAGTGTCACACAGGCATGGCAGAATGGGAGCCTGCGGTAAAGCCGGGGACTACAGTGTGAGTGTATGTGTGTGTGCGTTTTCCTTTGCCTGTGCGTGAGTGTGTGTCTATGTGGGGTGCAGAAGAATATGAGTTTTAATGCAGACATTGTGCACCCTGTTGAGAAGAGACGTGGACAAAAGAGTACCGTTCAAGTCAGACGCACAGTTTCTGTGCACGCTGATGCTTCTGCACACACACTTACAGCAGCTGCCTGCGACACACACACCCTGTAATATCTGCATAGTGGCATCAGTGCACGGCCAAACAGGTTGTCAGAAGGAGAGAGGTCTTAATTAAACATTTGGCTTCATTAAATGCTTTAATAATAATGCAGTGTCAAGCCCACAGTGGTAAATATTAGTCAGGATTTACTTATTGATTTTTCTGCAAAACGCATCTCTGTAGGGCTGTCAAGATGAAGTATTTTAAATGGGGGGTTATATTCTTAAAGTTGACTTTTATACCAGTAAAACACACCAAAACGATTGCTGATAAAACTAATTATTGAGGTAAATTATTAGCTGTGAAAACGTACACACGCACACATTTAAAGTCATATAGATTGAGCTGTTTTGTGAAATATTCTCAATGTTACTTCATTTATCAGACAGAGTCAAGTTTCTCCTAAAAAATGAGCATGTGTTAGCTTAAAATTCAAAGACAATGATTATGTGGAAAACATGTTGTCAAGTCTCTTATTCAAACCCAGCCCCACCCTCGCGTTGTTATCAGATGAAAAATGGTTGATTTTGACACGATGCTAAAAAAAGAGAAAATTATTATAATCCCTAATTTTCAGGACCACCATCTCAGAGGATTATCCTGTCTAAATTAAGTAATATTCATTCAAGTAGGTGCAGTTTCATTCATACAAGTATTAGGATTTCTAGTGTTTGTATTCAAAGAAATCTCAGAAAACATATAGAATATGTTTAGAGTAGCTACATTCAGCCAGGCTAATGGACCGTGTAAAAACACGAAATCTCTCATATTTTTAAAAGCCAATTAAAATTAAAGTTATCTTGAACATGACAAATCATTTTTGCAATAACTATTTCTAAAAGCACAGAATTTAGGGCGCCAAAAATAAAGCATCAAACCACATTTCCAGCATCTCGCCAGAAAATGTGAAAGACGCTTTTCAGTTCACTCCAAACTGATTATTGGTGCTCCTAAAGCCACAGTCTGTTGGAGTAAGAAGTCATTTGGATTTTAACATTTGGAGCATCACGGTGGGGCTGGTTTGGCTATCGTTAACACGGTTTTGTTGTCATAATTGGAGTCTCTCCAAAGTTACAGGGAGTAATTGGGCGGCATATGGACACCTTAATGTAAAGTGATGCCTTATTCATTTCACATGAGTGCACGAATCAGAGCAGGTGACGCGGAATAACACGAGGGAAGAGGCAGTTGATTTACCCCTGAGCAAGGCAGCAGGTCCGGCATCTGCTGCTCTGCCATGATGGCATTTATATTAATTGGGGAAACATTAAAGAAAAAAGGAAATTCCTGAATGAAGGAGACGGAAAACATGATTATAGCTTTTATTGTCTTTTATAATGCCTCCGAGGTTTTTTTGTTCCTGTTTGGGCAAAAACTTAGACAAGTTCGTCCTAAATACTCACAAGGGATTTAAATCAGCTTAAAGAGAAGATGATATCTCTTTCGCCTGCTAACTGGTAGTGAGGTCGAAATGGGGATGTATCTATTTATTCAATCGTGTTTCTTATTTTATTTACTCAACCGTTTCAGCCTTAGAATAAAGTAAAACACATTTAAACAATTTCATATACAGCTTTTATATTAATGTAATTTCGACCAATGTATTTTTATTTAAGATATAGCTAGGTTGCTGATTTACATAATGACCTTACTTTAATAAAACACATTTTTACAACGCATATATAGACGCATACATTGCCGCAGAAAAACAGTTTTAAAAACGTATATTTTTAGGTTAGTTTATTCTAACAAATCAAAAGCCTTAGCCTGAGATCCTCCAGGATTTATAATTGTATTCAGTATTGATTGGTGCGCTGTGGTGTGTTTTCAAGGCCTATACTTCAAATGTGCTGTAAAGGCCAGCAACAAACACTGCAATGCACATTTTTTAGAAAAGAGGGAAGAGAGTCATCATCTCATATCTTCTCAAATATTTTAACATTTTTATATTTTCCACAAAGATGTTTCATTTTCGGGTGGATTTGAATACAATAAAGGAAATAAAATAGATTTGCAGAACAACAATATTTACTGAACTCTAGATTTAAAAAGTAAATCGATACATAGGTTGAAAACGGGGCAAAAAAGAGCAATGTGATTTATTTTTCAAAAGGCTAATTCAGTTTACCAATGCATGTGCCCTTATATCATGGGTTCATCTACCATAAATAACCATTTAGGCCAAATTCAAGTAGCCTCATTTATAAAAGTTTAGTTTCACCAGATGCCATTTAGCAGTGGCTTATTCTCAAACAAGCTGTAATTGTCATTTTGAACATCCATAACGCTGGCAACGCTGTGTCACTTTGCAGAGCTGCCGAAATATTGATCCACGGTCCTCTCTGCAAGGCATTATTGTTTCTGCTCGGATATATGCTGCTCTGGGCTTCACGGGAATATTCCCCCTGATTAATAATCAGTGTGAAAGCTGTAAGTAATTGACACGGGGCCTTCAAGTCCCCCATTGCCTGGCACACACTTTTCTTTTCATATAAAGCTAGATTATTATAAAAAAAAGTCAAATAAGAAAGATGCGTTATCCGCATTTCCGCATCCGCACATGCACGGTTCAGCAACGAACTACTTCTTGGTGTATTTCTGTGTACTATTGAATTGAATCTCGCCTGAAATGTATCCTCTTTTTCGAAGTACTTAGAAAATCGTGTCCCTTGTACGCATTTTCTCTGCAAAGCAAATGTCACCGGCTCGTAGGGCCTTTATCGGCACAATGGCCGTAGAGAGCCAACACACATAAACACACAGCTCAGCTCGTGCAGACATGGCAGGAGCTTATCGATCCGCATGAGAATGTGTAGATGAGGTTTGCTGCCATATAAGGCCAAACCTTGGCCTTTGATATTCCTCAGTCTTTCTATATCTTGTCTCTTTATTGGGTGTGCATATAAATACAAATAGAAAAAAATCGGAAAATGTAAGTTATATAACCATAAATAGAGTTATTTAATGTTATATAATACGGTAAAACCTAAAATAAAAATATTGGATTATATTCAAAACACATTTAAGTGTGGGTATCTAATATAATAAGGAACATGTAACACATTATTTAAAATAAACATGTAACCATAGTCACTGTTGTGGTTCCCTGTTGACAGCCCTATTTGCCTGCATCAGTCTATTATGTCCACAGGACTACACGCTTGGACAGCCACACTTCGGGGAATTAGTGTCTTTTGTCTCGACACACGTCACACACACGCCGTTGACATTGACTTCACATCAGAGACAGTTTAACTTCGTCTCTTTTTTTTCTTCTTTTCTTTTATTTAACTCGTTCAACCGAGCGCTGGGTCTATTGTGGGGACCCTGACAGATGCGGGGCCCCTAGCAGGTCCAGGACAGGGAAAAGTCTGAAAGGTTAATCTGTCCCCCCGCAGATGTTGGCTTTGGGAGTCTTGAAGCGTCACCTTTGACATGTCCCTCATTCAGCGGGGGGTCCAGCAGGACACTGACCGCTGCAAGCTGTCACCTCGGCCGGCTGAGGACGCCCTGCAATACCGCTCTATTAGGATAAACGGCCCCTGACATGTCAGCAGGGCCCGGTTTTTATCAGGCTGCAGGTTTGGGGAGTTTGACACTTATGCAACATGATGCACTATGACTACACCAACACGGGGATACGAATCGTATTATGTGTCAGCATGTCATTTCCTTTTTTTTTACGGATAAAGCTGTGAGTTTGTTTGTGTGTGAATTTGTATTATGTGTACGTTTCTGTTGACAAAAATAAATATTTTCCTATTGAATAAATAGAATGTTGGCCTGTTATTTGTAGTGTCATTGTGTATAGGCAAGTACGTCATTATCAAAGTTTAGGGTTATATATGCACGTGTTCAATTAGGACACACACACACACACACACACACACACACACACACACACACACACACACATACACACACACACACACACACACACACACACACACACACACTGCTGGGCTTGGTTCGTTAAGCCTAATGTTTGAACAATAGACACATCTGCTCATCTTTTTCTATCAAAAGAGAAGGTATTACAGTCTTCTTCGTTTGTTTAAACCGCCACATATTTTGGTAAGGGGTGTGGGGGTGGGGTGGTGCAGCTGAAGTAGCCTGGTAATGAAAGAATGGATCTATATGGTGCATGAAAACAACTTTATTGGCAGCCCTTTAGCTGCTAATTAAAATCATTATATCTTGTCATAATTTCTGAAGCCTCTTTTGCTATTTTCTGGAGAAGGATTAAGTGTATTAAGCATTGGAGCTTTTGATGTTTTGAATCCCAGACCTCACTAGTTAAAAATCAACTCCAAATGAACCCGGAAGTTTACTTCATTTGCACCTAATAATTTAAGGAGGACTGAATGTAAAGCCTCATTATAGCTCTAATGAATGAAACGTTTTCTATTTAACAATTGGCCATCAAACCTTAGACAGTGCCTCCACACTATTTCCATGGGTTGATGATGTGAGGATTTTATTAGAGATCCGTCTATTTGCATTTCTTTACATTTCCGTAAAGGCTGGATATGGGTTACGGGGGAGAATAGCTTTAGCAGGTGGTTTGATACCTCCCTTCCTTAATAAGGTAGCTGACGTCAGAGCAATGGGGCGGTGTGTGTTTGAGAGAGAGAAAGAGAGAGAGAGCGAATGGGAGGAGATGTGTGTTCACAGTGCGCATGTGCAGACAGTGATCTGTGCTGCGGTGGAATAGGGGCTGGAGACACACAACTAGAGAGATGGCGCGGCACCCGACCGGAGCGCAAGGACAGCTGGTTGGCGGTGGGGGGGCTTGAAAATATAAAGAGAATCAGAAAATGATTTTTTTAAAACAACAAAAATATTAAGAAAAAAAGGATACGAAAAAGGAGTTTCCATTCTGCAAAACAGCGTCAGAGGCATAGGAGAATACATGCGAATATAAGGAGAGAAATACCAAAAAGGAGGCTGCTGCAAGGAAAGAAGAAAAAAGCAACAAAAGAAAATTGAACTTTACTGGACGTGAGGACTTCTGCACATCAGGTAGATCATTATAGATGGTTTGTCCACAGCGCTGCCCGGATCATGAACGCACATCTGTCGATGGAAAATATTGGCGACATGCACGGAGTGAGCCATGAGTCCGTGGTCGGTCACGGAGACCTGCTGAGTGGCCACAGTCCGCATGCCCGTTCCCGGGGTCTCAGCCACCGCGCTATGGGCATGGCAACCCTCCTGGACAGCGGGGACTATCACCCCGGACACCACGGACACCTGCACCCAGCCATCAGCATGTGTGAAGTCCCCCCCGGCATGAGTGCAAGCAGCACTTACACCACCCTTACACCCCTGCAGCCCTTACCCCCCATCTCCACCGTGTCCGACAAGTTTCCTTCCCATCATCACCACCACCACCACCATCCCCATCCCCATCATCCTCACCATCATCCGCACCAGAGGATCCCCGGAAATGTCAGCGGCAGTTTTACTTTGATGCGAGAGGACCGGAGTCTGGCGCCTATGAACAGTCTGTACCCCGCATATCATCACAAAGATCCCTGCATGGGCCAGAGCCTCTCCCCGCTGTCTGGTTCCGGTCTGGCCAGCATACACACGTCCCAGGCCGGGATCCCTCCCTACGCTCATCCCGGTGCCGCCATGCCTGGTGAGAAGATGCTCACCCCCAGCGGGTTTGAGGCTCACCACCCCTCCATGCTCGGCAGACACACGGAGCAGCACATGAGCTCCTCGGCGGGCATGGTACAAATCAACGGCCTCCACCACCACCCACACGCCCACCTAGGCGCACAGGGGCACGGCCAGGGGCTGGGGAACAGCCGGGAGCAGGCCTCCGGGCCCGGGCAGCAAGGGGGTGGCGGTGGAGGGGGTGGTGTTTCTGGGGGCCAGATGGAGGAGGTGAATACCAAAGAGGTGGCGCAGAGGATCACCACAGAGCTGAAGCGCTACAGCATCCCTCAGGCCATCTTTGCCCAGCGGGTCCTGTGCAGGTCCCAGGGGACCCTGTCCGACCTGCTGAGAAACCCCAAACCCTGGTCCAAGCTCAAGTCCGGGAGGGAGACCTTCCGCCGCATGTGGAAGTGGCTGCAGGAGCCTGAGTTCCAACGCATGAGTGCGCTCAGGCTCGCAGGTGAGCGAAGCCTCGGTAAAGACCCCTTTTTGTTCTCATCTTCTCATTGTGTTGCTGAGAGAAACAGAAGCGTCTGTTGTGTCAGCACAGAGGATCATTAGCACGGAATGCTACCTTATATTGATCAATGGGTCAAGTGGGCTATGGGGTTAGCTCTTATTTTTTATTATAATACAGAGAAAAAACTATACATCTAGCATTCTAAGTGTAGTGTTAAATCACATCAGGGTAGCATTCAGGGCAAATGATCCCTCTTGGCTGGTTGTACTTTATTCTTATAGCCTAACATGGTTCCAGAAATTATTATTTGATGATAAAATATTCCGGAAGTGAAATGGTATTAAGTGCAGCAGGCCATGCCTCGGGGTTTGGGAGTGTGGTTTCTTTAGATAAGGACCCCACATTTAAGCTTCATGCCTTGGAGGGGAGGTATGTTTGATGGTGAAATCCAACATGATCCAGAGTGTAAACAATATGTGAAGTTTACCAAGCAAATTTTTGTGCACCAACATGAGTGGACTGTTATCAATACGCATTCCTTTTCTGTCTCTACACTGATTTTGGGGTTGTGTGAAACAAGTGCTCATGTCATTTTACCTCAAAATATCGACCACTGGACCGTGCGTAAACTGATCCTTCGCCCAGAAATCGTTAGGAATGTGTTTATTTTGGTGTGGATGCAACCGATCAGCCTTTTTGGTGTTGCCCTTGGTGTAAAAAGAAACATCATGAAAGAGTTATTGACATTTTGTGATAAACTACATTTAAATGTCAAGTAGGCCTACTGGTGAAGAAATGCATGATTTAGTCAGTAAATATATAGTTTTGTCTTCAACATTGTTAAACACAATTCTATACAAACCAGAATACAGTGGAGTGGGAAAGAGAGCATGTGTTTATGTTTTGGTCGTAAACTAACCCTGACTTGAGGTTTCTCTAATGAACTGATAGACCTCTGGATTAATTTGTCCCTGAGGTACGCACGAGTCAATTAGGGCGCGCATTGAGGCCCAAATCACATGTGCCCGTTCACAGACACCCAATGGATTTTTTTACGTTTATAGGCCTAATCAATGACCTAGAAATGGGCTTTTTGGCTTCTTGAAAAGTGAGGCTGCAGCCACATGGAAAGTGCGTGGTTTTGCTTACGTGTGTGTGCGTACGTGCATGTCAGTGCGTGTGCATGTGAGTGTAATCGCAATTGATTACTTTTCAGTTTTCCCATCTGCTGCTGCTGGCATATTTGTGTGTGTGTGCGTGTGGGTAGATGTTATCACTGACTTTTGCTAAGGATTTATGAAAATAATTAATGGAGCCTTTGAAAGCTGGTTTAGTTTTCAATCATCAGCCTATATTAATATTAATTTTTGGTGATTCTTTTTTTTAAATGAAAGAGAAATTAATCATTCATACCTCGAACAAAAATTATCAGTATGTTCCCATTAATCTCTAACTTTTCAAAAGAAAACTATTTTCTTTTACAAGAACAAATGTGTTTTTTTTTTCTTTTCTTGAACCAGAACCTACAATACAGAAATGTGGCTTTTAGTGGAGAAACGCCACAAGGAAAATATATATGACATAGCATAGGAGAGGGAATTATTTTACAGTTAAAAACTAAATTAATTTGGAGGGAATGGGCTGAGCGCCATTTTATTGATAATTTCGTTCCTTGGTGAACTAGATATGTGATCGTATGCTGAAGTGTGATATACTTATTGATCTAGGATTCTGAAATTAATCTCGGGCCTTTTCTCCCTTTCCCACGTATTCAATTACCCATCTGAATTCGCTTGAATAGGAGAATAAAATAGAGAACACAGATAGAAACGATGGATAGAATGAGATACAGAAAATAGATTGAAACTTTTCTGAAGTAGGCATATTTGATAGTGGTAACAATTCATATTTAATAATTAATACATTCAGAACTGAGATATCTATTTAAAATGCGTAAATCAGCTGTAATCGCATTGACAACTTTCCAAAAAAATATTGTTTTCGGGTGTTTTAGGAAATTGAGGGTATTACTATCACAGTAAAGGAGAATACACATTCTCTCAAACAGAGGGTTGAATATTTGCAGGATTTGCAGCACAGAGGTCTGTTTGTTGTTCTCTGTGAGATTATGAAATGCAGGACTAACCGTGTCTGTAGGCCCAGTGTGTGCAGTCTGTTTGAGTGTGTGGAGTTATCTGTGTTTGTAATGATTAGCCGGGTGCAGCAGCAGTGTGTGTGTATATATGTGTGTGGGTGTGTGATTAGCGTGATAACGAGGCCGCTGTTGTGCCCCCCTGTCCTGGGAAAGCTGGCTCTCTGGCCGGGCCTCAGCTCCGATCGGGCCGCTGTGTGGAGGCTGCTGCTGTCGGAGTGGCCTTCACTGCTGCTGATTTATAGCAGCACCGGCACTCTGTTAATATTTACCAGCACTGGAGACACCGGGCTGCTTAAACTCACAATAATACTCCAGTTTATGGTCATGCAGGCTAGGTCGCTGCACTGTACTTTTACTACACACCGTGTAGTGTGTGCAGAAGTGAGGTTACAAGGTGGGATCGGCAAAATCAGCTTCAACTCAACTCATTTATATAAATAATCATTATTTCAATATATTTTCTCTCCCTAATGAGTTACTGTTTCTTTACTGCACGTGGATTTTAAAAGGCAATGGCATTTATGCAAAACTAATATCCCAAAATATAGGACTAAATGAACCCCTTTCTTTATGTAATATAGAATAGCTGATCGTTTTCATAGATAGGCCTATAAGAGGCATTTTTTCCCAATGTGTTGTTCTGCTGCACTTATGCATTTATATCATACTGCCTTTGTTAATTACAGGGTTTAGGGATTTTCTATAATACATTTATTTACTACATTTAATACATTTACTCGGTACACTTTGCAAAATTATTCGTCACTGGTGTGGGAGTTGTTTTGGGGTTGGTAGATGCCGTTTCCCCGGTGAGTCCATGTTGGGCCTCGCTCCAGCAGCCCACTTCTGCCCCCTCCTGGCCTCAGATGAACCTCAATTTTGGATGGTTGTCCTCGGGCTTAATAAGAAAAAAATGAAAGAGCAATGAGATCATTTGTAGTGATGTTTGATTTGCTGTCACACAGAATCCCAAATTCTTCTTTCCAATATTAGATGATCTGTTGTTTATTTTTCTAAAACTCAAGTATATTGCGGTGCACCTTTTGTTTTCAGCACCGCGGACAGCGCTCATTGTTTCCCGGCGGACAGGCTTTCTGTCTGTCAGCCCTCCTCCCCAACATGGGGCTCCCTGAACAAATGCAATAGAGTTTAATTCCTCTGTTATTCCCCATGCACCCCCGCGGTGTGCACACTGAAAGAGTTTTAGTGTTTCGATTCGAACAAAGGTGCAAAAGCGATTCCAACCTGCAGGCTGTTGCATGTGTCTGTACAAAGTTACAACCAACAGATAACATCTAAAAGGGTTGCCTTAGGAATAGTCTTAAAACAATTGTAGTCATGTAAGGATCAGAGATAAATAAACACTTTGACATGCTCCCATTACTACAACATCACTAAATGTTCAGTTAATCTAGTGTATATACTCTTTTGTTCTTGGTTTACAAGCTGCAGCAGCAGAGAGAGATATACAGAGTGTGTATCATTCAGATCCGCGGTTAGATCTTTCAGTTAGGTTGAAGATATTCTCCAGACATTAGTTGAAAATGCTTTTTTCCAAATTGTTTATGGATGTTTTTTGTCAACGTACAGGACACAGTGCCAATTTAAAAGCAATATTGGTATACGTTAGATAGTACTTTTACTGGTGATATTGGATGATTGTGGAATTATCATGTTGGCTCTTAGGATACAATTACTCGATACAATTATTATATGTCAACACTATCTTGATATAAGTATCTATGAAAATCTTAACCAGTTTTGGTCCTGCATTTGTGCACCAAATAATCTATATTTGAGTTAGTTTGGCTCAAAATGGAATGGAAAATATCTGATTTTGGTATTGGCTTTAAATAAACATCCCAGTGTGTCCTGAATGAAATCATACTTCTATCTGGAGCTAGTATTGAGGTGAACCAATGAGATAATACATAGGTCAGTCAGTCAATATATTTATTTAACCCTTTTTTTTAATCCAAGGTCAAGGTGTGATAGAGGGAAGATTTTCATGCCGGTCAAGATTGTTGTATTTATACAAGTATATAAGTTAGTTACAAAAATACAATAAACACAGCAGCACAATAATAATAAAACTGTACACTAACAGTGCAGTAAAAAGAGCAATGCAATAACTACAGGAAACATAGATGGTCACATAATTAATGTACATATTAACAGTATTTGGTATTTATTCTGCCCTTTCTCACAAACCTATTCTCTCTTTCTGTCTGTCTTCTGAATCCACAGCATGTAAGCGTAAGGAACAGGACCACGGCAGAAGCGAGCGGGGGAGCATGTCCAAGAAGCCCCGGCTGGTGTTCACAGATGTGCAGCGGCGGACGCTCCATGCTATCTTCAAAGAGAACAAGCGTCCATCCAAAGAGCTGCAGATCACCATCGCCCAGCAGCTGGGCCTGGAGCTGACCACAGTCAGCAACTTCTTCATGAACGCACGCCGCCGGAGCCTCGATAAGTGGGTGGACGACGGCTCCGGTCACCCTGGCCCCAACTCCTGCACCAAAGCCTGAAGACGGACTGAAATGACCAACTCATGGACTGACTCAACCTCGGTGGAAAAGCTTTAAAACTTATGAGAAACAAAGAGAAACTTAAAAAGACCTTGAAGCAACGTTTTGCCCTTAAACCTGTACTATATTGATATTTATAGTATCCAAAGATGAAAAAACAAACCAAAGACTTCTTGTTTGACCTGCTTTGAAATGTTTGTTTCAGCAACACATTTACGTGTAACATACTGCAAAAAGACTATAGTTTTACCCCCCCTTCATACACACTCACTGTCACTGGTCTCTAGCTTTACCCCCCAACACCTCCCCACTCAGTATCAATCTATCATTCACCATCCTTATCTTTAATCTGATTGGTTGGTTTTAATGATGGGTCCCTAAATGGAGGTTTAATCACCCTATTGGCAGTCTGATCTGCAGCTGTCCACACCCTTGAAGAACAGCCAGAATGTGGAGCTCCGGTGGGATTGGCCAATCAACTTTAAAGACACAAAATCCTACAGGAGCGACCGGATTGTTGTGCAACCTTGTTTGGATCGGTGGCGGTGGACTGTCTGTCTATCTGTCTGTCTGTCCAGCTGTCTGTCTTTCTATCAAGCATTCCAGACAGACGGGGAAATGCCCATGTGTAGACTGCTAACCCAAAACCAAAAAATCCTGAACAATACCAAAAAAAAAACCCTAACCTCAACACCCATGGTAGTGCTTTCTTCCAACATGCTGAAGCGTTGAATAATTTAAACAAGAGAAACCAAAGCCTTCTACAACCTGAAGCCTCTCATGCATCTTAGAAATCAAACCACTTCAGATTCTGCTATGAAGTAATCGAACCAAAGAGTCTATTTTGTATCTTACCTCCTGAGACTGTTAGTCGCCACAACGAAGATAATGTCACCGCTTATGGTCCATACCACATTTGGCGCCATATGTTCCCCGCAAATAGAAATATTATATGACACAACTCTGAGAATTGACTATTGATATTTGCCTTATGGATGCCTTTTCTAATCAAACCAAATATTCCAGTGATATCTTCACAAACACTCTGGTGAATGTTGCTTTAAATGTGAAGATTAATCATGACAGATACATCCTTTCCTCTGAGTCTGTCCCACAGATTTAGCTAAACTTTATTTTGAAATACCAGCAGCCAAAGAACAAAGACTAATCCATTCGGTAGTGTGTTATCGCTGCAAAGGTGAAACCAAAGATGTTGCCTCTCATGCCGAGTATATGTGACACAGTGAGGGAGACAGACGGCCTCTGATGGGTTTTTTTTGTGTCACCACTCTAATAATAAGCATCGGCGTCCCTGTGCATTTGATTTTATCTCCTCATCAAAGATGTTCGGTAGAGGGGATGATATCAATGATCAAATCACTTTCAGGCGCTTACGCATCAATGTCACCTCGTCACCTGAATACGAAAGCAACCCACTCTGCCTGTTGCAAACCCCCCCCCCCCCCCCCCATCCTGCCTCCGTAAGCTATGCATTTCAGCACTAGGAGGAAAGCACTACACAGGGCTGGCCCAGGGCAGCGTATCATTAAATATATTGAGCTGCCCCCCCCCCCCTTGCCGCCATCCTCCTTATGGCCAGGGTTAGCAGCTCTACATCCATCAGAACAAGCGCTGACGGAGAGGAGAGAGGGAGCTGCTTCTTCACCTCCGAAAGAAATAACCAAAAAGACGACAAGAAACAAAAAATGTGTCAAGACCTGCTGATGTTTTATAGTGTGTACCAAAGATGCTACCTCACTCAAGTTCCATACGTGATTTCTATCACTTTGATGATACCAAAGATAACCAAAGATTTTTTCTCATTGCACGGCCTCTACGAGTGGTGTTTTAAAGATGTTGTATGTCACCCCTCCCCCCCCACCCGGCTCCTCTATCTCTCTTCCTTTCTTCTCCCCCTCCCACCTGCTCTCCACCCATGCACCCCTGCTATGCGTGCTCTTGCTTCATCTGTGCTCTGATTACAGCTCCATAGATAGTCATGCTGATGTAGCTATAGGCGGATATGCTGATCTAGCCATAGATACACACAGGCGGCCATGCAGGGGCCTGCGGGGTACAGACAACTCACTAGCAATCTGATTTATCATCTTTGTAGCAGTACCAAAGTATTTATTTCACTACAACATTTAAAAAAAAAGCTAAAATTGTGGTTGTATAATCAAATAAAGTTTTAGTTTGGTGCATGATTCACCTCAAAATAGTGTACCCCGCTGTGTCTATTTTTGCAGCTTTATTTCTACTCCAGCCTCTTAGTGTGTATCTATAGGTTGATAATATTGATCCACCATATAGGTCAGACTTCTTGACATGATAATAGGCAGACAAGCCGACATAGCCATGGGCAGAAATGTTGACTCAACTATAGGCAGACATGTTCCTGAAAGTAGAAGCAGACGTGTTGCAATCTTTCTAAAACTCCCAGGACGAGTGCCTTGCTTGAACCAAAGTGTTATACCGCTGTTGACCTCTCACCTTTGACTCTGTGAATACCTCAGCCTGTAGAAGGGCCACTACTGAAGAGACAAGGAAAAGGTTTTTTTTTTTGGTTTTTTAATCACACCGTGGTGCTTTCGCCAGCGCAACCATGCAATGAAAACATACCAAAGGAATTTCTCTTGTCCACTACAGATTAAACCAAAGGTCTTTGTTTCTCCTCTCTCTCGCCCTCTCTCGCCCCCTTCATCCCTCCTTCCCCAAACCTTCCTCGTCTCTCTGCTGTGTGTAAGAAGGTTCAGCACTCTGGCCGTGCATGTCTTTACCAATGTCTCTGAATACCTCATAGTAATAATTCCTTTGAGTTCTGCATTGAGACGTCTATCTGTGAGTAAGGCAGAACTCCACTCGTGTGGTAACTGTTGTTGTTACTTCAAAAAGCTGTATGATTATCTATTTTGAAGTTGTTGTTTTTTTGGCAGATGTGCTCTGTTTCAAGTCACGGACGACAAGTTTCAGGGTTGATGTACGAAACTTAAGGGATGGAGGGAGAAGCGTATTTTTTATCAGACATTGGGTTATGCCAATATTATGATGGTAGACTATTGCTTTTACAGGGTAAAACCAACTGCTGTGATATTGTGTTTATATTTTGCCTTTTTCTCTACTTCTGTGTTGTGATTTTAATTTAATTGCATTTTTGTAATGGTTAACCACTGCTTTAATTTATGCATTTGTAGAAACTCTAGATTTGTATATAGTAGGTTTTTGAAGAAAAAAAACAAACAAAAAAGAAAGTTTTATGTTACAGCCTTATTTCCCACGCTTAGATATAAAAGGAGTAGTTTGTATTCTTCTTCAGCTAAATCCTAGCCGGCATTTCAATGTGTGTTTTAAACACTGCCAGAAACCCAGACAGTTGATTTGCCAACGCAGACAAAGTGATACAGGAGCTACTTTGTTTAACAGCTGGCAAAAAGCAGTGTGTACGTGTGTGTGTTTTTTCTATTCTTTTGACTTTTTAAAAGAAAAACGGTTATTTTATGGGTATTAACTGCACATCCAAAGATTTTTAAAACAAACCAAAAATTGGAAAAAAATATGTATAATGTTGAAAAGCACTGGCATTTGTGAGGTAGACTTGTTGAGTTTTGATTTGCCATTCGCACGGGTATAGAATGTAGAAGGCGTAGGGCTATGTAGACAAGCTTACTCTACCATGTGGGGAATCTCCTGTTCAATGTACAATCTGAAGCATTTGAAACGAGGGCTGCAAGTCCCGCTCACTTTGCTGTCTCATGCACAGAGTGAGGTGGAGTGGAGGCTGGGCAGCCGGTCTGCCAGGGGCTGTGCCGCGGAGCTGGGTCTGTTTTTATTGCCGTGGCACTGCCGCCTCGCTCCATCTAGTATCTGTTCTTTTGGTACGTACTCGTGTAATGACTATGAGCAAAGTCTAATAAAACTGCAAAGAACTAACCAAGGAATCAGTGTGTGAGTGTATGGGGACGATCACCTGCTTGTTTTTTTTTCTGTCTGTGGATGAGTGTGTGCAACTCACATGTCAAGTGCTGCTGAGGTATGCAAGTTTGTATGTGTGTGTTTATTTGCATGTGTTTCTTTACTGTGTGTTCTTCTATTTTTGAAATCTGTACGTACTGCTGGTGTGTATGCATGTGTGTGTCTGATTGGGGCATACACCAACAGTGAGTTTGACTCCCTCTGGTTGTCAGAGGCCTTACTGTTAGTACTGCTTCCTCTCTGTCATACAGACAGCACAGTATCAGCATGTGTGCACTCACAGAACGGAGAACATTTTTCAGCTAAGTACAGGTGCTTACAGAACAAGTATAACTGCATGAGGATATGAATGATGCAGTGTGAATCTATTTTCCCCCATTACCACATTTTCTGTTATTTATTTCGTCCATAAGGAGTTCCCATGTGATGGGTGGCTTGGCTACAAGTCTCATAACAATACTGCGGCGCCTAAGACAATCATCTGGATCTCTTAACGCTGGGGAACTAGTTTATCACCCGCAGAGGGGTGTCCTCCAGCTATTCACATACAAAGATGCTTGAAAGGGTTTTGATAAACAAGCATATTTGTTGTCATAGACATAATAGATTACAGTAGTAGTTCATCCTGCACTTGCATTTCCAAATGAAATCTCATTGCTCTCGTCGGCCTTGTGCTCTTGTCAACCTTGTTCTCTTTCTTTTTATCTTCTCAACTCACAAAGCTTCTTCAGTTTTCAGTGTGTGTGGTTTTGTGCGTGTGTGTGTCTGAGTGTGTGTTTGGGTGCGTGAGTGCCTGTGTGTGTGAGTGTGCCAGAGAGGCAATACTGTCAGTGTTACTCTCAGATGTATAACTCCATGTCTCATGACCTGATTTGTCATTGCTGTTTCCCAGGCTTTGCTACTGCTTTCTCAGTGCCGTGCAATATCATCTGTTGTGATTGCTAAGCAAATGAAAAAAAAAGAAAGAAAATTGAGAAGCAAGTGATGATGTCATCCAGCTTTTTTCAGTGTTCAAAATGTTTCAACATTTCTGTAGTCACAAAAAGTAGAAAATAAAATGTTGGTATTTCCAGCTTCTGAATCTTGGCTCTTGTTATTATTATTATTATTATTATTCATTTATACTGTTGTGTTTTGATTTGTCTTTTGTATTGCTCAGACAGGCAAATTGAATCAATAAAACATCAAATCAGACAAAGAAGTACAGAGGACAAGACCAGCCTGCATAATGAGTCTGTTTTGAACCTCCATGACAAAAACTAAACGTTGAATAACCCATATATTTATATTCTGTGCAAAGTATTTTATTAAGGTGGAGTAAACAAATGATATAAAGTTATCCTAAAGTGAACAAGAGAGCTTAATTATTGACTGAATGTAAATGTTCCATTCAGTTTAACCTAAAATGTTTAACTCCATGCAAACCATTTTCTAAAGTTGGAACAACAGATTTCACGTTGTCACAAAACCTTGTGTCAATATTTGAAATGTATAGCAAATACTAATTAAACAAAGCTTCAGATAGATCTGGCAATAGGGTATGTCCTGTAAGTTGTCAGCAGTGTTAAGAATCCTCCACCATCAAAGATATATGCACATGCTGTATGTTTCTGTGTGAATCTTAAATCAATGTTATCACATCATAGTTGATATCACCTCTACATAATGCTCCGTCAAAATGTTGTGTCATAGTCCGACAGCATTTGAGAAACTTGGTCTCTTCTGCTTTTAAAACGCCACACTGCATTAATACATGGCCTGTAGTACTGCCAACTTTGCAGTGGTTGCAGCTATTTCAGCATCTAAAGCAAACTGCTCTCTTTTCCTCTTTAGCTGTTGGTGCTCCTCCAAAGCATGACTTTCCTTAAAAACTGCAGCACGAGCAACAAGTGCAGCTCTTCTGCCGCTGCCTTTACCAGAGATGAGGATGTGGTGCTTGATCTTCTACTTTTAGTCCTTCAGCTTGAGTATTTACTGACAACATTTGACAAACCATCATTAGGATTTATATAATCCTCAGTAAGCATTTGTTGCGTCACCTTTTCTAAATGAAACCCACTTTTTTGTTTCAGTGATTCACTCATCATTGCTTTCCCAATATGTTTTTGCTTTAAACGATATTTCGTGTTTTTCTGTTTCTTCACAGTAAACACGTGACAAGACACACCCTAAAATACCTGTGCCCTCGGTAATTGGACAGCGACACCCTATGGCACACAAAATAAATAACACACAATGTTGTGCCATAGGGTGTCGCTGTCCAATTACCTAGGGCACAGGTATTTTAGGGTGTGTCTTGTCACGTGATTGGGTGTGTCTGACAACTGGAAGAGTATCTGGTTTTTTGATCGCCGTGGCGCGAGTGTTTGTACCACAGTGGGGGTGTTTCTCAATGTCGAGGGAGGCTGCTCCAGAGCCACTATTGGCTCTTACACAAATCATTACGGCTCTTACACAAATCATTACGCAACATTTTTTAACTGCCTTTGTGAACATAAAATGATATAATTTAATGTCAGTCATCCACCAGAATTGCAAGCTTAATAATGCTGACACTTTTGTTATCTGCTCCAAATCAATAAATTACTCTGCATGTATTTGTGAGCTGTGTGTGAGTATTTTTCAGCTCTTTAAATAGGTAACAGAGTACTGGATAAAGCTGTGTGCCACATGATGAATGATGCTCTCTTATTCAAGAATGTGACTTGAATGAAGATTGAAGAGTCCCAGGACAGTGACCAAAGGGAGTCCCACCACTCTGCAACATGACTGACCTCTTTCACTTCAGGTGAAATCTTTTTTCTACAACCTGTCTTTCACTCCCTGGAGTTGTTGGACTTGCCCTTCCCCTTTGCTCCTCTTTCCCTCTTCTAATTTTGTCATCGTATTTATTTAGGATAGATAATCAATAGATATTTTTTTAAATGTAATTAGTGTTTTTCTTTATGTGCTGCATTACTAGTATGCTGCCACCAGGTGGGGCCAGGACATGGATTTTCAAAACAAGAACTTCTTTGTTTGCATTTACAAACATTGAAACTAAAAGTAGCACCCAAAAAGATTATTCAAGCTTATATTCTAACACTTTTGAACAGTATAGTCAATATCTACAAACACAGAAAACTGTCTCTGCACATTTTAAATCAGAGATAACCTATATATTGTAAATGTTAGGTTCAATGAACATTGTGTACTAGAAGTAGAAATGAGGTTACATAAATGCAGATTGCACACCTGCAAATCATAAAACATTTCCACATATATTTTTTAAATCAGCATGGTTGTTGTTTGTAGCTTTCTGGATTCTGCTACTGTGCTATTAGTAGCAGAATCCACTGCAACACTGCTACTATTAGCAGTGTTGCAATGCAGGCCTTTGCAGCTCCGCGCAAACCACAACTTTAAATGCCAGCTTTCTTTTCACACACTAAAATAACACACCTCTTTGTTTCTGGCACAGCTGTGATTGGATAGTTGCCGAACTACTACAATTAAATAGAACACAATTACAGTTTGGGCACCAGTGTAAACTAAAAGTGACTGATCTTCACAAAGCTGTTAAACACCAAGCATGCTATTTTTTTTTATCACAGATTCTTACTACCACAAGGTTTGCAAAGCATTTCAACCACAGAGGTTTGCTTTCATTGCACAATGTTGCTCTACTTTTTATATTTAGGAGATAATTAATCATTTGTGCAAATGAGATTTGATTTTCACAAAATGACATTTTCTCAGTTCCAGCACACACTTATCACTAACTTCTGCAATGATATCTTCCAAAGCATTGATGTCAGTACAACATATCTTTATCAGGGCCTTTCCTTTTCACTGTAACATTGACTCCTTGTAATAGATCAATGCAGAGATGATAGTGTGTAAGGGACTTTTTTGTCAAACTCAAATACACAGTGGGCCAACATTAAAAAATCGGTACTAGTCGAGGGCCGGACTGGTTCAATGTTTATTGCAAAACTTATTGAAATGAACTTATTGCACATATTAAACCTGGAACTAACAAAGCTTAAATTATTGCCTATAAAAACAACATTACACATGAAATAATCAGTTGCATTCATTTCTTATGGCTCTATCTGCAGCTTTTCCGGAGTCATTTCTTATGATTAAGCTTTTCCACAGGCCAACAACAGATTCAAAAAAACAATTCCCCTCAAAGAAAAAACAAACATGCCCTGTTGTCGCAAGAAAAAAAGTGCAGAAGGAAACATCCATTGAAACTCAGTTTGCTGCTCTGTGATGCTAGTTCAAGCCAGATACTTGGCATCTCATCTTGGGTGCAAGTTCATCAATGTTTGGGCTCAGGCTCTGAGCTGAGGAAACCCTCAAGTTGAGTGAAGGTGTGCGTGCAATATACCGGCGGGCCAGATCTAATAGTAATTAAAAATTATCCTGTGGGCCGAAATTAAATCCACCATGGGCCTGATTTGGCCCCCGGGCCTTGAGTTTGACACATGTGTTCTAAGGAATTGATTCCCTGTATCACAAAGGAGAGGAGCAAGTGGTGCACATGTTGCTCTAATGATAAATAGGTTTAACCACGTAACTAAATACCTGGCATGTCATGTTAGTCTGCTGTCATTTTGTTGTAGACTGGACATTTTTAGCCTATTTAGCAACAGTAGAATGGCTTTCACAGTTTCTTTAACCCATGCTACCACAAACAACCTTGCAATAGTTGCCTAATCAACCCCCAAACAGCTCCCTCGCCCAGCTGCTAAAACCTGATTTTTTTTGGTGAGTTGTGCAGGATGACAAACTGGTGAATAAGGCTTTATTTGACTCATCACTGATCACACACTGTATGAACTACAATGGTAAACAACAGGTGTTTTCTCAATTCTGTGTGTAAATCAGTGACAGAAGGGTAACTGTAAACTTTGCTCGTTTACCAGATAAATGCCCTCCATCAACTGGTAGATGTTTGCATTGTTGTTGTTGACCTCATGACCCTACATTATCTGGGTCACTTTACTCTGGTATCTGAAACACAGGGTAGCAAATTCAATCAACTCTCATCAAAGAGTCTGAAAGGTCCTGATTTAAAAAAAAAAAATAATGTTTGGTTTAGGATAGTTTTTTGAAAATGTTTTAATAATACTAGAAATGTCTCAGCTAAAGACCACCCCAAATCTATCTGTGTGTGTAGCAAACACCAATAACACACAGAGTACAACTGCAGCTGCCAGATTTGGCAGATGTATGGAGCAGATTCTAGTGTCCTCATGTTGGCCTTTCGCCTTTGTTTCAAGAGGTTAAGCAGAGAAAAGATTACAGCAGAGCTCCCCCTCTGTGCCTTTCTGTCCGTGCCACAATGACAATGGACCACATTTTAGGCCTAACAGAAAGTTTAGCAGAGAGTATGAGCCTAAGAATACTATTTCTTTTTTTATATATGTTTGGAGAGTTTTTGGGCACTCCTCATTACACCAAGCCTGTGTTGGATGCTGGTTTGTGAATATTTATGGTTTCATTCTTGTTTGATGTTGAACTGTGTATCTAGCATTGCTTTGGTCATAACATCAACTTTGGCCTAAATAAAGATTTAAAAAAAAAAATGCTTGCCATCAGGTGTGACTACGAGTGGGTTACAGGAGAGAAGCACTGATATGAACAGGGTGTCCTCAGTATTTTATAGTCTCATGTATACATTTCTGGTTGGCCCAATATTAACCTGTCATAGTGTGATTGTTTTAATTTTCTATGTGTTGTAGGTTACAACCCAGCTTCTACTGTTAAATATCACTAATATTCTTAAAACACATTATATAAAACTCTCTTTTGTTTAACAACATAACAAAGGACTAATAAAGGACGGTTTATTCCTGTCGGTTTACACATGCAAACATATGCATTGGTGTCAAAAATAACTAAAGTTAATGACTTATTAATTTGACAACAGCATGCAACAAAGTGTTTTCTGTACCCGGCTTAAATACAAGTTTGCGCTACCTGAGGTTTACTTAAGCATTATTTATTTTACTGCACTACATTTGTTCTGACAGTATTAGTTACTTTTAACCTTTTCATTCTTTGTAATGTTGACCTTATCAGTGCAAAAATATAAAACATACAAAGAAGTTTTATATGGCAAAATATAAAGTTATTATTTAACTCAACCTTTAACAGCTGCATCATTCAAATGTATAACATAGAAGCACTGATAATAGTCCAATATAATAGGTTATACATATTCTGAAATGTGCCTTTCTGCATAATGAGGCCTTCTTTACATTTTACGCTGAATGCAGGACTTTTACTTAAGTGAAATAACTGGACAGTTCTTGTTGCCAGTAACTTTTCCTGGCATTTAAAGTCCCTCAGTCAGAGAAGACTTTGTCCTACACCCCCAGCATTACTTGAACACACGATCTGTGGCTCCCTCACGAGCCAGTACAAAATGTTCACGACGGGAAAAAACGAACCCTCACGTGCGCACGTGAACGCGCACCAAATGACCAATCAGCTGACGAGCCCCTCTCCTGTTTCTTCCGTGTGTCAGAAATAGTACTACAAGTGTAAATAAATACACTTATACCGGAGTTTAATTTATTGAACATGTTGTCATAAGATACAAGTTTTGGTACCACTTTTGGTAACTTTGCCGTTGCTATGGCTGCGAGTTCACGTGAGGCTGTGTCCGCGAGGGAAGTGACGACTGGGGCTGTTGTTGGGACACGTGACTGAGCTGCACTGATCTGTGGGGGGAAGCGAGGAGAAAGGGAGGCAGATTGTAAGCATCACGACTATAGGAGGACTCTCTGTTCCTTTCATCTGCATATCGTCTGAGTATTATCGACAATAGAGTTCTAGTTTTAGGAGGCCTGTCAGCGTTTAAATAGGGTTTAGTTGTGGTTAAACGCCAGTGGGAAACGTTGCCGTTTGTTTCGAAGCGTTGGAGACTCTGTTGTTGTTGCTTTGAAAAGTTTTAATGAAGATCGCAAAAGGAAGTCAACACAGGTGGCGTTACTAGCGTTAAATAGATGGCGACTTTACGAAGACTGTGGATAGATATAAAGTGGATATTTAACATATTTGCGTGAAGAAGGATGCGCTGATTATCGTAGCAAAAAAACCAAAAAAACCGAGAGAATCCGTCATCGGTGTTTGCAGCTGAGCTACCTGCGTTATTATTGGGGGTTGGGATGTTTTGGGAGGTCGTCGTCACCATTAGAGGCTTAACCAAAACGTTAAGTTAGTACGCTGCTGAGTGAGCACCCCCCCTCCCTGTTTTGGTGTCGTTGAGATGGGACACAGAAATGCACCGCGACGGAACTATGGTTCAGGTGGAGGAATTTGAGACGAGCTGTAAGAGTAGCCAGCTCGCTAGTTAAATCACTAGTCGTCAGATTGGTTACTCGCTAGCAAGCAGATTGACAACCCCATACCCTCTAACGCTAACAGGCTATCAGCTGTCTTTGTGTGGACAACACAGTGCGACTCGATGGAAGCGTACAGTAGCATGCTAACAAAGCAATGCTTTGTTGTTGGATAGGGGGCAGCTGGCACCAACACACAGGCATCAAAGCAAGAATATTGCTTAGCTAAGACTCGAGGGGTTTGGGGTGGTCCAGACACCGTTGTGTGTGTGTGAACTTAAACGAAGAGAAGACAACTGCAAGAGACCCTGAAGGCAACCTGATGACACTGGACAACATGAAGTCGGAGAGAGGTAAGCAACACACACAAATGTAGGGAGGACTTGATGGTCAGTGTGTGGGCAAACTGAATTCCCAGCTTTAGTGTCCTGACAGTACCTGTCCCCCTGAGAGGAGAATCAGGCCAGGGAATTATGTAACAGCTGGTCATCCTGGGCACTGGTTATGTGACAAAGCCTGACCCTAGTCAACGAGGACATGTCCATATAACACACTGTGCTAGTTTTTTACACGAATGTCAGCTGTTTATTTTCCCAATTTCATCTGCACCAATATATAACCTGCACGATCCACCCATGCCAAATGCTGTTCCCCTTTCCAGTAGTTCTTGTTTTGACAGCACAAGGCTGCTGCAAAATGTTCTTGACATCCACCCTGTTATGGAAATCTGGCTCCTGCCATATGCTCTGCAACCTGTTTACATGTCACTGTATCCGCAGCAAGAGGTAAAACAGGGACAGAAGGGGACACCCTTGTTTGTTTCAATGTGATTATGCTAATGTTATTATGACATTCATTTGTAAAGGGTATTACCTACCTTAATTTGTGCCCAGACATAATTTAACATTAGGTGTACCTTGTTGTATAAGCTAAGTCATTCACTTTATTATCGATTGGTTGTTTGTGATCCAGGGTAACTGCTGACTTGATGTCAACAACACAAGAGCGCCATACTTGGAAGCATTGAAGGGACACTGTTCTCAGATTAGCTGCAGTCAATCATGGATGGTCTCTGTTTTTGGATAGGTTATGGAAATGCTGTGAGTGTTATCTTCCTCAGAGCACAATATGCTTGTAATGGGACTCCACTACACACAGTAAACATGTGCCCTAAATGGCCCCACACTTTTAACCCTAACCTTGCTTTGACTGTAGGCCCTTATATAGAAGCACTGACCCAGACATCTGTGTGATGTGACCCGAGTAAAGGCCACACTGACTGACTGACACTGTACAGTGTAATTATAGCCTAATAATATCACACAGCATGCTGGGTCAGCTGTGAGCATCAACACTCATGTTGTGTGTCGTAGTACTGGTTGGGATAATGACTCCAATTGGGTGATATTGGGATAATTTACAACCGAATATCCAGCCAAAAAGACTGAGATCTGTTGCTCTAAGGCACATTTCTACAGCAAGTCTGTTTTTCACCCCTCATGGATTTTCAGCATGTCAAGTTGGCTCACTCACTTTCATGTTCTAATTATGAAAGCTTGTGCCTTCTCCCTGTTTGACTGGCAGGCACGACAGGGCTATTGTTATTTGGCACATACTGTACTGTTCCATTGGTGCAGATACCATTGCTTATAGCGCACAATCCTTCCTCCTTTTGCCTATCCCCCCCCCCTGCTCTCAGAGAAAGGGACTGCATTGTTGAGAGAGGCTGTTTACTTAGTAGCCTTGGTAGCCTTTGCCACAGAAAAGTCGAGTTGAGCACATAGCCAGCAGTTTCTCTGCTCTGATGCTGGATTGAGGGTTCCTACAAGAGTCTAGCTATATTTGTCTGAAAGGGAGAGCTGAACAAGTCCAGACATGTACATTAAAGACCTGCAGCAAGCATCCCAGGCTGTGACCTCCTGATCAGATGGGTGTGGACAGTCAAGGCTTTGATTGTTGGGGAACTGGTAATGCTCAAATCATACATATGGAATTTTGATTTGACCAGTTCAAATCAAAGTTATTTTTAAAGTGTTTTCTATAATAAACGCCTGATAATTTCTGGAGAATCAGGTCTGGACATTATGTGCAGTTTCCCTTTCACACCTGTAGCACACAACAAGAGATTCACTGTGCTTTATCACTTACTTGATATACCATGTCAAGTAAGATTGGTGGGAAGAGCTTACAGGAGGTTCTGTTAGACACAATGTAAAAACACAGCGGTGACATAGGTGGTTTAAATTTGATCATAAGCAATCTAGTCTGTTGCCATTCCTCAAATTTGTCTAAAAATGTTGTCCTTGGCGTTTACTTACAGAAGTCTGTACATTTTGCCGTCTTTCCAGTTAGGATTTTTCAATGTTTCATTAGTTGGAAACCCTTTATGACAATTGGTATCCAAAGGAGAAGTGGTATCGGATTACGTTTTCCAAGACCTCAACTCCTGATGGAAACAAATACAGTAGTTTTTGCAGCATCTCTTTGTGAGCAATGCCTTTTGTTAAAAAAGGAGAATAGGAGCACTTGTGTTCTACTCACGGGCCTAAACTGACCTCCTTGTATTTTTGTGAGTCGAACTGTGAGTCAGGATAGTTTGTGTGTGTGTGTGGGTGTGACTAGAGAGTGAGTGTAGCAGAGAGTTCCCAAACAGACTGCTATTGGCCCTAATAAGAGCTGCACCGTTGAACCATGTGGCTCAACTGACTTTTTACAGGTCCCATAATGAGCAGCTACGGAAAACTCGGGACCTGTTTACCAGTCGGGGAAAACATGGCTCGTCATATCGGGTTTCAAACTGTTTTCAGCTGAAGTGGGGTAAAGATGTGTTCTTTAAGACAGGGGTTCCCAACCCCCGGTCCGCGGACCGGTACCGGGCCGCGGAGGTGTTACTGCCGGGCCGCGAAATAGCTGTGAGTTTATCGTAATATTTGCAGAATTATAAATATATAAATATTTTATCATAATATTTTTTTCAAAAAGTGTTTAATTTTCGCACCTATACCAGTCATATTATTTCATCCAGTAGCTAGTTACTCTTTCACCAGAAAACCGTTGAAAATGGCTTTTATGATGTTCCGAGGGATTCGGCGGCTCAGCCTAAGGTCTCAGCCTCTTGTGCGCACGAGCATGTTACCGGTGCGCCAAGTAGGAAGAGGAGCGCACAGGAGACAACCGTTTGATTGCAGACTGTTATGTTTATGTGGGGAAATGGTGGTGCATACATTATTTGAGATAGATTTCAAACTCGGACTTCATTTTAAGGACATGTCGGCCAGGGGTGTAGAGGAGCTATTTGTTTAAGCACCGGATTGGCAAAACAGGAGAGTAAACCAGTCTGCCTTGATCTATGAATTAATGTCCGGGACTCTCACGGTATCTGCTGCCCGCAGCTGTTTTATAGAAGGAAACCCTCCTTCACTTCTTGAAATGGCTGCAGCATCAGGAGGCAGCGGGACGTGTACTCGGTAAAGAGCTGTGCCTTTTTACGCACCGCCTCCGCTGTGTTTAACTTAATCAGAACAGTTTAAGAGTAACTGCAGGCTGCTACGTGTTAACCACACACACATCTACACACATCGAACTGCCCGATTACTCCCCCTTTTATTAGTTTTATGAAGGAGATGTCCAGTCAGTCACCAAGGCGCATGATGTGTGTGTGTATGTGCTCTGCTCAGCTCAGCTCTGTGTGTTCGGTGTGTTTGTGTCTGTCCGACAGCGGCATATATGCGGCTGTTCCCAAAATAAATTAGTTTAATCTTAATCTCGATGTAGTGCTAAATGCTGTCGGGAGAGCACCGGAACGAACGACACGATCATAATATCTTCCGAAAACAAATGCCAGTGACACACACACACACACACACACACACACACACACACACACACACACACACACACACACACACACACACACACACACACACACAACACACACACACACACACACACACACACACACACACACACACACACACACACACACACACACACACACACACACACACACACACACACACACACACACACACACACACACACACACCCTGGCGACCGGACATCTCCTTCATAATGCGCCTTCTCCTCGTTTTCCCAGCATTCACTGGATTATCCGTAAATCATACAAACAAAACCAAAACGTTGATTTATCTGTTTTCCCGTTTTGGTTTAAAAACTGAATAACGTCGGTTTTTTGGTTTTCCGAAAAACCAAAAAACAACACCGGTTCTTTTTTAAACTTTGTTAATATGTTTTGGATGCATATTGTTCTAGTATTTGTTCAGGCTGTTACATACAATTAGCCTCTGATGCTACCTGCTGGTGGTGAGTAAATATTAAAATCGGTTAAAATTGACAACCGGTCCGCGATTTTTTTTTAATGTATCTACCGGTCCTTAGCACAATAAAGGTTGGGAACCCCTGCTTTAAGACATCATTTTGTTTTGTTTGTTTGTGTATCACATGCAAATAACTGAAGGAACATTTCACATAAAAAACACTTTGATGGCAATATGATGTCATAGGATGAAATGTATGAACAAAGTGCCTCCTCAACCACATCCCCCCCATCTCTTTCAGAAGCACATTATACAATATACAGAGGGATGAACTCAGAGCTAGTAATGTTGGAGAAACTCAGTCGGCTGGCAGGCCTCGGCGCTGTGATCCTGCTCTTTGTAAAGCATGTTTGTGTGTTTGTATGGTGGTGTTTCCTGTTTGGAGTCATTAGGCCTTTAAGGAAGAGTTGAAAACATGTCCTCCACTCCCACCACCCAACTGCCTTCTGCCGTGCACTCAGCCAGATTACAGCTGCCCTCAAATGTCCCAGCCTAAATTTGCAAAATTCCAGGAAAGGGGAAACTTCCCATAGGATTTAAGAGTTATTTATGGGAATGAACAGGATACAATGAAAATATAGGGGTTATCTACTGGGGGTGTGTTGATTTTGTGAATTTTAAAAAGAAACAAGCATTTTACCAAACCATAAGCATATATAAATCAAAATACATCCATTAATTTGTCAAATATATACATTGTAAAATGTGCCACGTTAGTTTTATTTAGTTTACGTTTTAATTTAACCAATGGGGAAGATAGTTTTTAAAATTTGAGCCGACAATGTAGGTTGTATGCAAACTTTGGCTTTAAAGTGATTAACTAATTTATAAAATAAATGTTTTACAATTTAAGAATGAATGGAAATAGATTAAAACTCCTCAATTAGCGTCCTCAATCAAGCTAGATTCCCCGTAGTAAAAGCTAGCTAGCAGAAATGAGCCGAAGGTATTAGAAAGGTCAAACTTTGTCAATTGCTTTCGGCTGCTATCTGCCGGTTCACTGACATATCATTAAAAAAATGATGACACAATGTAATTAAAACGTACATGAAAACATGTTGTGCTTTGGCTCAGACAGTGTTGTAGTGTTGGCAGTAGTGTCGGCTGCACATGGGAAATGCACTGTGCATGCAGGAGGTTGTCATTTTAATCCTATTAAATGGGATACTGGCAAATTATCTGTACATGTGACGGAACACTGCTGCTGAATGTAGTGCATGGTTACAATGTAATTAAACGGGCATAATTTTAACTACAACATGCCTTAAGACCGTATATATCTTTTTTGTTTATTCCCCTCTAAACACAAATACACTTGTGCTAAACTTCCTGAGCTTAACTTGTACAGCATAGTCTACAACGCTTTGCAACCCAATCCCTGCCACGTGCCATAAACCAGTACAGACTCTCACTCACGAGAGACCAAGATAACTGAGCAACATACACGGCTGCCCTGTGCACCACCTGTCAACTCCATGTTGTCTTTGCCTCCTGTATACTGCTGATTTACCTTCAGGAGGCGGCCATGACAGGTGCTCTCCTGTTTTACTCCTCTCACACAGTTGGGGTCCAGCTGTAAAATTAAGGTTTTTAGTCACATCAAAATAAGCACTGGTTGGGACTGATGCCTCTTTTTGATTCCTAATTTGTCATCACTTATAACATGTCTGACGATTAGAAAGTAGGGATGCTCCGATCGATATGGGCCGATACTCACTCTCTGCCGATCGATCGGTGCTCTATAAAAATGCCGATCATGAGAGCCGATCGCATGACGTAAAATACATGACACTTTTCTCTGTGCGCGGCAAAACAAGCTCGCCAAAATGGCTTCACCGGTCTGGCAGTATTTTAAGGTGTCCGAAAATGACAATAAAATAGCGGTATGCAACGTGTGTGAAGCAGAAATCCTGCAGCTCCACCCGCTGTGACGGACCGGTGAGCAGAGCAACACACACACTAAGAGTTAGACCTTACACACTTAGCTATTGTATCTACCCCTGGAACAAGCTAAACTAGTTATAAATATATTTATTATTCACTGTCGGGTCACTCATTACCGGATCATGAATAATTATGTTGGTTGTTGTTTGTGGAAGTGCCAGTGAATGAGCCCCATTAACTGAGTTTTAAACATCACTTTATATGGAAGATCCCCATAGGCCCCGCCCACTCGATCGGTATCGGCCGATACTGATTCCGGCGATCGTCCCCAAAATTGGCGATCGGAGCATCCCTATTAGAAAGTAAACGCAACAGATGCTTTGACATCCATTACTTTGCTTTTGGTTTGTTTTCTCACCTAAAAAAAATACTGTTTACGCAAACATAATCTTACATTAGGCATTGATTTCATAAACAAGTTTAAGTCCACTTAAGTGTTTGCCCATATTCATTACAACAGCAGTGCCTTTTGCTGACCCAGCTGCACTGAACATGGATATTGGACTCCCCATTGTACCGCGAGATACAGAGCTGCCTTTCGCAATGAATACCAATAGTGGGCAGGCATTCAGCTGTGAATTACTGTCCTGGCCCCCGGAGTAATCAGCCTAAATCAATGCTGTTGTGACAGGTTTCACTGTAAGTAGCCTAGCCACTATATGGGATTGAGTGCCCAGTACTCCCAGTCCAGCAATGCTCTTACATCATGCTGGAACACCAAGCCTACATCGGGTCATGTACACTATTGCGCTCTACGGATACACGCTTAATGCCATTAAAGTGATAGTAATCTGTATCCACACACGCGCACACACACACACACACACACGTAGAAGCAAGTGTACATATTTAGTGCAGCTACTCCATATTAAGGCTCAGTATTAACAGGCTGTACAGGCACACAAAAGTACACAGACTTAGAAATGAAATGGCTAACGCAAAGAGTATCAGCATGGGTCGTATATATCTGCTGCCATGTGAGCCATTGATGTCATTGCTGGTGTGTTCGTCACATCCTCCTGCCCCCATGGCTCCTCCACAGCCAACCAGCAGCCAGCCCTGCAGGAACAGGAAGAGCCATCTGGACCTGGTGGTTTCTCCTGGTAGGGGGGGTGGTGTTGTGGTGAGGACATTGTCTAATCTTTTTGTCTATCCTTTTTGGCTCTACAGAATGTTATTCTTTTAAATGGACATGTAATGAAAGAAAGAAATATGCTCAGCTTCCAGTGGAGTTAGAATCAGAGTATCAACAGTATGAATGTGGCTTCAAAGAAGTCAAAATGGAGCCTATTTTTGTTATTTCTCTCGTATTCAGTTAGTCTTTGGGTATGCGTTCTTTTTCTTGGGTCTAAGATAAAGTATGTAAAATGTGTTTTAGTTCTAAAGTGTAGTATAGGGACTTATTCTCCATGGACTAACATTTTCCGTTGTCCTCAATACTGAATCCTTATTTTTACTCTAGTATCAATCCCTGATGTGACATAAGTAGATCAGTGCATGGGAAACAATATACTAAAACACTTTGAATATGTATTTATCATGATGCTTCCACCATGTCTTATAACTGAGAAACCAAGATGAAAACTTCATGTCACTTTCAGCTTTGAATTTTTTACAAAACAGCATGTCGTGGGATGCGTGATTATTGTCATTCAGCAAGATTTGAAAGCAGGGAAGACCTTGCACAGCCAATTTGGTTTCTCTCTGACCTTGTATTGAATCAGCCTCCCTACTTCTCGCTCCACTGGCCTTCTTTTACTCTTCCCATCTTCCTCACCCCTCCTCCCTGTCCTCTGAGTCACGTTGCATAGACTGTAACACCTCAGCACTTAACACCTCCACCACCACTATCTGCTGATAATACCTTGACAAAAAGCATATTGACAGAAATAGAGCTTGGTTGAATCTAAATCTAAAACACAAGGTTGAAATAGGGTAATGGTAGGACCTGAAAGATTTATCAGTATTGATCGCTGTTTTCTAAATCACAACATTAGCTCCCGGCAGTGTTCATAAAACACAAGAGCAACAGAATTCATTAAAAATTCATGAGGAAATGAAGGAACTAATGCATGTCAGTCACTGATTTCCTACAACTGGTAAACGTTGATATTGACAGACAGTCTAGATTGACTTTGAACAGGCTTTATTCCTTTTCAGCTGTTACGGTAGGTTACCAGACACACACATCTTTGGTTGCAAAGAGTGTTATGCAAGCCAGCACTTCAATCAGGTTCATACACCAGGAAGACACTCAACACACACACACTTCACTGCTTTGTGCTCCCTTGCTGACAATGTAATATGGTCTCAAACAAACTATTCCTAATAAATGTCTGAAAACAGCATGACGCGAAAAACTTTAAAAAATAAGATATCGGGATGACTTGTAGTCCTAATCTGTGCGTTCACACATATTGGGTTTATTACTGATTATGCTAATCAAGAGAAGTCTATTATCAACCAGTTAGTATCCATGGAGAGATATTACCTCGAATGTGATTTTGAATTACCCCTTAAAAGTAATAGAATAATGATTACTTATACAGAAACTCCCGGTCTGTGCTTATGGAAAGTACCTCAGGGGCTCATTGTGGAGGCGTTAAGCACATTGTTTATTAACAAGAGTGTGAGGTGAAGCTAATTTGAGACTCATCACAACTATCCCCTTAACTTTTCTCCTTTATCTCATCGCTTTCAGGCAAACAACCTGCCTCAATATTAATTGAAGCGCTATCTTCCCAAGTATTTCTTCACCCTCACAACAAACAAGCTGACATGAATCCTACTTTCTAAACTAGGTGAATATTCTTTTTTTAAATCTCTTTCACTCAGCTGATTTTTTTAGAGGTTAGGTTTAGGGTTTTGATGTGGAAACATGCTGTTAATGAATGCTGAAGTTCGGGATCAACGAGTTGCAACTGCAAGTTTAACAAGTCCTGACAAAAGAAGACTCTGAATGATGTATGCATGAGGTGCAATATTAATGGGAGGTGAGAAGCACAAAGGACGAGAATGTGAACAAGAGCTGTTTGATGGCCTTTGCGGCAGATGAATCATTCAATACAAGAATAAGCTGAGACTTTGGCCTTGTGAATTACGTTTATACCAGTTACCAAACACCTCCATCTGCCTGTGTCACAACTGACACACTTTTCATTTGGCCCTCGGAGCTACAGTGCTCGGGTTCCTCAATTTGGACTCCCTTTCCAGAAACTGGCACCGGCAGCACAGAGGAGGTCAAATGGCTGTGCATTCATGTTGGACAGGACGACTTGTCCTACTGCCCTAGTACAGTACACACTGCTATACAGTACACAAGATTGATTGTCAGATGTTGTCAGAAAAGGAGATGGGGATTAGCTAAGGAGATAACCCCGTTCATGCACAATTGAGTTTGCCTAAGTGTAAAATAGTCCTTTTTGACTTTGTATTGGCGGTTGAAATTATCATTTATAACAGTTTCGCCTACTTATGTGAGCTTACATTGTAAATAATGTAGGCATGTGCATTCACTATTTTGTGAAGTACCTGAAATTGACATTATTAAGGCTAGATTCAGCTTTTTTGGGTTCTACAGACTGGCTCTACTGGGGTTTTAATAATTCCCACTTTGCCCACCTTGGCGTGACTACACTCGTTCCACTCAACGTTACATAACAGGTGCTAGTTAGACGATGAGTTTGCAAAGGACCACTTCTGTCTGAATAGGAGGCCTAGCTACAGTATGTGCAAATAAGGTCCAAAAGGGCACAACAAAAACGTAAATAACTGCATCTGAAGACAATTTTTATGGCATTTTAGGAAAATTAGGAGGCAGATAAGGAGGAAGAGTTGTGATGAATTGTTATGAACGGGTACCTGTCTCACATACACATCCTCTTTAGCTTAAAGAATGCCTACCCCATTGAGTATTCATGGTTCTTTTTAATATCCGATCCGATAGCCGATCGCGAGAGCCGATCGCATGACGTAAAATTATGACGTAAAATACATTACACTTTTCTCTGTGCGCGGCAAAAAAAGCTCGCCAAAATGGCTTCACCGGTCTAGCAGTATTTTAAGGTGTCCGAAAATGACAATAAAATAGCGGTATGCAACGTGTGTGAAGCAGAAATCCTGCAGCTCCGCCCGCTGTGACGGACCGGTGAGCGGAGCGAAACACACAACAGTTAGACCTAACACACTTAGCTATTTGATCTACCTCTGGAACAAGCTAAACTAGTTATAAATATATTTATTCTTCACTGTCGGGTCACTCATTACTGGATCAGTGAGCTGCATGAGACGATACTGACTGGCTGTCAGGAGAGGGAGAGAGAGAGGGAGAGAGGAAAACATTTCTCCCGTGTTATTATCCAAAGTTAATGTAAACTTGAATAATGTACTTCATTTGAATGTAATAATTATGTTGGTTGTTGTTTGTGGAAGCGCCAGTGAATGAGCCCCATTAACTGAGTTTTAAACATCACTTTAAATGGAAGATCCCCATAGGCCCCGCCCACTCGATCGGATCGGTATCGGCCGATACTGATTCCGGCGATCGGCGATCGGCCCCAAAATTGGCGACCGGAGCATCCCTACCAATCATAACAGAGCCGGCTAGCTAACCAATCAGAGCAGACTGGGCTCTGGTTTCAGACAGAGGGTGAAAAAAGGGGCTGCAGCACAGGCAGTATGAGAAAAATAAAGAGCTTTTTGAACATTTAAAGCATGTAAACCTGTCACAGTAGAGGCACAGAATAAAAAACCTGAACATAAGCCTAATATGTCCCCTTAGCGTGGTTAAAGGTGTGCTTCTCACCGAAACCAGCCGGCATATTGTGTGTGGTTGCATTGAAATCTTTCCTGGCACTCCTTCAACCATAGTTACCTAACCGTGATAGGCTACCATTGTTACCGATCCTTTCATCACACAGAAGTGACCTAATACTGTAAGCAGCACAAGTGATTTAAGGGGGATTTGTGAGCATGAACTCAACAAACTTTACGGCAATCATGAGAGACAAATACAACATATAAAACCTTCTTAGAAAATAAAGAGGATATGTTAACAACCAAGTGAAAGAAGTTCATAGACGTATCACATAACTGCTCTCTTCAATCAGGTCTGATAGCCAGTCAGACAGCCTTAAAATTACTTTTTTCCACATCAGCCGAGATGAGTTTAAGTTTTTATGCCTCAGGATGACTTTTTTTTTCTCAGAGCTTGTTTACCATGTGACCTCACTAGTTTACTCAACTTCTAAACAACAGCTCTCTTCATGGCTAACAATGAAGGGTGTGAGAGAGAGGGCAAGGTGGTTGTGTGAGTCTGGGTCGAGTGTGTGTTTGTTTGCTGGCACTGGGAGAATAACAGCAGCTGAGCTCACAAAACAGAAGAAGGGTTCTCCTCAGCTGGAACTGTAGGCTAATAACGCCTCTCAGCCAATCACAGCCTGTTGCTACGTATGCTGTGAATCTGCCCCTTTGTGTTGCAGAGTGGGAGAGGGACACACACGAACCATAGATCCAAAGAAACGTTATTCAAGTGGGAGGAAACTGGAAAAGTTTAGAGAAAGGCTGACTACAAGTTAATATTGGATGCCATGAGTATACGAACACTTTCTAGTAACAAGTAAAACAGACAAAAGCCAAAGAGAGATATTCTAATTTAAGTAACATTTAAAACCAAGTCTATAAGCAGAGGTAAAACCAGTATTGCTAAATTTAGCGATTCATATTCAATCTGAACCAGTTCTTCCTTAGCAGTGATCCTTACCGTTCTTTCAAGTTTTTCTGGCAAAAACATACCCGTTTCTTGGCAGACCAAGCCAACACTTCCATTGTTTTTTAATGTTGTAACACAAGGCAGACAATAACAGGAAAGGTGAGCTGGCAGTGACGGAAGAATAATGTTTTAAAATGCCATGGAAAAACAGCTGAGCGTTTAATTACTATTGTAATATAGCAGCAATCTTCTGCTGCTTTACCACAACAAAAGAAGGGACATAAACACACTTAAGAAAAAAAAATACACACTTACACAGACAGGCAGACAGACAAACCATGTGCTTTTCATACCAAGTATATGTGACACACACTCGGAGCACAACAGGAGCATTCATTGTCTTCAAAGACTTTCTTGTCAAGCTGCGGCACATTGTCACATTCAAAGGAGCATATTGCCGCAGCTCATTCCTACACAGAGACACTCTTCAATCACCGTGACGGGAATGTTTAACACAATGTCCCTGTTGCCTTAGTAACACCCCCCTCCTCACCACCACCATTTATTCCCTGGTCAACAGTTGTGATCGTTGATCACCGCTCTCCTGAAGTCCCAGGTCAGTGTGCCAGGAGAGGAATGACCAATGAGGCCATTTATATCCTTTGTTTTTACGGCAACACCTGTTTTTATGTCAGGATTAAATCAAAATAAAAGCTTTTCTCTTTTAGTAGCTTCAGGGGGTTATTAAGTTTCTCCTCAGACAAACTTAGCAAAGACTCACATTGTTTATTTAAAGAATCTAAAATCTGTTTTTAGTCACTGAAAATAACTCAAGCAGAATAATCAAATATTAATCTTCTTATTTTTAGCTGGCGACCATCTGACGGCTTAAAAATATATCAGATGTACCTTATTAACATTTATGCAGGTGTCCAAAACCTCTGGGCATCTCTCGCCTTTCTGCAAGTGTCAAAATGGGAAGAACACAACATATGTTTTAAGTCATGACAACACCATTGCTAGACAGCCGAGTACATAAATAGACACTGCAAGACTTCTTCCTGGTTTGTTGTCAAAAATGGCGACTGTAAAATGGTGTTTAAAACCATTACGAGGAACATGACGTCAGAACTATAAGAATCTGAACTTAGGTAAACACCATATTAGTTTGAAGGATTGGCTGGGAAAGTACTAGATGTTAGCATGAAATCTGAAAAGTACAAACACTATGCTTTACCTAAAATAATACTCCTTTCATGTATGAATCTGTAGCAACCACATGACTTGATTTCAGCTCAGGGTGCATCAAGTGTAGATAGATAGATAGGTAGGTAGGTAGATAGATGGATGGATAGATAGATAGATAGATAGATAGATAGGTATATAGATAGATAGGTAGATAGATAGGTAGGTAGGTAGATACTTTATTGATCAGAAGCAGAAGTGTGTTCAGACTTTATAATACAATACTTAAAATACTTAAAGGTAGGGTAGGTAAGTTTGAGAAACCGGCTCGAGATACACTTTTTGTTATATTCCATGGAATGCTCTTAACATCCCGATAGCAATGAATATCTTAAGTGCTTTGACAAAAAATCCATAAATAAATGTAATCTGTGGAAGCCGTAGTACTGTAAAAAGCACGACCAATCATTTTAGCTGGCCCGGCTAAAATAACTGGATGGCCTACCTGCCTGTCAGCCTTCCATCTGTGCACACACTTATCTCATGCCCTCATTGGTCATGTGCGCGTTCGTGTGTGTTGGAGGAGGGGCTCTATAAGGAAGTGGCAGATTTTCTCCGGTTGTGTATTTTCAAATTCTAGCGCACTCGAGCCGGTTTCTCAAACTTACCTACCCTACATTTAAAGTGGAAAAGAGAATTAACAATACAAAAACAAAATATATATATTATATCAGATATAAACAAAACAATATAAAATATTCTGGATAATTAAAATAGAAAGTCAAAAATACAACAGGATCCAAAATACTACAGGTCTTTGATAAGAAAGGAGAAACTCACATTGTTATGACAATTAAAGAATGTTGGACGTATTCTTAAAAAATGTGTCAGCTAAGCTAAGAACCACATTTCCTGAATAGCAGATGAATATCTTGGAACTTATAGAGTTGGCTGCCCTGCATGTACCAGATTGTTCAACAGGGGACTTCTTAGATTCACACATGTCCATGTACACAGAGTGCATTGATGCATACAGTACATACCGAGTGCTCAGATGTTCCTCTCTTCTGTCTTGCATATTTCAGAACAAGCGTGTCTGGAACTAGGCACAATAATACATTTTGTTGGACGATATGCTGTTGTTGTACAGACATAACTCCAATGAAATATATAATTGTCACTTTAAGACCATTTATGCCAAGAACAACCTTGCAAAGGGCCATGAACTTCTCTTGAAAACATTCAGACGTTGGAATAGAAATGTGAAGAAAAATGAAAATGTTCTTTATAAATAAAACAAAGAAACACACAACGAAAACAATAAGTATAATTTTCTCCAGGGCTTTAAAAGAAATATGCAATATCTGTGCATAGAGTGCCACAGTGACGCGTCCTAAAACCCGGAAGTAAGTTAGCATTTTACCACTTCCGTTTCCTTTGACAAAAAAGCAACGCAATTTCTCCATAGGATTTTGGAGCAGCGACCCTGCTGTAGTTCGTTTATAGCATAACGTTAGCATTTTGCTTCTGACGACTAGATTTATGATTCGAAGATTATAAAAGTAGGGTAGACATGTGGATATTATCCGGCTGAACAAAACGTGATCCGTCTCTTAAATGTGTGTCAACCACAGACCTTATTTCCAGCTATTTTCCAAAATCCTATGGAGAAATTGCGTTGCGTTTTTGTCGAAGGAACCGGAAGGAGTTTACTTCCGGGTTTTACACGGCGTCACTGTGCCACTCTATGGCCCAAGTCATTTAAGGTAGGGGGAAACCCTTCTGTTTATTTTGGCATCATGTTGGATAAAATGCTCGTGACATTCTTATGTAAACAAACACACATGGAAGACCACATATTGAGGTCAGCAAAGTATCTAGGTCATGCGCATATATCATACGATAAATCAATAACGATATATGGTAGCAGGCCTCTCGTTGGTTGGAGAGTTGGTTAAGAACGCATACTCTTAAGAAAAATATAAGCAATCGGATGTTTTTCTTCAGATATACCGGCGGAAAGGAATTGCAGATTAGTTGATCTTGCAGATTTGCTGGTTTTCCAAATATAGTCAGACTGCAGAACTGGCTGTGGAACAGAACAAAGACGGCATTGCAAAGAATTCCCCTGGTGGAGAAAAGCAGTGGCCAGAGCTGCTGACACTTCCAATCTGCCACCTGCTTTGCTACCCGGGCGAAATACTTTTGAATACTTTTCACTGGATGTGTGCTTCCATATTCTCGGGATAGCTGCACAGTTGAAATCAAGCAGCCTTCAAAAGCCCAGGCAGGTGGGTTTCAGGGGAGCTCCTTTGTGATTTTTAAATAATCCATGAGCTATTGTGGGAAGAGGATGGTACTCAAAGGGTTAACTTCTAACTTTAGTGCGAAGAAATCAAAGGAGCGAAGTTTGGCATGTGTGTCAGCAAGTAACTTGTGAATGTTGGAACTTTTTTCTCACTATCTTGCAATTACTTTAATCTTACATAGTGTATGACTTGAGGCATTAGCCCCTTTTAACATGGGCGGTGCTGGCAGACACCAACTCGTCAAATACATGTTGTAAGAGCCTTTGAAATCAGAGATAGAGAGGGAGAAAAACAGAAAATGAGAGCGACCAATTTGTGTCTATATTTATCTCACTGGGGGCTGCAGTGAAGAGATTTAGCATGGAAGAACTGTCGGTGTAATCTCCTATTCTGCCTCCGTTTTCATTACAGAGGTGCAGCTGTGTGTCGGTACATGTGTGTGTGTGTTGGAGTGGCACAATCCTTGATGAGAATCTGAAATGTCTCCCAGTGAATTGAGTGTCCCTCTGTTCTTAGGGCAACACTTTGAAAATACAAATATTGCCTCTATAATCGTCGTGAGCTGATTGGAGTATGATGGCACGCTGCGATGCGGCTTTATCAGCTTCATCATATGGTGTTTCTAGTTACTTATTTATCTGATTACTTGCCATGAGGCACACCAATTATGGCAATCAGTTTACTTCTCGCTAGTGCTTTGGACTCATTTTCATCCAACAGAGTCCCACATAACAGAATAAAAAAAAAGAGCTGGTGTTAAATATAGATTTGTTTCTGTTTGTGCTCCCTCTACTTATGCACAGTTCAACAGAAGTGACACCATCTTGTCATCTGTTGAGCAGCTTAGGGAGACATTAGAAGTGCTTTGCTTGTTGCAGATTGCTGCTGAAGCAAAACATGCCGACTAGATGAAGGGTTTTGCATAAATTGAAATTGCTGTTTGGATAGCATGCAGCCCTGTTGTACCACACATGCACTCAGGGCTATTTGCATATGTATTTCCATGCAGGATTCAAGGTCAGGTCATCACAACATCATGATTTCACAATGTGGGTTTGCAGAGAAAACATTTGCTCTGAGCCATTTTCCATCAAGGCTGCTGCTGCTATGTTTAACCTTCACTGTTTGGGAGCATTCAGAAGATAGTCTCCAGCTCCAAAAACATTCCAATTTCTTAAATCATATTAACTTAAAGGTAGGGTAGGTAAGTTTGAGAAACCGGCTCGAGATACACTTTTTGTTATATTCCATGGAATGCTCTTAACATCCCGATAGCAATGAATATCTTAAGTGCTTTGACAAAAAATCCATAAAAAAATGTCATCTGTGGAAGCCGTAGTACTGTAAAAAGTACGACCAATCATGTTAGCTGGCCCGGCTAAAATGATTGGATGGCCTACCTGCCTGTCAGCCTTCCATCTGTGCACAAACTTATCTCGTGCCCTCATTGGTCATGTGCGCGTTCGTGTGTGTTGGAGGAGGGGCTCTGTAAGGAAGTGGCAGATTTTCTCCGGTTGTGTATTTTCAAATTCTAGCGATCTCGAGCCGGTTTCTCAAACTTACCTACCCCACCTTTAAGACCCTAATCTAATGTAATGTAATGTAAAAGACCCAAAATGAGGATTTATTGTTCTTAAATCTTAAAAATCGCCTTGTGTCATTGTTGCTGTGTTGTTTATCATGAAGGAATTGGTCCTGTTATTCAGATCTTTTCATCTCTGCTTATTTTTTTTTTAATTTATTCATCTTAAGAAAATGGCCTGAAGTTAACCCACTGGAGCAGTCAGGGTCTTTAGTGTCATGCTCAGTGGAACTTGAACCGTAACTGTGGACCGTTATTTATTTACTTTCTTCAGTATTTTACTGGAAGAAAGCAGTTACCTCTCTCACTATACATTCTTCAAAGTGTTTATTTTATAGTACAAGTACGTGATTTTGAAACCCCTCTAGTTGGAAATGTATGCCTATAAACTTTGTTTATTGATCTTAGTGTCTCTCAGTCTGCTGGATTTGTTCCTCTGTGCCATTGTCGACTTTTAACATGTTTGTTTACCAAGAAAAAAACCCCCACAGCCAAGTCACGATTTGTTCAGTTTTGTAGTACAATAGTTCAAAGGTTGCTTTAGACAGTTTGTAATATATTTGTACTCCACAATCTTGGTATTGCCAAGTTAGACTTTATGTTTGCCTTCAAGAGCTGTCACAGAAAATCAGAAACGTTCTATTTAGCTGATGCAAATGCAAACTAATTTGCTTAGTTCTTTCTGCAAGGTTTCAAGCGTTGCATGAAATGTGCTCGACAGACAGTAAATGGCTAATAGGACTTCCTGTCTGCCTTTTCTACTAACACTAACAGTGTGTGTGTTCTGTTTGCCCTTTAGACTACTCGTATGTCTTGCCCAATATCTGTGCAGACCTTCTGTGTCTCTCCCTCTGAAATATGTCTCGTCTCTCCCTGGCTGCCGCCCTGCAGTATATTACCTCATATCGTCTGTGTGTGACACTCAGTCTTTGGTAACCAGCGGTCCAGCCATAGGTGAGCTCATCAGTGCGGCGTTCCCGCTGAGACTTTGATCTGCGACTCTTTTATTCTCATCTGCACTGGCTTTTGTCTCAGGTCCTGCAACACAGGCGCATCACTAATGAGGAAGAGCAGCGAGCCCCTCGCTGTGCTCTGCTTCGTTTGAATGAAACATGGTCACAAACAAATGACATACATAGTGAACCGCAGCGGCTGAACAGAGGAGGATGGGAGTGGTGTTTGCCATATGGGCACTTACACAGAATTCAGATTAGCTGTGAGTATATGTGTGAATGTCTGAGTGTGTGTGTGTGTGCAGAGAGAAGAAATAGGGCTGACCATGAAGTGATTTTGTGGCCGTTAGCGGTGGAACGGTATAGGATTTTTATCTTTGATGGGAATAATAGAAAAACAATATTCACATTATGTTGATGTGGTGAGTTTCCATTATGGAGATAGTCATGAATATCTTCATCTGAATGATCTGGACAAAGCTGTCGAGCTCCTTATCATGAGACAGCAAGAGAGCCTGATAAAAAAAGAAATTGTTTTCATTTACAGGGACTCATTTTATTCAAGATCTATGTGCTTAACACTAGGTCGTGTCCTGTAGTGTGCAAAAAAAAAAAGACATAAGGTAAATTAATAATTACAATATATTTAATGCCATTTTCACAGTTTCAAGCATATTTTGATGATTATCAGCATAGTATGTTGGATCACAATTGTTATGGCTAGGACAATCCTGACATGAATTCTTCCCGTCTCATGTCTAGTGGCTGCAGTGCACAGATTAATGGGTCTGCTTATACAAATGTGCGCAAGTCTTTTCCCCCTGTCCGTCTTCCCATCTGTCTCTCTGTGAAAACACACACTGCGTACACTAAAATGTAATCCAGCAACATGTATTCAAACAACAAGAATCAATCACGTTTCGACCAGACTCTGACATGTTCGACTCGTTCGTTTGCCTCTCTTCAATGTTAGATAATGATGAATCACTCCAAAGTGTGTGTCAGACAGTGTGTACCACGGTGTGTTTACTCTAAACACTGCTTGCTACCGAGTTTGACCGCTCCTACTCGTGTCCTGTAGGCCTTTTTCCATCCCACATGACTCTATACTGATCTGTTTGCCTGCAGACACAGAGACAGCTGAGGTGTGTGTGTGTTTATTTGTGTGTGTGTGTATACAGGCCCAACCAGCTGATCTGTAGGCGGGACTCCAGCTGCACTTGGTGCCAGGCGGTCACAGGTCTAATAATAAGACGCCTGACTCCAAATCCAACCTGTTACATAATTCACATCACACATTATCAGGAGATGGAGGAGAGGTCACACGCACATGCAACACATACAGATCAGTTTCCATTGTGTTATAGTTACTTTGGTTTGTAAAGTGCAGGATGTATAAGCAAAGCCTCTTATTTAAATCCCAACCTGATTATGTTTTCCTGATTACAAATATGTGTCCCTGTTTCTCAAGCAGTGCTATAGTTGCTATGGTACTTCTCTAACCAAATGCAATGGGACCAGTGGAGTTTACACACATAGGAGGAAGAAAATAGACAATTTTACATCATGTACACACAGTGCAGACAGAGAAGGCTCGATAACAAATTGCAGAAAAATCCAAAATACATCTCACAGACACTTTAAAATCAAACGGTACAAATATTCTGTAGAGGCAGGAATGGATTGGTCACAGTTGGGTAGGAAAGGGAGGAAGAGCAGGAGGAGGAGGAGGAGGGGAAGCTGAAAGCAGGATTGAACATTGATCCCCGCTTGTGAGGCTTAATGATTGGTAAACAACCCGGATTGTTACATCAATTCCCAAATTATATTGAACTATTTGCACCAGGATTTAAAACATTACAGAGGGAGGTGATTTTAGTTTAAAGCGTTGAGATGAATCAACAACTCCTCTGTGTCTTAAAAATAACACTCGGTTGTTTATTTTGTAACTGTTGTTAATAAAGGAGGAAACTAGTCCTTTGTTTGGAGAATTAGCTTCTGACAGCCTTATCTTTTTATTTTCAAGCAAAGGGTTGCCACTTCTCTTCCTTTGTGTGTCAACCTCCCAGCTTCCATCTAGGCCAGGGGTATTCAACTCAAATTCAACGAGGTCCAGTTAGAGAAAATCTCCCCATGCAAAGGTCCGGAACATCAAAATGTCTAAGTTGCTTTATGAATTAGTGTGATGTATATTGAAGTAGCCTGTAGCTGTATCAACGTCTGCATGTAATCAACAACTGACTGCCAATCAAATAAAGAAAGGACAATTAAAAAACAACAATATTTATTGTCAATTAAAGGTGGGGTAGGTAATTCACTTCAGAAACACTTGTTATATTCCATGGAATGCTCTTAACATCCCGATAGCAATGAATACATTAAATGCTCTGACAATAAATACATAAAAAAATGTCATCTGTGGAAGCCGTGGCGCTGTAAAAAGCACGACCAATCATCTGAGCCGGCCCGGCTAAAATAACTGGATGGCCTACCTGCCTGTCAGCCTTCCATCTGTGCACAAACTTATCTCGTGCTCTCATTGGTCATGTGCGCGTTCGTGTGTGTTGGAGGAGGGGCTCTGTAAGGAAGTCTGAAGGAAGGGGCACATTTTTTTCGGTTGTGTACTTTCAAATTCTAGCGCACTCGAGCTGGTTTCTCCATTCTTACCTACCCCACCTTTAAGATTGAACTATACAGATATACAGTAAAATACTGTGGATATGTGTAGTGTTCCTCTCGGGCTGCATTTAAAAATAAAATAGAGAAAATAAATAAAATAGCTTTTGAAAATGTGTGCATCTTAAAAGTGCTTAATTTTAGATAAATAAAATAAAGTGTAGCAGCAGCTTGAGTTTCCCTTTTTCTTTGTTAACCGTTTCACATCATGACTTAACAGTTTCAGACGATTATAGAACAATATCAGTCTTTACACATCATAACAATTGAACAGTTTTAAAGTTTCTCTTTCTTTCCCTCTTATAGTGCAGTCCCTCACTCACTTTTTTTAATTCAGTGTGAGAATTGAGCTTGAGCTTGTCCTGCCAGGAGTTTAAATCTGGGCTGAAATGGTGTCAGGGCCATTCTCATACACACATGCAGGTGCTCATTGGTTAGCCTGGAACGATATTTAGTTTACATTTTGATCCTGGTGGACTGATCATACTGGGCTCTGAGAGTGCTTATTTGACCTCAGTTCTGACTTGAGAGGGAATGTTTGGTCAAACACTTTGTGTTTTGTCTCATAGTGGCGTTTTGGCACTTTTAATGAGCGCCACGGTCTCTGAATGAGACACACTGGCTCTGTGCTCCCAGTGGGCAGGATGAACATGAATGAGTCCGTCCACTCAGGGTTAAAAGCTCTGTTCTCACTGTCCACTTTCCTCTTCTTGGAGAGCGCCATGTGTAATTATCTGTCTCTCCCTGTCTGCCGCTAACACGCCTGTTCACTCTCCTCTCCGCTTCTCTCTGCCGCTCTCTCGTCTCTTCTTCTGTGTTTCTCTCCCTGTATCGCTCACTGATCTCTTTCCCCCCCTGTCGGCGGCGGTTAAAATAGAATCGCCCCGTCAAAATTGAAATCCCCTATTAATGTATTGATTGTCCGGGTCCGTATAGGTCTGGGTCGGGATCCGGACCGCGGTCCGCCTGTTACTGAACTATGATCTAGGCTGTGTTTTTGTGTGTGTGTGCATGTGTGTGTGTGTGTGTGTAAATGTGTGTGTAAATGTCTAGGCTTCATAGGAATGTTCTCTTCAGTCACGACGCCCTAAAGAATGACAGCTCTCATCTATGGGCTGGGCCCCTTAACCAAAGCATCACTAGTCCTTTGTCCTGCACTGCACGTGTGTGTGTGTGTGTTGCTGTGTGTGTGTATCTGTATGTTTTCGCTGCCTTCACATGTTGGGTGATGGTGTGTCTGTTTATCTCTGTGTCCTCGTGTGTGGTGTTGTTGTTGTATGTGCTTTAGGAGGGGTCTGTGTGTTTCTAGGTTTGCCTTTTCCTAGAAAGCTGCAATCTGACACCCACTGTGCACGCATAATTGGTGCTCTGTGCTCATACGTGTATGTATGTATGTATGTGTGTGTTCAGTGGGGGTAGCCCATGCAGCTCACCATTTCTCAGAGGCTTTTATTCAGCTGCTTCCTCAAACAATCCTTCACGTCCTTCCATTCATCTAGCCATGCTTCCTTTTCTCTTCTGCTCCTTGCCTCAAGCTCAAAACCCCTGATAGGACGGGGGCACGAGGATATACCTAAATCAAATCCAACTTTATTTATATTTCACTTTTCCTACACAAAGGTTACTCAAAGTACTTCTCAAACCAAACACATACACCATTTACAAAAAAGAAAAACAGTACTATCTCCCCCTTCCCAGCTATAACCAGAGTAACACATACAGTAGCTGTGTGGTTCAAAACGACAATTAAAACCAACGCAGGAATGAAGAAAACAGGAATGACATCAGAATAACACTTCACTCATGTAAACTCTGTGACCTTGAATCTCGACCTTTGTCATATTTTTCTGTCTCTAACTCTCTTGTCCTCCTTCACTGCTGGTCTCCTTTGTTCGAGCCTTTTCCGATTGCAGCCTGCAAAGAATAAGGTCCTGAATATAGCTTCCATCTCTTTCACCCTGCGCTTATTCAGCCTACAGCTGGCTAACAGAATCCCCCCCCCCCCCCCCCCCCCCCCCCCCCCTCACATCCCCTCGCCTTCTCATGTTTTGTGTTGGACTCTGCTTCCCTCCACGTGCATCAGCAGCTCAAAGGCATGTAGGAGGAGTTCCCTGAGAGGAATGTGCGTGACTTGCTGGCTGACTGCGATATATACAAACACACATACAGACACACGCACGCATGCACACACACACACACACACACATGCGCGCGCGCGCGCGCGTAGCTCACACTTCTGCAGAGCCAGCTGAGAGGGACTCTGGTGGGAGGAGGACAGGGAGTGTGTGTAAAGTGTTTGTACTTCCAGCTTTATGAGGACATGGTATCCTCAAGATGATTAAAAATGTATAAATATCCCCGTAATTGTGACCTAATATTGGTTTGACTCCAATTTTAAATAAAGCCAAGAGGAGGGTTTGATATTGTAAGGCAGGCTGCTGCTGTATCTCAGTGTTTTTGTGCGCTGTAAAGAAAGAAAGCTGTTATTCTCTGAGCTGCTGTGTATCAGCTGACCTCCTGCGGGATTCTGGGAGTTTTCTCTGGAGATAGAGCGCTAAGACGGGCTCTTCAACCTTCCGCTAAAAATACCCCTACTTTAAATCTAAGCTTCAATTACAACACAAACAGAGCCGGATTTTGTTTTACGTTTTGTGGCAGGAGACAAAGCACAGCTACAATTTAGGAGCATTTTGCTGTTGACCTGATACACAACAGCCCCTAGTGTTCCCCGTGTAAAGACTGACATCAATCAGTCATTATAATGGGTTTTTGTGAATAATAGCGCACAGCGTGAGCTATGATTTGAACATGGCAGCCAGCTGGGTTTTCCATGTTGGTCGTCTTTCTGCCTCCACATAATAGATAAGTTGGCCTTGCTGTTATTCAGAGGGGAAACGCTTGTTCCTGAATGGTTACAGTTGAATTCAGCTCTCTGTCCTGGTCACCGTTTCAGCCCCACCCGACACCACCCTGGAAAAATTGGTGGAGCAGTATGACTCTGCTTTTCTGTTCTTAACTCTCCTCATGAGTTTCTGTTTGCAAGTGTTTTGCCAGTGACGTCACTGACTGCATTGTCTATACTTGTTGTATGCATGTATGTGTGTACTGTTTACGTAGCAACAACCCTCTGCTCAGCTGACATGGGAAGTCTAAATATATTCCTCTGAAGCGGCCAAACTGGAAAAGTTGTGTCATCCTCTGCCTGCCCCCACACCCCTTCTCCAAACAAGTCTTTCCAGCCAACTTTAAATAGCCATATCTGTTCAGCCATTCATGTGCTTATCATGCATTTTATCGCCCCTAGCAACTGTCACAGCGTATCAATCAATCGGTTTTTGCTTATGCAACATCTTCCAGACAAGTGAAATGCACTTCGAAGTACTTTTATAAGCATTTCACTCAAATAAGAATGTCGAAAGCAGTAACATGTTCACAAAATAAAGTAGAACAATGATTATTATTCTAACTTTATGATAATGATAAACGCAAATATGTTGATTAATCACAGTATGATGAATTATAAAGATCATAAATTGATTAGTATAAATCATAAAACCATAGAATTATACAACACTACATAAAAGACAGCCTAAAAAGAGTGGTTTAAAAAAATATATATATATATATTTTCTGCCCCTCTCAGATCCTCTTGAAGGCTGTTTCAGCGACTTGGAGCGTAATGGCGCGTAATGGCTGAAAGGAACATTTTTTACCGTTAAAAGAAAAGTACCAGAGGATCACACACTTTTGAATTTCTGAAAAGTAGTCTAATGCACAGCCATGTAGTGCCTTATAGCTAATAGAAATCAATAGGAAAACTAACAGGTAACCAGAAGCAAGTTAGTAATGAACCCGCTGCTCCGCTACCATTGGTGGATGTTATTTCGACAGAAGCTCACCCTCCTCTCTCTTTTTCTCTGCTCTAGATGCAACGGAGGAGTTTTTCGAGTACGATGCGGAGGAGTTCCTGGTGTTCCTGACGCTGCTCATCACCGAGGGAAGGACACCAGAGTATTCTGTGAAGGGCAGAACCGAGGGGCTGCACTGTCCTCCAGCCCAGTCGGCCATGCCGCCTCATCACAAGCACGAGTGCAGCGACAAAGTGCCCCAGGTAGCACACACACACACATCCACACACCTCTCACACACACCTCTCATGACTTTTCCTGAAGTGTGAACAGATGGCAGCCTCTTCTCTTTTTAATGTTGTTGATCATTCATGTCTTTCAAGTTATGAGCGTTAATTGAGGGCCACTTGGAAATGGATATTACATTTTACCTACATGTTTGTTGTTGTTGTTGATTGTGTATTTACTGTTATTTTACCAACACAGCTGGAACTTGGCATCCAATGTTAGAGATATGTATCAGAAACCATATCGCTCAACAGCAACACAAACGGCAGCCTCTGAAATAAGTAGACTTTGATTTAATACCTCTTTAAAACTGTGTTAACCCTTAGATGCCCGAGTGACTGGACCCTACACTCTTCCATAAGTGGGTCAAAAAGGACCCGTATTAGAATAATGTGTGTTTTTATGTCATTTTGGTTAAGAAAAAATCACTTTTATAATATTTAGTATTATATTTTGGTTCACACTAGAAATATTTTATATTTAAATTTTTATAATTTTAGACATTTTTTTTACATTTTGAAAAAAAAACGAAAATGCATGCGGGTCATTTTTGACCCACTTATGGCAGCTTGGGGTAGTCACTACAATTTCTTAAAATGTACATTTCAAATTTGAATGGCATGATATCCAAAACATGTTTTTTGAGGAATAGCTGGAATATGAAATGATAAAAAAAAATGTAATTACAAAGATACTTCAAGAAAACCACCTCACCGGGTCAAAAAAGACCCACTTATGCATCTAAGGGTTAAATGAAATTAAACAAAATGTGGATCATACATTGCAGGAATGTGTATTCGACTGCATTAGTTGTATTGTTGTTTCAATCTGTATTCCTGCAACAGTTACACAAAACAGCATAACAGCACATTGGTCTTGGAAGATAATCTTGCACTTGTGTATACTACTCCGTTTCTTCTTGCTCTATTTTGATTGTTTTTTAAATTTGTTGCTGTCTTATATATATTTATGTTGCATTGTTGGAGGAGCCTGGGACTTAAGAGATTCATTGAATCTTTGAAGTAAACTTCCATAATGGAAAGATTTTCAAGTGAAATGTGATTAACACTAAATACAAATCACTTGGAAATTGGGCTCTAATAATAATAATAATAATAATAATAATAATAATAAATAATATAATAGATTACATTTTTATAGTGCCTTTGAAGGGACCCAGAAGCTCTTTGGGTCCCATCTGCCCCTAAACCTCTGGGTCTGGTGTTGACTCTCTCTAATGAACACTCACCCTCCACCTTTGTCTGTGTGTGTGTCCAGTGTCGGCAGGCGAGGCGAACCCGCTCAGAGGTGATCCTTCTGTGGAGGAACAGCATCCCCATCATGATCGAGGTCATGCTCCTGCCAGACTGTTGCTATGGTGACGAGTGCCCCCCGAGTGACCCCATCAGCGACCCGGTCATCAGACAAGATGCTCTGCTGCTGGAGAGATGGACCCTGCAGCCAGTTCCTAGACAGTAAGACACACGTGCACACACACACACACACACACGCACACGCACACGCACACGCACGCACACACACACACGCACACAGAGCCAAGCATGTGAGAAATGTGAGGAGGTAAAGGTTACCGGCGTCTGCCAACATCCTCATTCCCCAACATTGTGTGTGAAAACAAATCTGATCTAGACACTGACATACTGGCTCCACCAGTAACTCGGTGAAGACACAATAAAGTTATACAAGAGAAAAAAGCTTGTAAACTTGATCTAACTTGGACACAAACCACCAAATATAATATTGTCTGAGACTTTGGGGGGGGGGGGCTGTAGAGAGAAAATGATATCTAAAGATGGATTTAGACAAGAAAAGGACAAAAGTTAAATCTAGAGGAACGAGACTATACGCACCACCATTTAGTTTAAATTCGGCATTTTAGACTTAAATACTCCTTGACATGATTTAAAATAGATAAAGAGCAAATGAAAGACAGAATGAGGTAGAAATACCTGAATTGTGAAATAATAATACGATAATTAGTGTCAAACAATAGTTGATGAATAACTATTCTATTGTTCAGCTATTGGTGTTTATAGACCATGTAAGCTGATGGCAAATAATTTCCTACAGTATCACACTTAGGTCTTAATAACACATTGAACCCCCACTAAAAAGCTTATTCAGAAGAGCTGGGAAATCCCCATTTTTTGCTAATTTAATTCATTCATAACAGATTCAGTGCAGGTTTGATAGTTTCTTTATGTCCTTTTAAATCAGACATGAACAGAACAAGCACACACACACACACACACACACACACACACACACACACACACACACACCTACCTTGAAGTGTTTTCACATTTCCACCTCTTTCTATCTGTGTTTTTAATAGAAGCGGCGATCGTTCCATTGAGGAGAAGACCCTGCTGTTGGCTGTTCGCTCCTACGTCTTCTTCTCACAGCTCAGCGCCTGGCTCAGCGCCTCCCATGGCATCATCCCGAGAAACATCCTGTACAGGTCAGACAAAACCCCCGCTGAAGACTTTCACTCTGGTGGGCCTTAAGCTTTTAACTGAGGTTAGATTATCAAAGCTACAGGGGCTCTAAGTTGTTATTTTTACAATTTTATCAGAATCAGAATTCCTTTATTCAAGGTTCAAGGTTTTTTTATTTGTCATACGAACATAGCTACAGTGTAGTTATGACGATGAAAATCTTAGGTCACAGGCTCATCCAACAGTGCAACACAATAACACAGATAAACAGAAAAATATAGTGCAAGTAAATAGTAATACAAAAAGTAGTGAAATAGTGCAATAAGAGTCTATATGCAAGTTATTGGAATGATAAATCGATCAATAATTTCTAAGTAGCAGCCAGATGAATATTATGGATGTTGTTTCAACAGTTCAGGTGTTTAACAGTCTTGTCCTGCAGTGGGAACATGTACAGCGTTACAGCAAAAGTGACATAACGGGTAATAAAGAGTATGCCAACATGTTAAATATAGAAAAAAGCACACATTAGTAAATTACAAATAAGTACTCATCCATGTCTAAACATGTGTAGCAGCATTCCAATCTAAAGCATAAAGCTGCAAACCTGGTATGCTGTTTTGGAAATTGAATCACATGAAGTAAAACGGTATAACCAGCGATAGGCTCTTGCAATTCGTCCATCTTTTAGGATGTAAGAATGTTTATTTAATTTCCCTCTCCCTGTCTCTTTCTAACAGGATCAGTGCTGCTGATGAGGAGCTGGTGTGGAAGTTTTCCCAGCCGCCGTCAGAACACATTTTCCCCATCCCCAATGTATCCCAAAGTGTTGCACTGCAGGTTCGTGTCCAGTCGCTCCCCCGCCAACCCACCTACCCCACCCTGGCCTGCAGCATCCACACCGGCCTGCCTCCGCTCTACAGCAAGACCCCCAGCCTCAACCCCAACTTCAACTGCCATGGTGGACCGCCCACCCACAGAAAGAGCCAGCAGGACCCCGGCAAAGAAAACCTCCTTCCCAACGCTAACATGTACAGCAAGAGCTCTAGCTCCATGTCCGGCCTTCTCCTCAATGGATTACCCATTCCTAATCTCCCCATCAACAACATCCCCATCAACAGCCTCCCCCACACGGCTGCCCCCCCTCCTTACAGCAAGAAGGAGCCCGGTGAGGACTACACGTTTCAGAATGGAGAGCTCCCGCAGGTCAACATCCCCCAGCGTCAGGGCTCCCCGCTATTCCACAGGTCCACTCACTCCCCCACGCCGCCCCGCTCTCACTCCCCCTCTCCACTTCCCACTAGTAAAGCAGGGAAGTGGCTGTACGCGGCGCTCAACGGTTCATCCGACCCGAAAGAAGTAGGGGACTTCGGGTCGGTCCCCAACAGCAGTGTTAGGACAAAGAAGCCCATGCCTGAGCCTCTGAGAGCTTTTAAGAACTTCTCATTGGCCGAGCCTCCCCGAAGCCCCTCCCCCAGGCCCTCAACCGAGACAAACCCCTTAATTGGCTCCCTGCTGCAGGAGAGACAGGAAGTTATCGCCCGCATCGCACAGAGGCTCAATTTCTGCGACCCCACAGCACCGCCACTCCCCCCCGGCCTTTTCGCCTCCGACAACCCTCCCAAAGCCATGTGGGGCAGTAACCACGACGACCTAACTGCCAGTAAGACCAAAGAGCCTGAGGTACCCCCCTGCGAGTTTGTGGGACGTGTGTGGCCCAGTCCCTTCAACACACCCACCACTGACCCTGCTTCCTTCAGCAAACGAGAGAGCTCCTCCCCTAAACCTACAGCATGCAGGAAGCTGAGAATGACCGAGACAAGAGAGGGGGGGGAGGCGAGGAAGGGAGAGAGGGAGAAAGAGAAAGAGAGCTCTCTGATCGCCCAGGCAGTACAAGACATAACGAGACTCATCCAGGAGAGGCTGTGCGTCCCCTCGCTGTCCCCGAGGCACGGCGGCAGCCACCTGCACCACACACACACAACAACAGTCACACACACGGTCCGCACATACTCACACCCCCCGCACACTGCCACCAACAGCTCCACTAACGGACACACACCCAGCCATGAACCTCACACAGGCAGCAGTCGCACACACACGCCCTTTTGCACAGACACGCCCGGGGTCGATCCGGGGACCGAACGCCATTCTCCCCGGGCCCAAAATGGTGCTCACCTTACACTTGAAGAACCTTTATTCAAAGACCGGTCCTACGCTCAGGCTGGTCGACGTTTACGAACTCCCCCACACGAAAAGCTCAGAGCAAGGACACCCAGCAGCCATGAAACCCTCTCCGCCTCCCCCGTCCTTGAGAGCAGGAATGCCCAGATTTCTTGTGGGACTTGCAATGATGCGAGCCCCGCCATGAGCCACAACCACAGCAAGCCTCAGCTCCAGTCGCAGGTGCAGGTCTGTGCTCAGGCCCAGGCCGCGTTCCCCGACGAGAACCAGGCACCATCACAGACCGGATGCTCCAACACCTCCAGTCCAGACATGACTCCCCCTTCTACTGTCCTGGTGAGGGACTCCTCATTCTCTTCCATATACTTTTGAATGATGGGGTTGATGAACGTCATATATTTAAGCAAATAACTTGCACTGTGTTAATCTGTCTCCATCTCTGTGCTCCAGCGGTCTCACAGCCCCTCCCCGCTGCGCCCCTGCAACACGTGGAAGAAACACAACCGCCACTCGTTAGACGCCACAGCGACCAAGGCCTTCCACCCCTGCACAGGCCTGCCTCTGCTCTCCAGCCCTGTAAGTAACACACATCTTCACACGGAGACTCACCATAGTCTTTTTCTGCTTTGTGCAAGGAGAGACCATTTCTTTGGCCTATTTGGCTTCCGTTAAATGTCCTCTCCGTTAAATGTCCTCTTTTAAATAGAGGTAGAGAAGTAGTAGTATAGTATAGTATAGTATTCGTTTATTTGTCCCCGAGGGGAAAATGGGTTGCAGCACATCACAAAGGCATTTAAAAAGAGAATACATACGTCACTGATAACAACATAGACACAGATTAAAACGAACAGACATAAAAAAACAACAGATATCGGCAGACATAACAATCTCATTTGCAAAAAGGGGGGGGGGGGCAGGGACAGTGCCAGACCAGCTGGGTAAACAGTGCGTCCTAGCCATCATTGGTTCAGGAGTTTGATGGCTTGTGGGACGAAAGACAGCCTAGATCTGTTCTTTTTGAACAGAGGGGCACGATATCTCCGCCCGGATGGCAACAGTTCAAAGTAAGAGGCAAGTGGGTGCCTCAGGTCACTCACAATATTGAAGAAGAAGGCATCTATTCTAAATACACATGTAGGTGGTTATTTCTTTATACTTTCTTAATTTTAAGTCTCTAGATTTCTTATACAATTCACAAAGTGTTGGCATTAGATAATGCCATATTTTCATATTTTAACAAAACATTCAAGAATACTTAATAGAAGGAATAATAAAATAATATTGTCTTTACATTATTCATTGGGGAGGTTCCACAGTAATATCTGTTTAACAAATCCCCTATTCTGTTATATCTTGCACAATTGTATACATATCTTTTACAGATATGTATTGTATCAACATTCTCATACTCTTAACTAGAAACGTTTTTTACACAGGGGTTTTTCATATAATCTGATTTGTATGTCACTTTATTCCTAAAACTTTATTTGATATGGCTGTTGACAGTCATTTCAGATGTATGGATTGACACGAAGAGATATCCCTCAGTAAAATGTTGGATTTTAATACTGTATGTCAACTAAATGAAACAAAAATCGGGAGTTTTGATCTTGCAGTAAATGCACAGTAGCATGCATATATATTTAAAAACAATTGAGAAAACTTGCAATTCAAAAAATATAATTGTCCCAATGCAAATAATCAACTGGGTTAGTTAAATGGTTAGCATTAGTTCAAATGATTCCCCTATGTAGTTGAAGTGTCTCGAGTTGACACTTTGTGTATGCAGGCTCAGTCACACACACTTCCTGACTCAGACTCAGTCAGTATCCGTGCCGTTTGTTTGCCATAACAGCGCACTCACTACCCTTCACTTCAAGCCATCTGAAGCATTACTCACAGTACTTTCGTAAAAGAAGTGAGACCACAAATGTTTGTCCTAAAGAGACTTTGAAATACAGTATCTGGCAGCTGTTTTTATTGCTGCTGCTCAGACAAGGTTAATGTACACACACACACGCACACACAAAAACACACACATGGGCAAGTGACTCATATGTGCCTTGTTAACCACAACACGTTGTCTCATCAGAACGTCACAGTTTCCTGTCTTTTATCCATCTCATGTAAACATCAAACTGTAAACAGACACTCAGGAACTCCAACAGTCTCACAAATGTGTACATACACATCATGAAGTACATTGCACACAATATATACATATGTTAATATTTTGACATCATTTTGTCTTTATAATGCCTTTTGTATCTTTACATGATCTAAAACATGTTGTATTATTTCAATAATATATAGTTTTAATTAAAGATGTATTTGTATTTCTTCCTGGAAAAATCTCTCCTGTCATCTTCAAATGTCCATTTAAGAGTACAATATTTATTTATTTATTTTAATCTTGTATTTGTCATATATGTGTTAGCACTTTGTTAAATGTATTAAAATATTTTTAAAAAAGAGAGTGAAAAATCCCTTGTTCGTGTCTTAACCCTTGTGTTGTGTTCGAAAGCTGTTACCGTTCATGGTGTTCGCGGGTCAATTTTGACCCATGATTTATCTCAGTCCAAAACACACAAAAATAATGACTATCATCCAATATTGTTTTAACTACATCATAACTAACTTATTATGCATTCATAACCGTACAATCCTGTTGTAATTTCATGTTATGGCCCAAAACACATTACACCACATATGGCACACGTGTGTGTTCAGGTTCAAGTGTTAGTGTACATATTCTTTGAGAAAGGTCGAGTTCCCGTGGGGGGAGGGGGGCAGAGAGAGGGGAGACCAGGTGCATGTTGCGAAAAATTATTGTTACAGTGTATGAAGGGGGGGGGGGGCTGGGGTGTCTAAAGTCAAAGATGAATCTGAATCTTGATTGGGCCAAATTTGACCCGGAGTCACCCAAAACAATTCTGCCGGGTCTCCCAGACCAGAACACCAAATTATACACTTTTCTTTTTAGAGACCTTCAGACTGGGCTAAAATGGTCAAAATCAGTTTTGTAGTGTTTATATAGCTGTTGTGGAGGATATCATGAAGCCTTGTTCCGATAAAAATAATTGTGACTTGAAACTATGTCACAACATAAAAAAAATGTAGGTGATAAAAAGAAAAACATAATAATAAAATAAAATGTATACAAAACATCTCGTCCTCTCCACTCTGACCTGGGATACTATGACAGCTTCTCTGTGTTGATCATGTGCTGTGTGTTTTCCGCAGGTTCCTCAGAGGAAGAATCAGACAGGCTACTTCGACCTGGACACCTCTCTGGCCGGCTGTAAGGGTTTGCCTTGGGCCTCTGGGAAAAGGTACACATTTTCTCACCTGGGCTCTCTGTTACTGCAGTTACCACACTCACTTTATCCTAGGGGTAAGGGCAGCATACTTTCACTGGGTTTACCGCAGTCTTAGTAACAGTTGGAGTACAAAGAGTGTTTTATTTTACAGTAACCTCCCACATCATCTGTTTATTATAAGACCATCTGGATCATCATTTAAACACTTGTTTGTGTCACTGTGCAACACATCAGCTGTTACTGTGTGTCAGTTCCAACAAGGAGACTCTGATCCTCCTTATTGTGTTAATTGATGATACAGAATGTATTTTATTTATCATTTTTATGAGTCAAACTATCCAAAATCAGAGTATAAGGGATCTATATGAGAGAGAGAAGGATTGCTTCAGCTGCCATATTCGAACCCCAACACGCTGACATGGGCTTGAATCAGCAACAGGTTTTTAGAAGTATTGTCCTGTGTTTGGAGAAGAGACAATAAGAGTGTTGTTCTGAGTGTGAAGGTTAGGTCAGCTCTGTTCTGCTGACTCTCTCACGCTGCCACCTGCTGAAGCTCTGCTGTACTGTGGCTGCATCTAGAACCACACACACTGCTCAAAATGGCAGACACGACGCCTATACACAGAGCCTCATGGCACTGCCTACACACTGCAGATGTGGGTGGTTGCTCAACGCTACTTCTAATATAATATCATATATGGCTCTCAGGGTGTAAAGTTAATTTGGCTGGTTAAAGCTGTCATTATTCTATATATTAATGTAGTTTTTGTTAGATTTGTTTGTGTGACCAAAAAACGTACATCTGCTGTTTGTTTGAGTAACAAACATTTTGTAATGACAGATATGGCTTATTTTTACCCACAAAATGATGTGTAACCATGAGTCAAGCTGAGATGGACATTTTAAGGGAAACCAAGAAGACCAACAGCATACAAAAAAACACAGTTACAGACCGAAAATGCAAAACGAACCAAAAATTAAGTGTTAGGAACTCATATTTGAAAAGATATACTTTAAAAGAGTCTGTTTCGTAGCTACGTTCATAAAGAAAATAAGTAATTGGCCTCTGATTCTTTGATTTTGAACGAAATAGCATGACATCATTTTATCTATACCCTTGAAGCAGGTCTGTTGAGATGTACTAGATGCTTGCCACGTACACATCTTAAGATGCTCTTTCTTTCACACATCTCGCCTTAAAAACTAAGTTAATCAAGTGTGTGTGTTTGAACCCTCAGGGTGTGTCCGAAGAGAGAGGGGTACACCGATGAGTCACAGCAGCTGTTCAGTGCCAGCGCTCCACCTGCCAGTCTCAGTCTGCTGGGAAACTTTGAGGTAAAACCAAAAAACACACTCACACTCTTTTCCATTTTTCATGTTGGAGAATACTCTCACTCAAGCCCATTAACTACAATGATCTAACAACATGTAAATACCTGTGTTTCCCTAGGAGTGTGTGCTGAACTACCGCCTGGAGCCTTTAGGGCTGGTGGAGGGTTTCACAGCCGAGGTGGGGGCCAGCGGGTCTTTCTGCCCCAGTCACCTGACCGTACCTGTGGAGGTGTCCTTCTACAGCGTATCCGATGACAACGCTCCCTCACCGTATATGGTGAGATTATCTTCTCACAGTCAGTCTATCAATATCTGTTTTATTCCATTTCTCTGACTGAGCCTTGAGCCGAAAGCTTTAGCTGCAGATGTCCGAAAATAATCTTCAAATACTTTGATAATTAATTGATCTTTAAAGTAATTTATAATGCAAAGATGTCAGAAAATACAGTTGTTTGCCTCTTTAAATATGGAGATTCTCATTTGCTATGTTCCAGATCATATTAAGCTGAGTATCTTTGGGTTTGGATCAAAACAGGGAAATAAAGACAATTTATAGACAAGACAAATAACCGAGAATAAAATAGCCAGATGAATCAATAATACAAATAATTGTAATATCCAACGTTAGTTTCAACTATTAAATGAATCGTCAAATATTTTGAATAGGTTTCGAGTATTTCTTTAAGCAAAGAAAGTTATAATTCCCTGATTCCAGCGTTGTAAATGCAAATATTTTCTGGTTATCTGAACTCAATATGTTTACGTTGAGGACAAAACAAACATTTGACGACGCCATCTTAGGCTTTGGGCATTTCTGAAAGGCATTTTCTGACATTTTATAGTTAAGTTGGGAAAATTCTGTATGATAAATCTAAGCCGTTTTCAGAGCTGCTCTTAGAGTGTGAGCTCCAGTGTGTACTTCCTTTGTATACCTGCTGTGACAGTGGTTGTCATGTGTTTTACAGGGTGTTATAAACCTGGAGACCCTGGGGAAACGGGGCTACCGTGTACCTCCATCAGGAACCATTCAAGTGGTGAGAAAACGTTTAGGTTATGTCAAACCAAAAATGTTCATAATGTATGTTTTGAAAATATCTGCATCATGGTGTACACATGGCTGAGAACAAAGAGAACATGACACAAAGTAACTAAAGAACAGGGAGACCCCTACTGGTTATGGAGGGTATATTCATCATCTAACAAGAGCATGTTTTTATTAAATGATGGTGCTTATACTTCTGACTTTAAGGGGTGTTGTTCTATATATACTTATTAAAAGATATATATTTTTATCGACAGTAAGATTTTAGCTTTATGTATCTTTCACAGCATGTCAGTTTCAACGAGTCTCAACCCTCTCATTCTTTCGTGTTGTCCTTTCCAGACCTTATTCAATCCCAACAAGACAGTGGTGAAGATGTTTGTTGTGACGTACGACCTCCGAGCCATGCCAGCGGGACACCAGACCTTCCTGCGCCAGAGGACCTTCTCTGTTCCCGTCCGCCGTGACACAACTAATCAGAGTAGGAAGCCCCTCGGACGCACCCTGCGCTACCTCGTCCACCTGAGGTGAGCTGCAAGAGGGACGCACCATCTGGAAAAGAAATTACTACTCGGGATTATTTTGACTGATATTGTATTTACGATGTGATACTCAATATAAGAGGGAAGGATAAAACATTTTTTTTTAAAACATTATTCTCATTTTCATTGAAATAATATTAAAATAATGACATTAAAGGTCAGTAGAATACCGACAATATGTTGGGACTTCTCTTCAGCACCACAATACGTATTTCAGGATGATCTTTTCCCATATTTTTCATTAAATCTGCACAGCTCTCCAATTTAAATTCTAGTATTTTGTCATATATTTACTGTACTTGGTAACAATATTTTGTGTAAATATTTCTCTTAATTTTCAGTTTTTTAATAGTTTTTTTATAACAGAACTATTCTTGCTCCTTTTACTCCAACTTATTAATATTCCTACTGTGTTTACGTACGCAGCATTTACAATTTAGCTTAAATTCCTCATATTTGTAACCCTACTTGGCAATAAACCCGATTCTGATGTTTTGCCTTTACCAGATATTGTGCTTTTTGCAATTCGGATATCAGAATCAGAATCCCTTTATTAGTCCCACGGAGGGGAAATGTGCGTAGTTACAGCAGGAAAAAGAGCCACAGACAGCTTAATGTTACATATGTTAAATATGTGACATGCATTTTTTTTTTAAAGTACAAAGTTATGATATAATTAAAAATATAATTAAATAAAAAAATTAAAAGTTACATAATTTAAAAAAAATACACATCCTGTAACAGTTCTTAGGATTTAGCAGCCAGGTATATATTACACCGTTATTAACGGCATTTATATATAGCACATATTGCACATAGTTTGTTGGTATTTAGCAGCAAGGGGTGATATAGTCTGTGTTGTGGTGTGTGTGTGGGAAGGGGGGGGGGGGTCAACTAGGGGCTGTGCTGGTTGTATAGTCGGACCGCTGCAGGAAGGAAAGACCTGCGGTATCTCTCCGTGAGGATATTGTCCATATTGCAATTTTCAAGAACAAATTTGATTAATTTCCTCTGTAGCCCATACTATAACTGGGACATAATGATTAGCGATAATGTTTCTCCTTCCTCATCATCCTCTCCGTCTTTCCTCTCTAATCCCGACCAGGTTCCACAGTTCGAAGTCTGGGAAGATCTACCTCCATAGGGATATCCGTCTGCTGTTTTCCAGGAAGTCCATGGAGGTGGACAGTGGAGCGGCCTACGAGCTGCAGTCCTCCACAGAGTCACCGATGGACCCACCTTTCTCCCCCCGCTGCTGAGGCGACCACCAAATGTTTCAATCACACCTCGATGCCAGCGATAGACTCTTCCGCAGCCCATGGCTAGACAAAACGCTCTAAAAGAGAAGCAATTTCAGGACTGCATTCAACAAGACTCACCTGGCATGTGCCCTAAATCTCAAGTTACCTCCCTTCTGTCACCCAGAACTGACAAGGGGGGAGGGGCTAAGAACCTGGGAAACTCGTCAGACATTGTTGAGACATTCGATCAAAGGTTACGGTTATAGAGTGTGTTTCAGATCCTGTTTTCCTGTTTAAGAAGGTCTTGCCAGATATGATAGGTCATGTTTTTCCCAGCTGTTGTGTGTATCCCCTCCAGCGTCTGGCAGGAGAGTAGAGACCACTGATCGTCTACAGAAGACACTTAAATTATTTCACTCTGTTTACTCAAATCAAAATGTTAATTGGACCTGACATGATGAATAAGTGCTCAATCTTAATTCATTTGTTCCAAATGCAATACAAGGCCCTTTAATATTTAGTTTTGTATCCTTGAAGATTATATTGAACTGAAAGTGAACTCTGCTTCGACCCTGTGATTCCTGAGCAGAGGGAGTAAATATGGAGGAGTAGGTGGTGGTGCAACGCCTTCCCCTCGTCTAAAAAAGAAAAACGCCATGGACCAGTGAATATGTTGAACAAGCAATCATCAAGATTCAACTGAAAGCATCACAGCTGAACATCAAAAGTGCACTGTGGATTTTTGTTTCCCTCATTATAACTGGAAGTAAAAACTGAAAATAGTCATATTCGAATACTTTTGTACTGTTACAGAACCACTTTATTGGAAGTGTTGCAATAGAAAGAGTAACCTTAGTTTAGTGTTTACACATTCACTCTCAGTTTACTTACCATCGTTTTATTTAATATTTAAATTAATATTTCAGTTACTACTTGTGACGTCTGTCATGCTAAGATGATGTAGTGGAAACTGTTTATCATAGTATGTATTTTTGACATTAATATTCAAATCTGAAAAAAATATATATCTATATATCTTGAAAGCTGTCTCTTGTTATTATTTTCCCCCAATGTGTGTGTCTGCCATTTCTACATCTCCACACACTGACAATGAAAAGAGGAAAACACATGATTTTACAGTAGATGCTCCTATTAAATATGGTACATCATGAATATAATAAGAGCTGGGGCACAGCTGTGTGTTTTTGGTATTAAATACTATTTGCAAATATGACAATGAATAACTTGGAATTTCACATCTTTGTAGTATTTCAACTAAGACAACAAGTTATTTTTACACAGCAATTTGTTCAAAGGGGATTTCATCAATTAGATTTTCTGCCACCTTTAGACTTTACATTTAATTAGAAATCTAAAAGAAACCAAATTTAAACTAAACAAAGAAACAGAAACGGACTGGTTTGTCTACGGGGGGTTTTCAATAAGAAAGCATTTAAAATGAACACAATAGGTGGACAAACACTGAAGCAACTCATCTCACCACTTATCTCTAGACTGGCAGATCCTTGGTCAAAGCTTTTTTATTTTACAAAAAAGCCCCTTCCTTTAAGTTTACATAGTTGACAAATCATAGGATTCAAATAATAAATGCCATGTTTGTCCAAGATACTACACCTAAATGTGAGGCGAAAACACTCCTATAGGATAAAGGATTGCATAAAGCTGCATTCCCAAAAGTATTTGTATTAATATCCAGAGGAATGAATATCCTCAGTGTAGCACATCTCTGACACATTCCCTGAGTCTTTATTCGGGGAGGGGCGGTCAAAATGTCTTCAGGCACTCATAAAATCACAGAGAGCAATCTGAAACAGCTGACTATACTAAGTGGGCTGTAGGCAAAGCTGCATATTACAGTAGGTATAGTGGTCATTTATTATAGTGAGCTCTGGCACTTAAATGCACCTGATGAGCCTCAAACTGAGGGTCTTTTGTTGACCTGAAAGTGTATCATGGGCGTCACTTTGTTCGAAAAAGGGGTGGGGACAATTTCTCCAGATTTAACATCAGCATAGCAGAAGACAAAATATGTCGTCCCCCTGGGTGTTGAACCTTGAGCACCTGCATGACAAACCAATGCATAGACCTCTGGACCACCAATGTGTTCTTAAATTGATCAACGCCCAACTATACGTGTTACTGTGATTTTACCTTTGTACAGAGTACAGAATACCTTTTGTTTTACTGGAGGCCAGCCTTAGGTAGACGCGCCCCCCCCCCCCCCCCCCCCCATGACATGACAAAAAATGGAACACAAAAATAAAATAATTAAAATAAAATAATAATAAGAAAATAATTAGAAATAATAATAAGAATTCAATAATAAAATACAAATTATAATATTAACTAACATATTAAAATAAAATAATAATTATTAAATAATATTAAATCATAATTAAAATAGTCAAATAAAATAATGAAAATAAATGAATAATGAAATAAATAAAATAAAAATAATAACATAATACGTAATACAATCATAAAAACTAGCTAAAGATATTTAATATGAAAAAAACGGTTTTACCAAAACTAAAACAATTAAGTGATGAAAATAAGAATTAAAAACGTTTTTATATAAAGCATGAAAAAAATATTGTATTAAAAGATCACCACCAAAAAAAAAAAAATGAATCCTGCCTACTGTTTAGCTCAGTGGTTAGCTCAATCTCTGTGAAACGTGGGTACGAATCCACAGCCTGGTGTAACATATTGGGCTGTGTATTAAAAAAAAGTGTCTGGCCATCAAACATAATTAAAAATTAAAAAGTTGCTTAAAGAATATTCACTAAAATGAAGCACATGCAATACAAAACTGTGTGTGCAGCATTCATTTACAGATTTGAGGATTATTAGACTGAAATCTGGATTTGTGTTACAGCACATGGGTCAAACAGCTGACGGTGTGTGTTATGCAATGTAAATCCGATCCCAGCACTGTGGTGTGCGAGCCGGGATTGCCCGAGCGTGGGCGCGCATGGTGTCTCCGCATGTGTGACGTAGGGAGTGCGCGCTTGGCAGGGCAGGACTCGTATGGAAAGTCAGAGCAGAGAATTTGTGGATCACTTGTTCAACTAGTGTGTGTGTCTGAGATCACGACAACACAGACATGTCGGGGGATAACCAAGAAACACAGACAGCCGAAGAGACATCGATGGAAGAGAAGGTAATTGTTAGACTTTTAGCACAGCTGACTTTGTTGCAGCTTTAGCTTTTTTTGCCTGCGCGCTCGTTATTGTTGACATTTCAACGCCAGCTACTAATCCCTGTGTAGACTAGTTGATTTTATTTGTCGAATCTCAAAACAACATTCAAATACCGGTTAGTTACCCTGTAGATTCGGCTGCTGATATATCGAGTGTTTCGGATGGTTAGTGTGAATGTCAGTGGTACCGTTAGCTAATGCTAGCAGCTGGCTATTCGTCAAGCTAACTGTCATGACATTCACACTGGGACAATTGGTAGCTCAGATGCTAACGTTAGCCTAGCCAGACCCAGTTTGCTGTCTTCAAGATTCTAGGGTTTTATTGTCATAATACAGTGTAGTCATGGCAATGACACTTTTAAGTCCCAGGCTCCTTCAACAATGCAACATAAATATATATAACACATAAACAATAAAACCGTAAAAGTTAGTGCAAGAAAATGATGAAAGTGGCCAATGTGAAGGTAAATGTGTAAAAAGTAAACTATAAGATGAGCTAAAAAACACAATGAAATACTGTACAGCGGAATAAAATACTGGTTATTGTGGTAATAAATAAATATGTGAAATGCAAACAGATGAAGCCTAGTTACAGTAACCTTATCTTTCATTCCGCTTTAGCTACTGAGTTGTGTTGTACTGCTAGTTTGGTACCTAGCTAATCTCCCCAGCTGTTAACAAACAACAAACTGTTGTTTTGCAGCAGAATTAGCTCAATTAGTTAGCTCTGCAGAGGTGGAAGAAGTATTCAGATTAGCTACTTAAGTTAAAGTAGTATTATTACAGTGTAACAACAGTCTTTGTAGTAAAAGTCCTGCTTTCAAAATTGTCCTTAAGTAAAAAAGTGTGTTCATTACAATATACTTTAAGTACCAAATTATTTACTCAAATCTAAAGATGCTTAATTTAATTACTTAGTTAAAGGTGGGGTTAATTTCATATACTCTATTTACTTTTTACTGAGCAGCTTAACATTTAATTATAATAAATGATAATGTGCTAGTTGATTTATATTTTACTATAATAACCAAAATCAGCAAAGTAATTATAGCTGTCAGGTCAATTAAGTGAAATAAAATGTACAATATTTGCCTACAAAATGTAGTGGGGTAAAAGTGTAAGTCGCATAATGCAAAACTACTTAAGGAAAGTACGAATACCTCCACTTTTTTCTTAAATACAATAATTGAGTCATTGTACTTAGTTACATTCCTCCAGTGCTACTTTAATACTGCTGGCGAGAATACACATGCCTGTATTATACTAATATTTAAAAATTGCATAGGTTTTATCCCGATATGTAGAAGTGAATGTTTATATACATTAGTATTCAAAGGTCCTAACATGGAGAGTGAGATTATGTCTGTACTGCAGCATGTACTATCAGCTGACACATGTTCAGTGGGAGCCTGGAGGTACTTGATGAATGTACTCTCTTGTTGTACTGCATGTGTGTTTTTGTATTTATAGCAAAGCTCATAATGTAATGCATATTGCTTCTGCTTGTTTCCAGGATGTCCAGGACAAGGTGATCAGTCCTGAAAAGTCAGAGGAGGCTAAATTGAAGTCCAGATACCCAAATTTAGGAAATAAACCCGGGGGCTCTGACCTGCTTCGTAAACGCCTCCAGAAGGGGGTGAGTTATCCCTTGTGTTTCACTGCAAACATACAAAGTTCAGTTACTGTAGGCACAGACTCTAAGCATACTGTCATTCATTTCTTAGTTGCATTGCATTTAGCACATTGTTGCCAGTTTTCTCATACCTACATGTATGCTGTTGGACAAATTGTTATGAACTCAAGGTTCCCTTTCTAGCGTGTTCCAGAGGATACTATTTGCATCAATAATATAACATTTGAGAAATTGTATATATCTCATGTATGATATCTGAGGACCTGTATAATCTAACATTCTAATCTAATCTGCCAGATTTTGAGCACACAAATAAAACTAAATCTTCTTAAATGGCAGACACAGCACAAAAACATAATGCAAATATAACGAGGTGAAAACCGAGCAAACAGAGCTCTGTATAAAACAAGAACACATCTGGTGTTGGCCTTTACTAGCTTGCTAAACCGTAATTGTTGAGCTCGACAGGTAGAGGCAATTTTTGGCATTTGCTTTCTTTACCGCCAATAAAAATCACCCAACCTGTTAAATGTTGCACACTGAGGATTACATTTTATATATAAATATATATATACACAAAGATTATTGTCTTCCTCTTTCTTGGATCAAACTGTAACATTTATAATCTTATGTCTCTACAGCAAAAGTACTTTGACTCTGGCGACTACAACATGGCTAAAGCCAAGATCAAGAACAAGCAGTTGCCGACAGCTGCTCCAGAGAAGACGGAGATCACCGGCGACCACATCCCCACCCCCCAGGACCTGGCCCAGAGGAAACCCTCTCTTGTGGCCAGTAAACTGGCAGGCTGATGTCCACAAACCCCCCGCAGCCCCTCCCTAACCCTCTCCACTCCAGTCTCAGAGCTGTAACATTTACCTAGCTGAAATCCTGTTTATTTTGATGTCCTTCCCACCTGAATCTGCCTCCTATCCTTGTTGTTTTCCCCTTGCTTACCCTCGAAACTGACTATCATTGTCTTCTTACTTTTCCATGTTGCTTTTTATTCCCTCTCTACTTCAATGTAAGAAACACTGCAAAACTGGACATCTAAATGTGAGTGTGAAACGTGGAGTGTGACACCTCTGATGATGATACCACACTGTTTACTGGCTGAAGAGAGGGTCGAGGAAGTTGTGTCCTTTTTGGTTTGAGGGCTTTAGCATGATGGTCAGGATCCCTCCGTTTGGAAGTGTGTGTGTGTGTGTATATGTATATATATATATATATATATATATATATATATATATATATATATATATATATATATATATATATATATATATATTTCCTTTTTTTTGGCACAGAGGAAGAAGTCGCCCGTTAAGAACATTTTACATCCGATTTGTATTATTCACTGTATGTCCTCATTCTAAATTATGCCGTCAATCGGCTTGTGATTTACTGAAAAATAGTAATCTTGAGGCCAAGCTCAGTTTTGTTAACACATTGATTGTGAACCATGGGAGGAATGTACATTTCCCCTCTGTGGGACGAATAAAGGTATTCTAATTCTGAGGGAGCTGTACTGAAGAACCGCCTAGTGAAGGCCAGAGTGTTATATGGAACTGCATGTGTGACGCAGGGCTCCCAAAGGCGAAACTCACTGACCTCCATTTTGTATTCATTAAGGTGCACTGAACTCGGACAGGAAAAGCTCAGGTGCAGCATACAAGCACCGAGTGGCATGTGAATGATGCAGTAAACACATCTTGAAACTTTGTAGAGGAGACACTGCTTCAGTTTGAACTGCGATGGTGAAAATGTGCACGGTGTTTGTGATGTGCCATCCATTTTAGCCTCAGATTATGACAGTGTCAACGTTTCTGTTTACAACTTGTCCTACTTGTGAAACTACCATGCTAGAAGACTAGTTTATGGGATCTAAAAGTTACATTTCGGTCAGTAGAGACCAGTCTTTGGGTCCTGTTTGCTGTGCGAGCTAAATCTACCATAAAGAATGGTACTGGGAGCAGCTCTTGGCATTGGGAACAAATATTGTTATTCAAAGTGTTCAGACTTGGAAACAAATAACTTCTATATAGATAAGTCGAATGAGTATTATCATAGAAAATGTCCCTGAACCTGTTCAGTGCTTTTCCAGGGTCCTTTCTGACTGAATGAAGTTTACCTGTGATGAGGTAAATCAAAGCTAGCACAACAGCCGTCTGAGCTGTGCATGTGTATGGCTGCCCTGCTGTCACTTTGTGCCATTTTGTTTTGTAAATAAAATAGTTTTGCACAAATGTTTAATTGCTGGGTGTGTGTTTTGTGTTTCCTTTTTTATGTTAAGTATATATTGTAGTTAAAGGTGCTTTAAGTTGTCTAACCAATGTGTATTTGAACACAAAAAGGTTTTTAAATCTACATTTGGATAAGGAAAGCAGTACCGGTTAGCCTTCTGTTCTTCACATGTATTCAGATACACTTAAGAACCAATTGTACGTTACAGTTGATAAATGAAATCACTGCAAACATGTTACATTTTAATTCCACTATGTAGCACTGACCAGTTTTGAAGCCATCTGTAGTATTTGTAAACAGAAGGGTGCACACAAATCATCTGAACTCCAGCCACATGCAATGCAGCAGCACAGTCAGTGACGACTCAAGACAGGGAGTATGTCATGTGTTCCTTCTATAACTAAACCCCAATAATGGCACAAACCAAAAGATCCCAAATTCTTGTTGAATCATCTATTGCCAGTATTAACAGAACATTAACATTATGAGCTTTTTATTTTTGCAAGAACATTGTGTTTGCACTATACTGCAAATAGATCATACCCCTTCAGTTGTTTACCTTGCAACAAGAAATAACTTTTTTTCCTTCTATTTTAACAGAACGTATCATGGAAAGACATACATTAAGTAGACAACTTCCTTATATACAGCTATCCCAGTGTATACTGTACTCATATTGATTAAAACTACAAATTGACAAAAACATTCATGTTTATATGGATATTATAACTATTCTTAATAAAACTTAAACCATAGAGATCGGCTCAGAAGTTTCCACCAAGATATTTTTTCCAAAGAATCAAATGCGGTTGTCCTTGGTTCAATTTCTGAAAGTGTGGTTACAAACACTCTTGAGGGCTACAATTATGTGTGTCATATAAATAGATGGTTGAAACCTGAACCTTGATCATACAATGCCTGGATTTAAAGAAAATGGCTGGAGATGGAACAAATCAAATGATGCATTGCTTCCTGCTTTTCTCAGTGTTTTATATCATATTAAACTGAATGTATTTAATTTCTTTCCACCTGTTTTATTTTCCATCTTCTATGAGGTCCCTGCCTCTTCGGATTGTATATACACCCTATTGTATTCAAACTTTATTTTACTTAGGTAGATAGATATCAAGGCAGATGGAAATATAGTTATTTATTTATTTATTTACTTGTTGACTGGCTGCATCACGGCCTGGTACGGCAGCTGCCCCGTCCTCAATCGCAAGGCTTTACAGAGGGTGGTGAAAACTGCACAGAACATCACCAGGACGGAGCTGCCATCCATGGAGGACCCTTACTCCCCAGCGGCTCAGGAAGAAAGCCCTCAGGATTATAAAAGACCCCCATCACCCCAGCCACAAACTGTTCTGTCTGCTGCCGTCTGGCAGGCGCTACCGCAGCATCCGGACAAAAACCACCAGACTCAGAGACAGTTTCATCCCACAGGCAATAAGACTATTAAACACCTGAGGCCTGTTAAGTGCCTATAAACATTCATCTGTTTGCATCTTGCAATTTATTTATCTATATATCATATTCCATTTATGTGTATAGAGACTCTCCTTGCACTATTTCTATTTTGTTTGTATTTACTTTTACATATTACAACATTCTCTTGCACTATTTTATTTCTATTCTGTTATTTCTTGCACTGCATTATTGGTTGTATTGTTTTATGTCCTATATATTATATTCATGTTGCATTGTTGGAAGAGCCTGGGACTTCAGTTTTTCATGCCATATCCACACTGTAGCAACTGTGCACACAATAAAGCCTAGAATCTTGAATCTTGAATCTATTTATTTCAGAGAACGTGGAGTTTGCAGCCATGAAGGACAGCAAAGGATATTCATGGTTAAATTATGTGATTCCTATGGAAGCCATTTTGCTTAAAGTAAATCATAATTTACATATATTAAACTCACACAAATATATTATTTATATTACAAAAACAAAATTAAAATATGCACTAATTCAAGCCCTTTCCATTTATGATAGATAGATAGATAGATAGATAGATAGATAGATAGATAGATAGATAGATAGATAGATAGATAGATAGGTAGATAGATAGATAGATAGGTAGATAGGTAGATAGTATAGATAGATACTTTATTGATCCCAATTTGGGAACTTTTTGAGAATCTTTTAGTGGTAGTAGTTAGGTATTGTACCGTTTATTGTTACTAATTTATTCATCTCTTATATTGCATCCATATATCCTATATACAATGTTACAAGACTTTTAGGGCCGAAGAGATGAAAGTAGGAAATCAATTTCCTCTAATTTCTCTTCCATCTTTTTTCTTTATTTTAAAACATGTTATTTTTTGTTGGTGTATTTCCCTCGTGCGTCCATCGGGGGGCGCAGTTCTCCACGCGGCCGCAGCCCTCTCCATTTAGCTGAATCATTTCATCCTGATCGTACCCAGAATGCAAAGTGAAACACCGAAACCTCAGCAGCCCTGAAGCTTTGCAGGTTATCATATTGATAACACGCACATCTTCCCTGGCCTGAGTCTCTGCTGCAGCAACAAAGGATTTGTATTGCTTCATGAAAACACACACCGAGTCCCATGCAGTGCGGAACCCCCGCCGCCGGAGTGTTAGCCCAGATTGGAGGATTGACCGCCATGGCAGCGTCGGAGCTGTACACAAAGGTAAAACCAGTGGATTTAAATGTAAATATCTGGGCTGTAAATTAATATCATAGCCGCAGGTGTAGCTGTTCAGCTCGAGTAAAAACATGCTGACAGTTTCAATTTCGCTACAAAACAAATGTGTCTTCTTTTGGGGTTCGGTTGGTGGTTTTAAATGAATGAAAATGATGTTGAAACCATATAAAACATGTGACATGCAGTTAGCTCAAGGTGTTTGGTGCTGGTTTTAACATGTCAGTTCAGCGGTGAAATGGGTGCAGCTGACGTGACAACAGATGCGGTGCTTGTGTACCCATAGGTGTCAATTTGTTCAATGTATCTTTTATCTTAAAACATTGTCAGTTGTCACCTTGAGTGTCACCTTAATAAGATATCCCCTTCTCCCGGTTCTTTATATCGTATATCATCCCCCCACTGGAGGTTAGAGGGGCTGGGATGATGCAAAGGCGGTGCCTGCCATCATGGAGGCTCTGGTTTCTACGGTTTTAAACCATAACATTGGCCTCTATTTAAGCCATATGCATCCAAATAGCTTAGTGTTTGTGTTTCCAAACACATATTGTAATATTTTAGGATTATGACCAGCTTTTCCAGGGTGTGTTTGATGGGTCCTGCAGGCTGGGTACCGCTGAGATGCTGCGCCGCATCCGGATCCTTTTAGCATCCTTTTAGCATCCTTTAGCATCCTGCATGTTAGACTAGCAGAGGCCCTGCAGCCTGACTGTAGCTTTACAGATGCTCAGTGAAGAGAATATGACACTGCTGCTGCAGAGGAGGACTCACAAGGTCACAAGTGCTGCTGCTGTAGTGCAAATGTAAAAACCATTACAGGAAAGAGTGCATGTTTGTGAGAGAAAGAGATGAGTCACCCATCCCCCCTACTTTGACAGCTGGTGTTTTTCAGCTTGAATAAGGTTGTGGTGGTGAAGATACGTGACTTTGTGTTTGTGTTGTTGACGGTTGCTATTGGAATGTATTTTTAAACAAACCACATTGTAGGCTATTTGTCATTTAAACCCCTCTACTTTTGGTTGGATCGCTCACATTTATTAAGTGGTTTCCCTCCTCTGTTGTTATGACAAGCTTAGACAAATGGTCAGAGATGGTGTTTGAACCTATTGACATAGATTTGAACCAGGGGTCAGCAACCGGACTCTGCCCGCTCTTCTGTGGCTGATCCTTAATAAACGAGGCAAACAAGATGGCATCATCTTGGCATATAAAGTCCTGAAATTGCTATAATAGATCTGCTCTATTTATTAGTCCACAGAAAATTGTCCGACAACAACACATCTAAGCTAAACACACAATCCCTGATTTCATTCGGTTCCAGCTTCGTAATATGAATATTTGCCAATTTTCTTAATCATCTGAGTAAGTAAATTAAACATGGTTTTGTTGACATATTATTTTTTTGCTTTTTTCTAACTTGTTACAGACCAAACCATTTTTTTGTTTCTTGCTAAATGTATTGGTGCAGTTAACAAGGTACAAATAACTGTATCTTTATGTACGGGATGCTGGGAAGTCACAGGGCAGTTATTGAAAAATACATAAAACATGCTGGTCTGACATCAAAGTCAAAGTCAACTTTAATGTCCATCTTCCAGTTTGTGTGTACAGACAGAGAGATCAAAATACTGTGCATGCAGAAGGATCTCAGATTGCATTATACATTCACGACAAACAAAGGTTGTTGCCTGGCTTCACTCTTTTCAGCAGAAATGATGTTACTATGTCCTTGGTCTGTTTTAAACAGCACCTTGGTAAGAAATGTAAACCAGCCATCAACAGTGTTGGCAGAGGCTGCTCAATTAGCGTCCTCTGCCAGCAGGATTTGGCCTGAAGCCGTCCAATCTGGCTGTTTTTAATTCCATAAAAAAACACGTTGGGTGTAAATAGTTTAAATTGCAACAGAGAAGGACAACTTTGGATGTTGTGTCGATGTGGCTGGGAAACACAAAATGATTTCTTGCTGTGAATGGTCCGGTCTGTTTCAGGAGGCAGCCTCTGATGTCAGACCCCTCTCTGTGATTTACTTTTCCAAGACAGGGGTGGAAAACACTCTGCCCTTTGTGCGCATGAGTCAGACTTATAGAAGCTTATTGAGTGGGTCTGAGCTGCTTGGTTAACATGCACAAACACACACACACATCCACACACACACACAAATGCATACACAGTATCAGATTCTGCTCTAATCTACGTTTGGCTTCTGTCTGACCTGATTGCCGGTATAAAGAGAGGTTAGTCGGAGGTGAAGGCAGATTTGAAGGTTAGAGAAGGACGACGGTACAGTTGTAAACATTAATCTGCTATGAGAAGTCAGAATTTACTTTCAAATGTATGTCTGTATGGTCTGTGTGAGCCAAATCAAGTAAACAAGAAACTACTTTAGTACCTTCAGGTAGGGATGGAAGTGAGACGAGGCTCCATTAGATGACTCGGAGATGGAAAGGCTTTTAAATGCACCGCCTACAGCGTTTAAAAAAAGATACATCATGCATTTAAAGGAGTGTTTTGTCTAGCACAAGTGCATTTATTTTTATTTTTAGAAATACTAGACTTAGTATCGATTCATGAACCTAAAATGAAATTATGTTATGAATGTTTTTCACTCAGCAGATTTCCTTTTTCACAACACACTTACCCTGTACAGAGTCGTATGATGTGTTGCCTCTGATTGCCGTTTCAGGCCTAAAATTGTCCGTATGATTGACTTTAGCTAATAAACTATGCTTACCATGTTAAGAATCATTGTTTTTGTTTTGTTGAATCATAACAAAAAGCAGTTTACTTTGTAGATAAGGAGCTCTTTGGATCTGTTATACCAAAAGGAAAGCCAGAAAGCTGTTTAAGTACACTACTGAACACATCTATTAATACAATATGCCTGCAATTTAGGATTGTTTTCACTAGCGAATAATCTGCCGATTATTTTCTAAATTAATCGTTTGATGTTTTGTATTTAAATGTCCAAGTTAGCCATGTTTAAACCCAAACATATTCCTTTTAATCCATTACATTAATCTTTTTGGTTTACTGATCAGGAGAACATACAATATACAGTTTTTCTAAGAGCGGGGGTCTTTCATACGCTGTATATTGTATATTCAACGGAGTGTGTGATGCTTTCAATTTCACATCAGTCTGCAGACCTCTGTGATGTTTCACAATATAACAAACTGCATAGAGTTTTCTCCTCTTTAACTAATGAACACGCACACACACGCTACTGGTACACATGTGCCGTCAATCATTTGTCAAACTGCCAAAAGGCCCCACACTTGAAGTGTTTGCAGAAAAAGAAGTATGCCCAACTGAATCACAGGAACATCGCATCGTAGTGTGGGTGCTAGGTTGTAGTCAGACTGGCTGGATCCTAACTTCAAAGATCTGCCTTTTAGCACAGCGATGGGAGAAAATCAGGACTGAATCATGTGGGCCATGAACAGCGGTTGAAGCATTTGGACACACTCAGTGGTGTGAGTGTTGTGATGAGCAGCTGATGAAAAGTAAACACCTGCTGTTACATCACTTGTTGGGCTGTTTCCAAAAAACAGCATGCTTGCCTGTTTCAGGTCATGCAGTGCAGAGTGGTTTTCTGTGATGGCTCCATTCAGTATTCCCTTTATTCAAATTGAGAATTTTATATTTTCCGGGTCAAGTTGTCATAACATATGATGGCAGACCTTAATAATAGGAGCTAGGAATGGAAAACAAGCCATATTTTACAGCCCTACTTATTATAACATAATAGTCAAGATGTGTGTGTTATGGTTACATGTGTTACTTCAACTGCATCAGGCTTCAACATTTGACATTATCTTTGACTGCGGTTCATTTTAGTCTTCCCAGCTCTATTTGGGAGCATGTGCATTAGATTACAGAGGTAACCTGGTTAACGTAATTGCGCAGTCATGTTGTATATGCTCTGGCATGTAGTCATTGCCGTCATGTCCAAAAACAGACTAAAACTCCAAAGGCAGACGAGGCTGAATGTTTACAGCTAAAATATTCCTTCTGACCGTTCACTGTCACGGTGCAGGAATCATTTATTGTGATGATTTAACTAATCTTACCTCCAATACGTTTGTTTCAGTTTTGAACCAGCCTCCTTAAGTAAATGAATGGCTGTCTAAGACGGCCTGGAAATAACTAAATAGGTTTAGAGAGTACAAGTTGGTTTTGTGTTCCTCTAAAACAAGGTTTGACCACTTGACTGTCGGATCATTTTTTTATTTGGAGCCATGTCAGTGGTTTGTGGGAAAGTCCTGTTTTCATGCTCTGAGAGTTTTGTGTGCCTCCCAACTCATGTGATTGAGAAAGGATGTCTGATAGGCAGCAGCAATAGCCAATTATCTGTCACTGGAACAGTGTCTTTGTGGGGCGTTGTTAAACGCTGCTTGTGTCTTCAGACACTGGGAAGGTTTCATCCACCAGTGAGCTCTGAAGCTCTGAAGCTCTGAAGCCCGGCGCTCGATCAGCGTCTGGCCCTGAGGCGCGTGTGGCTGGAGATAAACCAGCAGACTCACAGTATGAGCTAGAGACTTGATAAAGAAACAAGATGAACCGGGAGTTGGACTATATGTTTATAAAAGTAAGTTTTTGCTTTTTTCAAGCTTTCAATTGGCATCCAATTCCCCCATTCATTGATTAGGTGTATATATAGACAAGAAACAATGTTAAAAACATGGGCTTTAAATGAAATTAAACAGTCTGGTATTTAGGAGAAGCTTATTTCACTTTTAAGCTATATGTGGTTATTTGATAAGAGATCGGTAAGGTCTTGAATTGTGGACACACCCTTCTGCAGAAACAAAGTTATGTAAATGAAAAACAGTTAAAGCAACAGAGTAGCGACTCATTTCATTTTAGATCAAGCTGTCTTTTGGTAACTTATTAATCTTGGCTTAAGATCAAAATGTTATCACTGGATATAGTTTGTCCCACCTTTCATAGATGCAGGACAATATGTGTGGGTTTAGGACAAAACCTTGGTGACTAGCTGGAGAAGCATTATGTTTTCCTGTGAAGTGGTGCAGGAAGGAGTCCTACACCCGGGAATATTAGCTGCCTTTAGCTTGCACGTACCCCTTTGATCACCGGGCCATATCAATCTTTTCCCCAAAGGTCAGCTGTTTGCTGTAGCATGTTGTGCACTGTATATACATGTAGCAGCAACAAACTGACATTTTTAGTGAAACAAGAAACTAGTGTCTCTAACTAGCTTGTTAGCATGGCTTATATTCAGTTTTATTGTTTGTAAATCTTTTTATTTGATCATACCACACCATCACGCCTACTGTCTGCTTTAAACGTAAGATGAAAGCACAGCTGAGCCCTGACTCTCCCGCTCTGACACAACACAGAAGTGAACTACGCTACTCTAACAGACTAAAGTAATGGGATTAGATGCCGAGATCCGTCTTCGTGTCCCTGATCTTTGACCATTGCTGGACATTGACACGCTAGTAGTGCCAAGGAGTCTAGTTAGGGATCATCATCGAGTGTAATGAAACTCTCCCAGTTTCTTTCCGAACAAATCCTCCAGCAGCACTGAGGTCTCTGTTTCTTGGCTTCATGCTGGGTCTGCCCAGCTGAGCAGAAAAACAGCAGATCCTCACATGAGTGGCATCATGTGACGAGGCCTCTGCAGTCTGGGATTTCAATGATGGCTTTACTGAGAATATGTGAGCAAAACACTTCGCTCCCATACCCCTGCAGCTGTCTCTGCCAGACCATGTTGGAACATTTTTGATCAGGTCCAATCTAGGCCTAGTCCACTTGATTCACTTCTATGAGGTATCCATCTTGAGAAAAAACATTATTTCACCGAGACTTTTTCTTCACAACAGAGCTGAGGAGTGACATTTGATTTAATGGAACTCAAGCTACATGGAAAAGCTTGCAGCAATCACATATACCTTGTTGAAATAGGAAATATTGTTTTATGCGTGATTTTAAGTGATCTGATAGGCATTTGTTTAGGACCTGGCAGTGTAAGCAGGAGGAAACGTCAGGAGGGTTTCAGCGGGATCACAGCAGGATGCAAACTAAGAGTGAAAGCTCAGAGCTCAGTATTAGCAAGGTGAGGTCCCTTTAATCTGAGTTGGCTTTCTGCAGATTTGTAAAGACTTGCCATAGAAGCTCCGCCCCCTGGTAACACATCTACACCACCCACCAGTGGCGGATAAGTCACTAGCAATTTACTAGCGGTATTTACTTGCGGTACCGAGATGGACCGGCGGTACCGAAGTGGGCCGGTCGAGAGTCCCGGGCTGATTTTTAGTCCCAGTCCGCCCCTGCCACCCACATACACACAGACTACATACAGTAGTGTGTACATATACTGTACACACACTATGCTGTCCCAATGGTCCAAATACTGAGACCTCCAAATCCCAGTCTTCCTCTAATGTCCTTGCAGTGGTGTTGCAGAACAATCAGTAGCAAAGGGAGGGATTAGATTATCTGAAACAAATAAGAGTTTTTCAGCATCTGCCAAAATACTCTACGGTAAACAATGGAAACAGCTGAGCTTACCTTTCCTTATTTGAATTTGGCTGTGGTGTGGCAAACGGATATGAATGAAATTGGTTTAATAGAGTGTCTTAATGTGAAATCATCCATACATGTATCTGTCTTTGGTTCAGGCAAGAATTAGTAATAGTTAAAAGTGTTTGTCACGGCAATCTGTAGCCATTTTTAAATCTAAGTAAATCTCGGTGTAGTTTACTGGAATAAGATTAGCCGGTGTTAGTTAGCCTAATCATGTCCTGATCCTTTGTCTCAGTTAAACCAGGATTAGTATCAGCCTTGCCTCGTACCCTCAAGAGCCGCCTTTCCCTGCTTCAAACTGACCTGCTGTCAGCCTTTGTGTTAATTATGTGAATTCAAATGAATTGTGTCGTTAAATACATAGCTGCTAGAATGATGGTTTTGTCCTTCAATATGATCCATATAGGATGCAGTTCTGTTTGGTTTTTGATGCTTATATTTCATTAGAAAATGTACTACAAAACAAGAACATCATTGCGAGGCATTATGACACTCAAAATATCTAGATAACAAACACTCTAGTTTTTGAGCAAAGCAAATGTATTCCAACACTATCTATTGTGTCCATCGTTGAAAAGTAGTTTCTGAATCTTCGATATGAAGAGTCTTTCACTCTCGTGAGTCTCTTTGATGATTTCAAGCCAGTTATCTGTAGGAGGATCAAACTAAAGCTTTTTTTTAAGCTACTTCATTTTTTTCAGGAACCATCTGCCATGTCTTTAAATTCCCTCTGGCATATGATGCATGTTTATTTAGTTGAATTGGTACATTATACACCTGGTGGCCAGTGTAACAGGTGTAACATTTAGATTAGGTTACCTTCCTGATAACTGATACAAATCATATTTAGTAAGCTTTATTGAATGGTGGTATATTAGTTATTGTTATTATTCAGCAGTTTGTCAGAGAATATTATACTATCATATCACTGAGCAACAAAACATGTCTTTCAAAAGACTTTGATTATGGAACATGTTAGGGCTGTGCGATTATGGCAAAAATCATAATCACGATTATTTGGGTCAATAATTGATATCACGATTATTAAATAGAATTATTCATTGACTTTGAAAAAATCCATTTATTGAACTTTAAAACAAATACAAATAATAATTTGAACAGTATCTTTTTAACTGTTAATTACCCTGAACGTATAATTCAACTGCAAAACCAATACAAAAATAAATGATACATTTAAATAAATAATATCAAAATAATAAATACCAATAAACAAGATCAACAAATATTTTGGAGCGCACTTCCACAAGCTACTAAACATATATAAATATGATAAATACAAATAAATGAGACCAAAATTAATGAGATCAAATATGTTGCAGTGCACCGTCACAACCTAGCAAAGCAAAATAATTGTTTTTTTCGATTATGTTGTTTTCGTAATTGTGGCAGGCCAAAATCGTAATTGCGATTTAAAATACGATTAATTGCACAGCCCTAGAACATGTAGTATCCATTGTTTTTGGAGCTTGAAGTCTACTGAAAAGTATAAACTAAAGAACTTGAAGTCAGGATATCTCAACCATATGTTTTGACTGGTGATCATTCATCTGTTTCTTCCCTTTACCACACGTTAGTCTACAGTAAAGAGTCCTTTCTGGAAGTCTTCAATCTAGTGTAAAACCAGGCTGTCACTTGAAGAGCTTCATCCTGAGTTAAAGAAAAGCAATTCAATATACGCTGAAAGGCGGGATCACACTGAATACATTCAAACCGTCACCAGTTATTTGAAATGAGTGATGCAGATGGGAGAAGAAGGTGTTGCTTTGTCTCTCCATATTGTAATTCTGATCTGTTGAACATAATCAACTTGTAATATGTCATTTCTTTGTTCAACGACTATTCTCTTTAAACCTCTCTTGTTTTGCACATTTAAAAACAAGACACATTTATCACATAGAAGCATGTGACCCTCACATCAGTATAATAATAATAATAATAATAATAGATTACATTTGTATAGCGCCTTTAAAAGGACCCAAGGCCGCTTTACATAGTTAACAAACAAAAGGGCAAATAATAAGGTAAAACAAATACAAATGAAATACCCCACCCAGTGCTCCGAGGGACAGAAAGAGGAAATGAAAGATCGTCAAACTACAGCTTCAGTAACAGACAGTGTTTACACTCATGCAATGCAGCATATGTTGGGCGAGCTCAATGCAGAGATACTTTGGTCATGTGACTTCTGACATCACTGATGCTCTGACGTCTTTGGTACTTTCTTCCTCGGCCTCTCTCCTCTTCGTCTATCTCAAATAACATGTTCCAGTCTGACCATCATCCGTCCCTCTGTTTGTCCCACGGAGAGGCAGCGCTCTGACTCATCACATCTCTCTCTCCAGCTTTCAGAAGCTCCCCTTCTCCAGCTTGGGTTTCATTGTGGAGGATTACAATATGTCCTTGAACCATGTAAATGTCTGTCAGCTTGTGTGTGTGTGTGTGGTTGAGTTTCATCCTTCATCTCTCCTCTGTTTTCTGAACCTAGGGGAATTTATTGGTCTATAAATATAATTCACAGTCTCTGCAGCTGCATTATAATGCTGTCTGTCTTTTTGACCCATACTCGGGCCCACACGCACACGCACACGCACACACACAAGCACACACACACCCATGCACATATATAGCATACCTCAGTCTTAACTAGTTCCTGATAATTATGTTTGACACCCTCTGACATGTGGAAAAAGGTGTGAGTGTGTGTGGATAATTATGAGGATCAGAAAGAGTGCTCAGTAGCGCAGTGATGTCTCTGTGAGGTGTGATGCTGCTCAAAACTCGCTCGGGCTATTTTTAGCTCTGGTCCTCCTCCTCCCCTCCTCTCTGTCTCTCCAACTGTCTCCCTCTCTCCTCTCTCTGTTGCTAGGAGGCTGGGATGGTGTCCTGTAGGGATCAAAAAGGTGGAACCAGTCATAAAGTAAAGGGGAAATGGGAAGAGTAATGGAGAACTGCAGCCACAGAGGTTATGTTGTTGCATATATTTAACAGTTTCCCCTATTTTGTTCCCCATGAAGTTAAAGGCACATTTACCTAGTTCAAGTTGAGTCAAATGTTCATATATTTAGACACGTTGTGAACGCTGCTAGCATTTTAAATAACGATCCGTTGGTTTGATAAATGGAGTAACAAAACCACGGTGTGGAGATCATTTAAATGGTCAGAAAAATATTAAAAAGAGAGTAGTTGGGAGCAACAAAATGACTTTCCTGAATAATAAGTTAATGTTGCCCTAATTACCACTTTTGTTCTTTGTTTCAAGAAAACAAAGAAATGCATTAGATTATATTTGATCACCATTTAATGAACATACAACCACAATTAGCTTCCTACAGCTGGAAGTGACAGCCGCTGTGATAAATGAAAACGGGCTGATTGTGACAATAACATTACAATGTTAATGAGACGGTCATAATCACAGGTAATTACCCAGGTTGTCTGAATGGCAAATTAAACTGCTTATTCAAATAATTATCGTGCATTCGAATGTTGATTCCATTGTTTTAATTGAATCAATTGTACGAAGGAAAATCATATTGTTCTTACTAGGATAGGAATATTTGAATTTTGTCATATATTATATTGTTTTTGTCAAACACATATACGTAATCTTTGTCTCTCTTAATGAGTTTATTTTTCTGTGACTGCAACTGACTAGCAGCAACTCGGCATTCATTTTCTGTCTTTTTGAAAAACACATCAATCAATCAACAACTTTATTAATCCCACAAGGGGCAATTGGTTATGAGCAGCTTATGTCATGTACACAGGCAGGAACATACAGGAAGAAAACACACAGATACACCCGGGAGCACAGATGTGGATCATTCCTATTTACATGATAAATAGTTCATAGCATCACAATAATAAATAAATAAATAATCAAGTTAAAAGTTTGAGTGCAGAAGGGATGAATGATTTTGAAAAGCGATTAGTCTTCAGAGCAGGTAGAGCATATCTTCGCCCTGATGGCAACAAACGAAATTCATGTGAAAGTACATGACCTGGAGAGTTCAGAATGCTCTCTGCTTTCCGCAGAATCTGCTGGTTCCAAAAGGAGTTTAAGTCTCTCTGTTTCACACCGATGATCTTAGAGCAGGTTGTAACAATGCTGTTCAGGCTGTTCCTGTCTTTCAGTGTAAGGCTATGGAACCAGCAGATAAAAGAAAAACAAATAAGGCTCTCAATGAATGCTTGGTAAAAACGACAAAGAATGAAAGGCCTGACAGAGAAAGAGTTCAGTTTGCGAAGAAGGTGCATTCTCTGTTGACCCCGCTTCACAATACACTCAGTATTCACATCAAATTTGAGGTGCTCATCGAAAATGGTGCCCAAGTATTTGTATGATTTGACAATTTCTACATTGTCATTATGTATGATGCACTCCTTAGGAACATCCTTGTGACGTCTAAAATCAATGATCAATTCCTGGGTTTTGGAGACATTTAAATCCAGAAAACTGTCATCACACCAGGAAATAAAATCAGTAAGAGCACACTCCTGATTCTGAGCCGCTAAGGAGGGACAAGAGGGCGGTATCATCTGAGAATTTAACCAGGTAGCTGTTGTCTTGCATGCTCCTGCATTTATCAGTGTACATTATAAAAAGTAGGGGCGAAAGAACGCATCCTTGCACACAGTGGTGGCAGAAACGTAGAAAAATAGGCCAACATTGACTGACTATCAGCTGGTTTAAGCTAATTGCAGATATTCATATCATGTGCCGGCTAATAATTCACAAGAAATCGCACTGCAGAAAAGATAAAAACATATTTAGTGTAATTTAGATACAGGCAATCAAATGTAATCCATAAAGCCAAATATCACAAATGACAAAAAAAATTATTGGGGAGAATACGACACATTCTATACTTAGGGTCCTACCCCATGACGCCCAGACGTACAGTAGGGCTCATGTATATGAATTAAAAAGATAATTTATTTACAACATAGACGGTCCAAAGGTTTTTATATAGAAAAAGAGAATGAAGATGGGTCCAGGTAGATGTCAACAATGTGCTGGTATTACAGTATCGCAATTACATAGTCCAGTAGTCCTACCAAGTATACTGTTTCACTGTTTAATGTCTCATTCAATGTCAGTAAATACTCTATATAGGTCACAATTCTAAAGAAAAAGAAAAGGGTGCTTTTGGAGAAATATCCTTAACTCTATTGTTATTAAGGTTTTATTTAAAGGTCACCTATTATGCAAAATCCACTTTTTCATGTCTTTTATTCATAAACATGTGTCCCCTCTGTGTAAAGAGATTCTGAAAGTTTCAGGAAAAAAGATTCTCTCACTTTTTGTCCAAATCCATTTATATAAAAACCTGTCTGAAAATGAGCTGATCAGATTTTGGCCACTTTATGATGTCATAACGATGTTTTGGCTTGTGTAACCATTAGCCAATCAGCAACCAAGGTAAATTGCAATTAACTTTAATCTCTAACTCGCACAGGTTGCATGGCTTCTTCTGTAGCTGTCACTCAAAGGCAAACCTAAAACCACACGACAGCGTACTTCCTCACCACAGTGACCCCAGTCTGGTGTTCCTGAAGGGGGGGAGAGAGGGGAGGGATTAGAGAAAGAGAAAATAATTTGGGACGACCTGGGGGTTTGGGGGGGGGGAGGAGCTTTGAAGACAGAAGACAGTTGTGTGACACTTTTAACAAAACATCCAGAAAGGCTCTGTGTAAAGCACAGAGCCTGTATCGTCTTTTAATAGAATCTTATCGTAATGAAACTATATATCAATATAGTATGATACACAATAACATGGTCTAAAATAATGAAAGCAAGCACACTTACTAAAAGGTATCCAAAAATCTGATTAAACTCTGTTAAATCAATCTTATTTTTATTAATTTATTTGTGTGTGCATGTAACCATAGTCAGTGAATAGCTGTGAAATGAATTTGTCTAAATAATGCACTAAAGTTTTTGAATGATAAATTGCTCTTCATATATCATGTGTTTCAGTTACACAAGAGAATACAACATTCGTATTTACAATGTGTTGATGTCTAAAGGCGCATTTCCACTGCAGCGCGTAGCACGGTTTAAGCGTGCCGTGCCAAACCCGGCCCGTTTTTGGTTGCGTTTCCACTAGGGGTAGTTCCGGCTAACGGGTACCTTTTCACAGTTTTTCTGGCTCTCCAAAATCGTGGTTCTTTCCGGGCCAACAACCGGGCTGAATATGCTAAACTAGTGACGCGAGTGGCTACAACTACAACACAATGAACATATTTGACCGTGATTTAATTCTAATACACGTTTCAAAATGATGCCGAAGTAACAACATACTGATACCGGTTAGTAAAAACCATGAATTAATGCTTTGACAAGTCTGCAGACAGACGGCAGGCGAAAAACCTTTTAAAATGCGTGTTTTCTGAATGGAGATCGGCTAAGCTAATATGTCAATATGTATTTCTGAAATGACCTATCAGGATTGAAAATGTGGGTCATATTCTCCAGCTCTAATATGTATTGACATGTGACAAATAGAAATGGAAGGATTTGTTGATAGTGTTCAGTTTCAAAAAGTGTCAAAAATATTTGTATCGGTAAAACAAAAAGACCTCTACACATTGTTGGGAGAGGCTGTAGCTGCTATTATACACCACCACCCTTCTTTATAATAAGAGAGAGAGAGAGTAAGACGGAGGGAGAGAGGGAGGGCAAAGTGTGTGTGTGTGACCATGATGTCATGATTCAGATGATCGGTAGTGAAGCAGCAGAACAAATGAACCAGATCCTCTCCCTGTGTCTTCTGAGGTATTTAAAAAGTGTCCTTCAGATAGTCCTGTGAAAGTAGTTCACTGTGAGTGTTCATAATTCACTCGTATTTAAAACAAATCAGTTTTATCTACGGTATAATCCTCATCCATGTTGAGATTACAACACGTAAAGTTTGAGAGATTTTAAGGTCACATTGTTTGTTTTGTCTCAATTCTCTAATCACACCGAAGTCATTCAGCAAACTACAACACCATTTCCAGTCGGTTTGTGAGCTGGATTCCTCAGCCATGTGACTGCCAGTGTTCATCACTGTTTTTCCACATGTCTGCGATCAGCTGGTTGCCTCCAGTCACAAGCCTGTAAGGTCTGAAGCAGTTTTATAGTGAACTGTCCACAACTGCATTCCTCAGTCCTCGGTCTGTCCAACGGTCTGTTCCCACGACTTAACTGACCGTTACCAGCCATGCGCTCATGACTGTGTGAACACATTGGAGCCAGTGTTTTCTCTGAGGTCATACTGACGAAAGAAGTCCTGTGTGCCATCTTTTAAAAGCAGTGTCAATTTCATTACTGAATACTATGACTAAACATGTTCGTTATGACCGTTTGTACCATGACTGAGCTGGGAAAATGACGAGGCAGCAACGATGTCCTTCACCAGCTCTGTGTGACTATATTAACATGATGTATTGTTGCAAATAAATTATAAGGTAGCTACAAAAATAAATGCATCAATCAATCAATGCAGCACTTGTGTGTCCTGTGATGTGCGGTGGGCGCCATACCAGGAGTCAGGAGGACTCGGAGTAAATTACTTATCTACATGACAGTTTAAAAACGACAAAGAGGGGGCTTGGGAGAAGGAAACAAGGTCATATTTTGGCTAGACTAGATTGAGTTCAATGCTCATTTTTATGTGATGACGAAAGTAGACTGGAATGTCCTCGTATTTATTTGAAATAGATGCGATTTTCTAAAAGTTAAATGATCAGACTCAACTTAAAGCTCAAAAACAGCATGACGGTCACTTAATGTAAGAACAACTATAATAAGCACATTTGACACGGGGTAAACAAGACAAAACCAAAAAGCACATTCAACACTATATTGCTTTTTGCTGAAATGAGATGGAGCAAAACTGAGTCAGGTGGAGCAAACTGAGTCAATAAAATATTTACTCTAACCTACTTGGGAGTCCAGGGGCAGCGGGTTCGTTGCACAGGGACGTCTGATACTTTATCAGATGAGTTTATATAGCCTACCGTATGTGGGATTGTCTAAAAATACAAGCTGTTAGTGTATGTGCTGAACTAAATATAAAGATGGCATCAACTTCTTAAAAAATTGGTTGGTAATGTAAGATGTCAGCAACCCCTAGCTCTTGCTATAATTTGTATTCCTCAAATGCTGTCTGGTTGAGCCATCAGAACAAAATAGAAGCCATAAGAAGTCGTACATGTGAGGAAAAGATGCAAAAACTAATTTGTAAAATTGCATTGTTTAGATTTGTGTGGATAGGCCTTGCTTCCATTGCAGGAAAAAAAACCTTCATATTAAGCATTTCTGTTCATTTTTTGTACATGCCCTTATAATATATAAGCCTACTCTCTATATTACTTTATTAAAACATGCACACTAAATGCAATAAAATATGCTTTATCTTTAAATGTATTATAAATTATAATACATCCATTATGAAGACAATTTGACGACCCTGTCCATCAAGATGACGACAATCATAAATTCTAACTCAACCTTTGTACTGACTTTAATGTTTATTTTTATTATCTTTGCTTTTTAATGACCCAGGGTGTCCGCGGGGTCTTAAAAAGTATTAAAAGTTGATAAATCAAATTAGCGAAAATGGCTATTAAAAAGTATTAAACGGCATTTTCCAAGGTATTACATTTTGTAGCTTGTTTTCAATAAGTATATCAATTGTCCAAAGAGGTTGTATTCTACAGTCTGCCTGAATGTAATCATTGCGTAGGTGTGCAGTGTGATTCTGTGTAGTTTATTTATGGCATCCCGTTGGATTTGACGTCATCTGAACAGGACATCGCACGCTCACTGCTTGATAGCGTGCGAAGGTCCGTTTACGCCGGTTGTTAAACAACATCGTTATGGGGAAATGCAAGTTTGTGTCCAAATGGTTGGAAGATAAGGAGGAAGGACAATCAATACTGTATATAGTAAATGTGAGGTGAAGTGTGTCGCCAATGTAACCGGTTAAAACTCAAAGTGGCGATGAGGTCTTAAAATGTATGGAAAGGGTCTTAAAAAAGGTCTTAAAGGGAATTACATTGGACTTCAGGATTCCTGCATATACCCTGTGACTGTTTAAATGCCATTTTCTTAATGTCTTTCATTTTTGTAAAGCACTTTGAATTGCCTTGTGTTGAAAGGTGCTAAATGAATAAACTTGCCTTGCCTTGCCTTTGTACGATAAAATCCTAATCTTCTAACATCTCTTTCCTCCTCTTGTGTTTCAGCGTGCTCGGGTGTGGATCCCCGATGCAGAGGAGGTGTGGAAGTCTGCTGAGCTGACCAATGACTACAAAGATGGCGACACCTCCCTGCAGCTCATGCTGGAGGATGGAACGGTGAGGACTCTCTCCCTCTTCAGGATGTTTCTCCTCTCAGCTCTTTTTGTTGCCTCCTCTGTCTCTCTCTCTGTCTCCGCCTCAAAGACACTTCAAAGTGCTGGCTCTCATTAGCGGTTATTGGTTTTATCCTTAGCACTCTCCACAAATGAGACCTGCTTTCAAAGATGCCCGAAGGAGCATTTAAAATGTAGAGCAGTGCATTTAATTCTGCAGTTTAGAATACAAACAGCTTCCGGCACACAGCTCTCCTGATAATGAAAGCATGCTACCAGCAAGACCATTTGCCATATTGCTCCTTATGATTTAATCATGTGACCATATGCCAATTTAGCTAGCAACATCGGTGCAACTGTACAAACGTTTTCCCCCCATGAACTCCGCAAGATTTCTGGAGAATCAGAATAAGAAATGCTTTATTTATCCCTTAGTGGAAATGTGCTCCCTTTTTAGAGTAACATAAGATAAAATAAACAATAAAATATACAGAAGTACAGCTAAAGTTGCTTCCTGCTTTCTTACAGTGCAGACGCTCTTGCTTCTGCTCACCTTTTTTTATCTATTTTTCTTCTCTGAAAACTTTGAGCAGCATCTCCTGGACTGTAATTAATCACTGGGACTATTATCCTCGTAAATCGGCAAAGGGCTTTTGCCATATTTCAATGTTTTTATGACGACATCAGTCTTACAGTAGTGTGGCCTAGCAACAGCTAAAGCCTAGACTGCTGGTACTGCTGCATGCTACTTGGCTAAAGCTAGTTAGCAGCTAAATGCCTCCCTTCTCTACGGATGACTTCCACAAACTTCTACATAAAGTGTAATAATGATAAAGTGATCTGATGATAGAACAGTTGAATAATAGCCCACGTCATATAGCCTTAGTATAGTCTGTATTTAGTAGCCCAAAGCTAAATCAGGTCTGATAATTTGGTCATAAATAGTCTTTTGCTATTTCTTTAATTAGTCTGACGATGCTGGTTCTGGTTTAATGTCATGCAAAATTGTTATCCATTCTAGATGATATTGGGTGAAAAATAAGGACATGAACCAAGGAATAAGTGACAGATCTTTGGTGCCACTCCAGGCAGAGCTGAGATAAAGGATTTTTTGAATAACTCAAGGTTATTTGGGTTGCTAAATATCACGTCACATGTCTCAGTAGGCCTGCAGCAGCCGGAAAGCTCAAGCTCTCACAGGATGGAGACAAGTCATACCAACCGTTAGACAAATGATGTCTTTGAATAGCGAAACAAAACAATTTAGGTTTGTTATGCTTGTCTCTCATTGTGGATTTTTTGCTGATCATTGTGCAGATTAAGAATCAAATGATTTAATTCATAAAAGAACAGATTTAGATGATTGTGCCGCCTTAATGCCCTGTGCTTGGTAGATAGCTGCTGTCAAAATATGTTCAAAATACCACACTCAGTAAGTCAGTCAAACAATCAGATTATCTATTTGATTCCTGACGTTGTTTACTGGAAGGATTTTTCTAACAGTATCCATCATCAGCCACAGAGAGAGATCACATTGATAGGGATGTAAAACATGTAAAATGTCTCCACACAGATAGCGAGGGGGAACCAAACTGAAAACAAGATGAATACAATAACAGTTTTTGAGCGACTGGTGGTTTTGCTGCAGAGCCATGCCAAATCAGAAGCCAGTCTCATGACATTTTGAGAACAAATGCATGAAAAACCGTATTAATACATAGTGGGTGTGGATAATGATAATTCAAACAATGGCTACACAGCCTTAGGCGGCCAGACCTGCAAAACTTCAACAGTAAAGGAGTTTCCAGATGTGCTTTCCAGAAGAAATCGCTCGATGGATTTTATCGCAGGACTTGATTTAAGATTATGTTGTGGAATTAACCTTTTCACTTTTGGCTTTGAACAATATGAAGGCATGTTTCTCTCTCATCATTTGAGTATAAACATGTAACGGTGTCTGCTGGCAATGTAAGAAGACCGGCACCAGAAAGGCAAGAGAAAGTAGTTGCATATTACTTGGCTGTTAAAAATTCAGAAATCAGGACACAAAAAACTATTTTGATCTCGGATTTGTCGGATTTGAGCTGAATTAATCTCATTTTATTCACAAACCGTTAAAAACTACAATCATAAGACATGATGACGGCTATCCTAAGCTTGAGAAAAAAGGGCCTGGACAGAAAAGTAGTTAAAATATATCTTACTAACAAATCCATAACTGGACAAAGTGTGTGTACGAAGTAGGAACATGTATAAGCTAAAAATACCTTAAGGCTAACCAAGTTCAATACAAACTAAGCTAATCTAACCCTAAATACTAAATGGTCCCAGAAAATGTATTTCATCAGTCTAGACATTAAATGCTCAAGCTTGGACGTATATTTGTTGCCTTTACCTTTTTTTAAGATTCACCATCTTTTGTTTTAGTATTTCATTGTGATTTGCTGTTATAACTCCTGTTCTGCTATGTTTTCTTGGTCATCTTCAGAACATCGAGCACAAACTCGACCCCAAGACGAAGAACCTGCCTTACCTGCGAAACCCCGACATCCTGGTGGGAGAGAACGACCTCACAGCGCTCAGCTACCTCCACGAGCCGGCCGTGCTGCACAACCTCAAGGTCCGCTTCATGGACTCCAAGCTCATCTACACCTACTGCGGTACGTGGCGCTTAAACTGTCTAAAGAAGACCTAATGCATGTTGTCACTGCTCTATTTACATTAAATGTTCTATTAAGGATTTTGAATGAAGCTTTAAATGTCTAACGCCATCTCCCTTTATGAAAAAACCCTCCATACAATCAAATGTGTGCCAACATCTTTGAACGAGCAAAGGTTTTGCTTTTTAAAGGGGACCTATCATACAAAATGCACTTTTTGATGTGTCCCCGGTGTGTCGGGGAACTCACGCAGCGTCAGAAAATAAAACCCTCTCTCTTTTCCTCCGTACCCAAATCTCTAAAAACGGGGCTACAACGGAGCTGATCCAGATTTGCGTCCGATATGACGTAATATCGGAAATGTAGGCTGGCTTTACACCCACGGCCCTATCAGAAACGTTGCTATCAGAAACAATGCCCGACTGTTTTGGACGTAATATGGTCGGTGTTTACATTAGCATCGCTAACACTCAGAGCTAACCTGTACTGCACAGAGCATGGCCGTTTCTCAATCGCGAGGATATTGGCTTCCAAGCCAATATTTCAAGGATGCTACGTCATCGAGTGCCGCCGAAGGACTGTTCCAATCTCCAGCATACTTGGAATTCCACCGAGGCCGCGTCCTTGGTTTGAGGGAAATTTCGAGGCTGCACATGGGTAGACTTCACGTCCTTAAAATCCCCACAATGCTTTGCGCATGGACCAATTTCCCCAAATCTGTGGCGGAAGATGTAAGGCGGGGCCTCTTATATGACGCACACCTTCACACTTGCTAGCCTGTTCCACTCTTCGTTTTCCGAATGCCAGGAAGGATTCTTGCCTAGCTTCTGAAGCAAGATGCTCGGCTCGGCTGTGCTACCAAGCCAGCATCCTCGCGATTGAGAAACGGCCCATGTGTGTGAAGAAGCAGGAAATAAAAAGGAACTCACCTTGTTGTATAACCGGCAAGAGAGAAAGCCTTTGAGCTCCATACTGTTTCAGAAATAATCCTTGATAATCCATGATATGGCGTTTCAACACCGCAGTAGCTGCCGGTAGAATCTCCCGCATGAGCTCAGCCCCCTCCTCTTTTTTTAATCAATTTCTTTCTTTTTTTTTAAAGCTTTATACCCCAAATCAGCACTTTTGAAACAGGAAGTGAAATAGAGGGATATGAGGCATGGCTAGAATGGGTGATCTGTTTGGTATTTTGAGCAAAACACTTCATAGACATGTTTTTTATATATTTGTATATATCTGAGACCTATGCTATTGCCTAAAAATAGCATGATAGGTGACCTTTAAACAATTATTTATTAGTTTATTCCACTCATGGCAGTTATTTTAAAACAAAACATGTACACTTTACAAAACATGTACACTTATACTGTTTTTTTTTTTTTATAGCGCATGGTGGAAAGGAGCAGGGAGAAGAACATCCTATTTGACCCTTCTTACAAAAAAATAACAAAAATAACAAAAAATGAAATAACAATTAAAAAGTAAAATAAAAGCAATATTCTTTCAGTCTCAGTTGCTTACAAATACTGAAACATAAAACCAGAACACAATCAAAAGTCAACTTCATACTGTCTAAATATGCTTTCTTTATACATTTTCTTAGACATAAAAATGTTCTTACAGCCCTTTGAATCATTCGGTAAAGAATTCCACTTCTTTACGCCGACTACAGAGACACACATCTGCTTTAAAGTGGTACGTGCAAACTGATGCTTCAAATGTCATTTCTGTTGGGGAAATATTTTCCAAGGCCCATAACTTTGACCCAGTTTATCAGTTCATACCGTCCTGACTGAGCACACGCACCTGTAACCTTGGCTGCTGTGCTCTCAGTGTTTTGTCTCCCTGTTCCTGCCTGTTGGCGTCAGCTGATAGAGGTGTTATGATTCTATCTTGTTGTGCACAATGTTGATTATTCTCTCTGAACTAGCTAAATACATCGGTCTGGGGTAGAGTTCTTCAGAATTGACGTGGCAACTCTACCGTGAAGTCAGAACCTCTGACTCTCTGACTTGTTTTGTGAATTCTCCGGCCGAAGCTCCTAATAAACCATCAGTGTTTGCCATCAAAGCTCCAGCTCTACCCCGTGTCTCCTTCCTGAGTCGGTGACTCCCACTGCATTGCTACACAGAAGTTTTCCCCCACAAATTCCTCCTATGATGACAATGACGCTTACTTTAATAATATGTGTACATTTTTGAGTGTGCAGTACCTTTCTTTATTATGTTTAAAAGTCCATAGCTCCTCTCTTAATTTGATTGAAGTGATTTGTTGGATTAAATAAGGTGGTCTTTTTTTATTTAATCATCTCTCCTTAACACATATAACACTCGTCAGTGCCTCCCTTTGTGTTCAGCATGCAGAAATAGAGGCTTTTCATAAATAAACAGACAGTTTGACTGTTTGCTACCGAGCCACACTGGACTCTTTATCTCAAAATAGTTGAATAATAATGCTGTTAGAAAAACTTTTACCGGGCGTGGTTTGCAATCCGCCCAGCCAATCAGAAATGGGAACCTTTTTCTCCCATGAAAGTACCTGCTCTCTAGCAGGGACTAAAAAGGGGGTGAAAAGGTTCTCATGAACTAAGTTCGAGTTCCAGATTTTTTTGGTGTGAACGCAAAATTTCAAGAACTATCAGAACTTTACTGGGAAAAGTACTCCGGTGTGAAAGCGCCTAATGTGAAGAAAACAACAAGCGATGTAGCTTAAGGATAGAGGTGAATAAACAGTGAAAGCAAAACTAGTTATATTCTTCCCCCCCTCAGCCTGTCTGTTACAGTTTAGTGATCTAACAGGAAATCACCTACGATTAACCCGTAAAGCTACAAATTACAGTAATAAACCAGAGATTGTAATTGACCTTCATTGTGTTTATAGCTCAGTAACTGTACACAATCAAACTGTAGTTCATTTCTGCACTTATGACACACTAATCAGTTTTTTAAGGTTTCAACATGCATGATTTAAGCAATGCCTTGATCTCTGCAGACATCAATAACCAGCATTGTTTACTGTGTGTTTACTCTCATTGATACTTGTCCCTTAGTGTACAATAAAGTGTTGTTTGCAGATCATTCAAGGGCATACATACACTGCATGACATCGTTTTTTTCAGTCATGTAATAACTTTATTCTTGAAAACCTCAAATCACCCCTTCTACTATATTTTAAGGTTTTGATTTTGATGCTACTAAGAAAGCCAGTAAATATGACACACTGTATTTTCTGCCATATGCATATAATAAAAAATATATATAACAACTTCATGTAGACATGCAAGATTGTTATCTGTATTTAAGATATTGGACATTAACGCCTTTAATTAAAAGAAAAGAACAATATGCATTATATTCAAAGTCAAAGTCAACTTTATTGTCAATCTTCCAGTTTGTGTGTACAGACAGAGAGATCGAAATACCGTTTCCCACAATCCCGAATATAAAACAAATGTATATAAAAATATTTGTGCAAATATGTATATATATACACATAATCAAAGACACATTTTTACATGTGCAAACATTAAGACCTAAATAAAAACACAACAATCAATATATACAAAATAACAGTCACTTCAATATTTGAGAATGTACATTAGTGCAAAATTGTACATAGAATTCTGTATTTAACTACATTTCCTACCCTCTCAGACTGAAAGCAGCTTCTCAGTGTGTCTCCTGATGAATGCGGCCCAGTTCAGCTGCAGGTGAGCTCACACTTTCCCTCTGTGCTGCAGGAATCGTTCTGGTGGCCATCAACCCGTATGAGACGCTGCAAATCTATGGATCCGACATCATCAATGCCTACAGCGGCCAGAACATGGGCGATATGGACCCTCACATCTTCGCTGTGGCAGAGGAGGCTTACAAACAGATGGCCAGGTCTGTGTGTGTGTCGGTGTGTGTCGGTGTGTGTGTGTGTGTTACTTGAGTAGCCTTGGTTCTAGTCTCCTCCCTCTCTCTTCTGGGTTTGTAGGTCAAAGCTGATCCAGAAATAGACCCATGGTGGTCTCACCGACTCTCTCCATGTCTTACTTTTTTTAATCACGCACACGTACTGTTTTTAATGCTGTTTTTTACAGCAGGAACCAACCAGTATATCTCTCTGGCCATCCTCTGGGAGTTTATGTCACATACTGTATGTATATTGTATTGTATTTATCAGGACTATATACCATTAAGTTCTCCCTACTTTCTTTCTTCTCAGTTTAAGTTGAGGCTGGCAGTCACCCTCTCAGTTTGTCCATTAAGACGTAGCTCTGTTGGAAAACAGTTTTACAACTCCATGCCTAACATAAAATGTAGGGCTTCACAATGAATTATATTCATAATATAAGATGTTACAGTGTAGCCAGTTAAATATCAACAGGCAGATTGTTCCAAAGTCTGGAGGCTTAAAAAGCAAATGCCTGGTCACCATCCGAGATCTGGGAATATCACAGAGCCATCCGCTGATCTACAGGCTCACAAAATGAATCAGAAAAATCAGTGCTTTGTGTTATAATAAGTTTGTTAATACTTATTAAGAAGGTATGAATACCTACACGGAGCCGGTGTAAATTCCCTAGCACCTTGGTAATAAAGAAGCACCTTTTAATTACATTACAAAACGGAATATTTGAAAATAACATACAAGTATGCAATTAGTCATATTTTCTTTACATAAATCAGATCAGCTGACACTGATGGGTAACACTCTGCTTAAGTGATTGTGAAACACTAGTCAAGTTTCTTTGCATGGTTTGAGATAAAAAGTCTCAAATATGCATCACATGCCCACAACAGCAACCGTCCCTTCCTTGAATGTTTTTAACTATGAGACAAAAATAATAAAGAAGGACTGAGAGAAGAAATTCAAGCAAATACCCATAATACCCGGGGCTGAAATAAGAGCCAAAGGTAGGAGAATGCCAAAGAAGAAAAAGATAGTAATAAAATCAGCCTTCGGACCAGCAGCTCGGACTTATTTCAGAGAAAGCTGGCACACTGCTTCTTTAAATAAGTAGGTGAAAGTGCAGATATATTAGAGCCTGCAAAGGAACACAGAGGGTTAATAAGTGTGTTCACACCTGGTCTGCCTGCAGGTGATGATTGTTGATGATAGCATCTGACACTTTCTATCTGCCCGAGTCCTAACTATGTTATTATTTGTGTCACACTCAGTACACATTACAATCATCACCCTTAACCCTTTCACCCTATATTTAAAGTCATTAGGTTATGAAATGCTTAAAAGCACCTTTATGCCAGGCAGAGCAGACAGTGCTCCAATGTTCCACACGTGATAAATCCTTATGTTGGTTTTTTTTAGGGACGAGAGGAACCAGTCAATTATTGTGAGCGGGGAGTCTGGAGCAGGAAAGACAGTATCAGCCAAATACGCCATGAGGTACTTTGCTACGGTCAGCGGCACCACCAGCGAGGCCAACGTGGAGCAGAAGGTGTTGGCCTCCAACCCCATCATGGAGGTGAGGACTGCAGGAAGCTGTCTGTGGAGAAAGACCCTGGATTAAGATTATTATTTTAGTTTGATCTTAAAAGAGAAGCTGTTTCCCTAATCAAGTCAAAGTCAATTTAACTTTATTGTCAATCTTCCAGTTTGTGTGTACAGACCGAGAGATCGGAATACCGTTTCCCACAATCCTGAATATAAAAACAAATGTATATAAAAATATGTGTGCAAAATATATATATATATATACACAGTCAAAGATGTATTTTTACATGTGCACACATTAAGACCTAAATAAAAACACAACAATCAATAGATACAAAATAACAGTTACTGACACTCAAAGAAACCAGAACCAGTGTTAAAATAGAAAATGATGGAGAATTAATTAGTAAACTAAAGGGCCATCCACGGCAAGAACAATAACGATATATTGATCATTTTGAATACATTGTTTATAAATTGTTTAAGGTGGATGGCTGAATCCACCCCACCATTATAATGGCATTGACACTGGCAAACAATATCCTCACGATCACTCAGAGCAATTTTATGAACCATAGAAACAATGACAGCTAATCAAAATCCAATTCAAAGACTATTTTATTAAACTTACTGAGAAATTCATTTGATGCTACTGTGTACTTAAAATTGCAGCTCAAAACCCTTAAATAAAATGTGTGAAAGATTGGAAAAAGCTCAGTTACATAGGTGTGAGTTTGTCTTCAAAGTCTTGCATCATTTTTCCTCGCAGTTTGTGTATAGTCTTTTTTTGTTGCCCCATTTCTCCACAGTATAGTCACAAGCTCAGTTGATTTGTAGATGATATGGTCTGAATGTCATGCCTTCCCCTCTTGCTCTCTCCTCCTCTGGCATTTACTAACCCCTTCCTTCAGTTTCTGGCCTGGAGCTGCTTTTCACTGAGATGTGTGTGTGTGTGTGTGTGTGTGTGTGTGTGTGTGTGTGTGTGTGTGTGTGTGTGTGTGTGTGTGTGTGTGTGTGTGTGTGTGTGTGTGTGTGTGTGTGTGTGTGTGTGTGTGTGTGTGTGTGTGTGTGTGTGTGTGTGTGTGTGTGTGTGTGTGTGTGTGTGTGTGTGTGTGTGTGTGTGTGTGTGTGTGTGTGTGTGTGTGTGTGTGTGTGTGTGTGTGTGTGTGTGTGGTGTGTGTGTGTGTGTGTGTGTGTGTGTGTGTGTGTGTGTGTGTGTGTGTGTGTGTGTGTGTGTGTGTGTGTGTGTGTGTGTGTGTGTGTGTGTGTGTGTGTGTGTGTGTGTGTGTGTGTGTGTGTGTGTGTGTGTGTGTGTGTGTGTGTGTGTGTGTGTGTGTGTGTGTGTGTGTGTGTGTGTGGTTGTTGTCGCGTCCTCGCGTCCTCCGGCCCGGCGTGTTTGTTGAGCTCCCCTGTGCACATATGCCACCACCCTCCTCCCAACCTGCCTCCCCACCCTCTCCGTCTTTACCGACCTCTTCACTGCCATCCCTCTCGTCCTCTCAGCCAAGAGAGCTTTCTTTCATCATATTGCTGTCACTTCAGCCCCCCCAGCCTGAAGCAGAGTAGATGGTTGCGTCAGCCTTTTTTGATATTACGAAAACCTGCGTGTGTGTGTGAGAGAGGGAGACTGTGTGTGTGTGTAGTGTTTGACTGATGCAGGCAGAGAGTGGATACCTGCTCTGCTGAAAGGCTCCTTGTCTGCAGTGAAAGAGTGTGTGTTCAGCCTTAACTCAGCAAGAACCCTCTGTGCTCACACACCATTTAACTCAAGCTGGCTACTCAAATAGCTGGTGTGTGTGTGTGCGTGCGTGTGTGTGTAGCCTCGCCCGTCTACCAACTATTCCTAGTAGGGTCATTGATCAATTCCGTATCTTGAACTAATGCTGCTGACTTCCGGTGTGATTTGCTGATGGATAGTAGAACAACAGAAGTCCTTTAAAAGATGTTTGTTAAAGTGGGGATCAACCACACATTTATTTGATCTTATCTCAGGACAGTAGGAGAGGTTCTGGCGTGCTAGTGTAAGGATCAGGGGCTTTATTCATAAAGCTTCCTAGTAATAAGAGTTGCTCCCTGAAATGAAATTCTGAGAAAAATGTTATGAGGTTTTCTAAGTATTGCCCCTTATACGAATACTAGAAACTCATACAGATAAAAGTTTTTCACAAAGCATCTTAGCCTTTAAAGAGAGCCCCGAGTCTGAAAAGGACTTTTAAATCTTAACCCCCTTTTTCTTTTTCTTAAGATTTCCAGAAAAGTACACAATTACTAATCTTAAGGCGAGACCACACCATGTCACCGCTTGTAACACAAATAGAAGAACTACTAAAAGTATCAAAATGGTAAAAAAATAACAAGCAATATGATACAGCAACTTAACAGAAAGTCATTATTTTGATTTCACTCTCCTTTTCTTTGGCCACTATAAATTTCCTGAATCACTCCTAAGCTCCGACTCCTTGCTAGAATTGTTGTGAATAATGTTCTTGGTTGAGATAAGGCAATAAGAGATGAGGTACTCTATTGATCCCAAATTGGGACATTTTTGCCAATTTTAATAGTGCTTATGAGAGGTCGAATAGCCTTTATCGCTGTGTCTTTATGCTAAGCTAAGCTAAGCTAATAAGATCAAACTCCTGGGAAAGAGCGAGACATAAAAGCGCCTAAAACATTTGAACTGTGAATATAGTTACTTTCTTCCTCACTTGTACTTCATTTCTTCTCCATAATACCCAAACCACAGTAAAACTTGACAAAGGGAATATTGCAACTGCTTCTCTATATTCTCAATAATAATTGTTTTTGCTTTTTTATTTTCTTCTGTCTCTCAGGCCATTGGAAATGCAAAGACCACCCGAAACGACAACAGCAGTCGCTTTGGGAAATACATCGAGATCGGCTTCGACACCCGCTTCCGTATCATCGGCGCCAACATGAGAACATATCTGCTGGAGAAATCACGAGTGGTGTTTCAGGTGAGTGCACACATGCACTCGAGTTTGCATCAACGCACACACGAGGTGTTTTGTTTGTACTGTTTAAGTGGAAATCTCATTGACTTGCACTCATTGCTGCACTCATCACAGTCGATTACCCCTGGCTCTCACAGATCCACGGACACGGTTACAATTGACTAATCTACATTTCTCTACACTTCTACTATTACTTTTTAATCTTTCTTTCATGGCGTTACCACTTTTGTGCCGGTCATAAGCCATGGAGGCATTGCTGTGTCCTTCATTAATCACCACCAGGTTCCTGATGGCACATTTTGTTCCTGCTGGAGGTCCTTGAGCATGTTTCTGAACATTTAATTCATGATTACACTCAGTACTTCAGCTGACCTTACACTCTGGCTTTCTCCATGCAATCAGGCAAAAGAGAATTTTCTATAAGTATGATCTGTGATTTCTTATTGCATTTGTCATGAATACTCTACTAGCTTGTTTAACATAGGATACAATACGATTAGATTAACCTTTATTAGTCCCTGTAGGTACATTCAGGTTTCAAAGTTCAGGTAGGAATTCACACAATGATAGAAAGTAAACAATGTAAGTAACAGCATAAATAAAAATAACAACATTTGGATTGCCTGACATTTAAGGTGTGTTTGCTAAATTATTCTTCAAAGCCTGTCAGCACTAATGTATTTACACAATGTACTACAGCCATTATGAAACACATTCAGGGGTGTGTATGCACGCAGGCATTAAAATGATTGTACTGTATGGTATCCAGAACCTGTGAGTTATAGTTTACTGCCTTGTTTGAACCATTACTGCAGAAAGCCCATTTGGAATCGTATGTATGTGTATACAAACAACTGCTTCAAACATTACAATAAAAACAATTACATTATAGTCAAATTTAAATGAGTATTATGCATTTTATCGGTATGGTTGTTGGCCACCCTTAAAGTGAAACGTCACATTCAAAATACTAATTGTCTCTTGAATGTGAAATTGTAGATGACATATCACACACCTAAAGCACTGTTAAGTCACCATGACTCAGTGGTTAATTGGCTTCCAGTGGCTCACACATGATTTGTTTTACGTGCTGCACACACCATATGCACACATGCATGAGTTCACTGCAAGCTGTTTGCCTCGTGTCATATGGTGAAGTATGGTACTCTATTATCTGGACAACAAGCAGGCAACATGTGGGAAAATAAACATAACCCTGTTTCTTTGAAAAGCATCAATGAGGTGTCTCACTATTCAGAAATATCCGACCTCTCACATATATGTAACCATTTATTGGTGCATACTGCACACAGTGACCTCGTAGCTAAGACAGCTACCATATGATTGCAAAACACCTAGTTTTATTTTAGCCTCCTATTATTATCTCTACATGCAATGTCTCTGACTTTACTATCAATATCAAATGAAGGAAAAACGACCTAAAAGTCATAACTTTAAAAAATCTGACATTTCGACTCTCTTTCAAATGGCATCCATTCTGACTAACTGGTGGGGAGTTTGATGTGTTGAACCTCTGTGTGAACAACCCTACACACCCTTGCTTATGTTGCCCATCATTTAACAATTATGCTGATCCCGGTCAAAAATGCTAAAATATACCGACATGTTAAATATTTAACAACATAATTGCCATTTTATGCAAGAAGTGAATTTTGGCAATGAAAGGACTCTTTCTATGCTTGAAATCTTCACAATTATGAAGACCTGCAGTCAAGAAGACACACACACACACATACATACATACATACATACATACATACATACATACATACACACATACACACACTCTGAGGCACTATGTTTCTGAGTATGAACCAACACTACCTGCCCTGGTGTCCGAGCAGAAGAAGTATGCAGTAAAACATTTGTTCTCAGGCAGGAGGAGGAGGTAGAGCAAACAGAGAGAGAGACAATCCCTCCGTCACTCTGGGTTACAGCATGACACACCCCCCTCTAATGTCAAAGACATTCTTCCTCTAGATTTAACTTTTGTCCTTTTCTTGTCTACATCCATCTTTAGATATATTTTTCTCTCTACAGCCCCCCCCCCCCCCCCCCCCAAAGTCTCAGACAATATTATATTTGGTGGTTTGTGTCCAAGTTAGATCAAGTTTACAAGCTTTTTTCTCTTGTATAACTTTATTGTGTCTTCACCGAGTTACTGGTGGAGCCAGTATGTCAGATTGTAGATCAGATTTGTTTTCACACACACACAATGTTGGGGAATGAGGATGTTGGCAGACACCGGTAACCTTTACCTCCTCACATTTCTCACATGCTTGGCTCCAGTACTGTGTGTGTGTGTGTGTGTGTGTGTGTGTGTGTGTGTGTGTAGGACACAGGTTTGTTTACAACACACTACTGACATCCTAAACATTAATTGTTATGCATATATTTGCCAGTTGTTTGATATATCAGGTAGAACTTCATCCCGGGTATAAACGCACACATGTGAAAAGAAACCTGTTTTATTCTCATCTGACTCGATTATATCTGTTGATATGCCCTTTAGCAGGGCACTAAATCACCAACTGCTCCAGTGAGGCTTCCAGATGTTCAACTGTATAATTGTGCTGCACATAAGATAATACATTTTCTCAGACACGCACATGATTTTTCCCTGCATGTATTCTGGTTAAAATAATGTGCAGATCAATATTTATAATCCATGCGATGTATTTGAATTAACTGAGCATACTACACTACATGTACCATTTCCCTCACATTATCTTCATTCTTTCTTCCAGGCGGACGAGGAAAGAAATTATCATATCTTCTATCAGCTCTGTGCATCCTCCCATCTGCCTGAATATGAGAAACTAAAGCTCAGTAAGTATCTATACACACACTCAGAGCTACACAGTTGACAGTCATACCATATGCATGTTAAAGTGGGCTGGAAACATACTGTATATCATCTGCCTTACAGCTCGTACATTCGCTGTTCAGAAGCAGTGAACTGATTGTGTCTATTCGTAGAGACTCTCCACAGCAGGGGAAACACTAAACACCCATTATTGGCTCAGCCTAAAAAATAATTACAATTTAATGTGCAACAAATGAGAAACCGCTTCTAACTGCCGGCTCAGAATAGAATCGATAAAAAAACATTTCTCCCTTCCACATTAAACTCTTCATTAACCGCAGTGTAGTGTCCGCCAGATATTAGATTTGAAATCACTTTTAGACGTATGATACTCATTGACTCTGAAGTAGAACAGGCTCTCATACAGAGCGCTCACACTGTGGACCTGCACCTGCTCATCCTAGTCATCACACACACACACACACGTACACGCACACGCACACGCACACGCACACGCACACGCACACACACACACACTGCTGGCACTGTCACTTAAAGCCACTCAGTTGGCATTCTCTGTCACATACACACACATACACACACACACACACACACACACACACACACACACACACACAGACAGAGCTGCTGTCTTTTCCTCTCCTGCTGACTTCCTGGCTCAGTTAATGGAGTGGTTGTCACAGTCGTGTCATTGCCTTTCGTTGCCAGGCAACATGCCATGCTTCAGTGTGTATAAATGAACTGATTGTTGGAAAGTTGAGCTAACATCTCTCTTACACAGAAGAGCTCTTGATTCAGCTTTTTTTCTTTAAAGAAAACCTGAACCGTCAGTGAAATTGTGATACGTTGCACTGATGTCACTGTGAAGGATTTTAACAGACAGCGCCCCCTAGTTAGTAAGAAACAACATGTTATCTTATAGGGGGGCTTTCTAAATCTCGCAGAGCTAATGTTATAACTGCCGGATTTGGCACTCACCAAAATCACACTGGTGTGAGTTATCCCCTTCTAGTTTACCCAAAACAAAAGCACTTTACTCAGTGTCTATCAGGTTGAATATGAAATAAATTGACCTGTTTAATTAAATTGTGTATATGATCATTTCCAATCCAGATCTGCATGATGACGGAACATGCTGTGATGTACCCACGTTGCACAAACTGCACATTCTGCATGTTTTCTTAATTTATTTCCTCCCTCTCCACTCAGGCAGTGCAATCGACTTCATGTACACCAAGCAGGGCCGCAGCCCCGTTATCGAAGGCGTGGACGACACCAAGGAACTCTGCTCCACTCGCAATGCCTTCACTTTGCTCGGTAACTGACATGCACACCATCACACAAGAGTAAATACAGAATAGAGTAGGGAGAAGAAATGCATATTTTTACAGAAAGATTATAGATTTGGACGAAGGTTATGGATGGGCTTTGTTAAATGGGGGTTGAAATTGCTAAACAAATGCAAAGAGTGAAAGTAACTCCTACAGTCTTACCACAGGGCTCAGTTGCATGATTTTGCAAATTGTCTGATGAGTAGAGAGGGCGTGGTAAATGGCATTAAGTTGGGATTTTCCACATCAGTAACGTATGCAGCAGCGCATTTTAAGAAAGATGCAAAAGCAGGTTCCTTGAGAGGTGGAAGTAGAGAGGACATGGGCTTGATCATGATGAATCGATCTAGTAAACCTGACTTGACTGTTAAGACATCTGTACGGGTATCTGTATGCATGGTTTAGGAGAAAGGCATTGAAATAGAACACAAAAATACAAATTCAGACTGAGATGATTATGATTGCAAAAGAGATGATGAGAGGAGAGAGAGAACGATTGGCTTCATGGAGTGTTGTTGGATGTAGGCGATGAGATAATAACCAGAGTCTCTTTGTGTGTGTGTTTGTGTGTGTGTGTGTGTGTGTGTGTGTGTGTATTTTCCCTTGCAGGTATTAATGAGTCCTATCAGATGGGGCTGTTCCAGGTTTTGGCCGCTATTCTTCATCTGGGAAACGTGGAAATAAAGGACAGAGACTCAGACAGCAGCATCATTCCAGTGAGGATACCATTTATATGCCAATACTGAAATACTGGAAAACTTGTAAATGGGACAAGTAGAATAAGTACAATTACATGATATTTACATTTGTATATCTATAGTTTTAGGATACCCTGTATTATGATTAATTGTCAGTGAATAGTACATCTTGACTCGACTAATATCACTCTTTGTAACAGATCCTTTTCTCCTTTCATGTTGTCTCCTAGTGATGATTTTAATCTCCTCCTTTCCTCTTTAGCCCAACAATCGCCACCTCTCAGCGTTTTGTGAGTTGGTGGGCGTGACCTACCAGGACATGTCTCAGTGGCTGTGCCACAGGAAGCTGAAGACGGCTACGGAGACGTATGTAAAGACCATCCCCCGCCTGATGGCCACCAACGCCCGCGACGCGCTCGCCAAACTCATCTACGCCAAACTCTTCAACTGGATTGTGGAGCATGTTAACAAAGCGCTGATCACCAACATCAAACAGCACTCCTTCATCGGAGTCTTGGACATCTACGGGTACGTCTGTCAGCCAATCGGATGTTACTCATTTTCTGTAATGTGTTCATAGACATCACAGTGTCCACCATGGCTAAATGCAGTAGGGAAGTTAGTTTCCCTGACTTTTCCTAACTTAAAAGTACCGTAAACAAAGTCAAGGGAAACTACATGCCCAGTTTTTTATTTGCTAATTTGACTGAGCAAGATTGTCTCTTTTATATGTTCTTCCACTCAAGGTTTGAGACGTTTGAGATCAACAGCTTTGAGCAGTTCTGTATCAACTACGCTAATGAGAAACTCCAGCAGCAGTTCAACATGGTGGGCAGCACACTATATTTACCCTTTTTAGTTGTTATTGTTTGATGCAAGTACACAGTTGAATCCCCTCATTTGTGTGTGTGTGCAGCATGTGTTCAAGCTGGAGCAGGAGGAGTACATGAGGGAGCAGATCCCCTGGACTCTGATCGACTTCTACGATAATCAGCCCTGCATCAACCTCATAGAAGCTAAGATGGGCATCCTGGACCTGCTGGACGAGGAGTGCAAGGTACTACTTTATCTAAGCCAGTACATCATATGTGGGGAAACGAGTAAGAGCAGTAAGAAGGATTCAATAAGGGGGTTCAAGAGAACAAATTAACACACTGTTTGTTAAAGGGGACCTATCATGCAAAATGCACTTTTGTACGTCTTTTATACATGAATATGTGTCCCCGGTGTTCCAGGGAACTCACCAAGTGTCAGAAAACACAACCCTCTCTATTTTCCTCCATACCCAAATCTCTAAAAAAGGGGCTATTGGGCCAACTCCACCAATCAGGAGGAGACAGCCACGGCCATTGCCGTTCGAAAGCGCTGGAGACGCTGTAGTACATATGCCAGGCCAGTAGATGGTGCTGTTCTCACTGAATCTGCCCTTGCAAAAACAGAGCTAAAAAATGTCAAATTGAGCAAAATGAGGCATGGCTAAAATGCATGATCTGTTTGGTATTTTGAAAAAAAGAAAGTATAAATATGCCTTATATAGGTATGGTCCTACACTATATTATTCAAATATAGCATGATAGGTCCACTTTAAGTCAGGGGTTAGGGTCAAGCTTTTTAAACGCTAACATTTAATTGAGTTACAGTTACCATTGGATATATACAGGGCAAAACGCGATTTTGAATTCCTCAAAAAGTTAACAAATGTCCAGTTGAACTCAAGGAAGAACTGAATTGGTAGTTAAGGACACAAAACACTTTTTTGGCCATAACATAATATGACAAATTCACACACATTTCTAGTCAAATAAAGTGATAAATCTCAGATAGCCATAGAAATAAACTACAACTTTGCTGCTTGGCGGATGAATACAACCACAAGGCAATCGTTTGTAATGTTTTGATTTAGGGGCAGGGAGAGTAAGATTATTTGTGTCCGCCCATGACTGATATTACTTTGATACTCCTCACCATGAATGAAACACACTTTAGATGCAGAGAGATTTGTTTCCAGCACATGACCGACAGAGCAATGTGTTATTCCTATATCATGATTTATTTTATAAAATCATTATATCTCCTTGAAAGGTCTGTCCTAAAAAATGCATTTCATCCGTTTGTTTTGTTTGCAAGACAGAAATATAAAGAATAAATGGCTTGGTCCCACCGTTAGTCTTCTAATCGTTAGTCTGTCTTTCAACAAGAGTCTGCATTGGCACACAATGACAAATATATACATTTACATAAGTCTTGCTCACCTATGAAAACTGCTGGTGGGAATAAAACTTTCTCATCAATATAAACAAGCAGGAGAATTAAAGTGAGTCCGAGCTGCATATTAAGCAGAGCATTGTGGGTGGTGGTTGAACTTCTCCCACGTTCTGCTTTACATTTTGTGACTGTCGAACTTTCAGTGCCTCCCACCACACTAGACCTGAACACCTACAGAGTTCACCCGACTCTGAAACCTAGTATGAAACATTGACAACTTTATGGCAAACAAAATGAAACTAAACACGCTTTTTCAGTCGTAGTCAATTCACAGTTAGATGGCATGTTTTCATTGTGTTGCAATTGCTTTACACGACTATGGCTGACTCCCATTAGTAGATTAATAGGTTGACTAATTGGTTGTTCATGTCGCAGTCAGCTGAGTCTTTTTCTTGTTGATTTATCAGTAGTAATTTGTAATACTTTGTATGCTGAATGACTCATTTCCAATAAAAATATTCAGCACATCTCTGGTAGATGCACATTTTAAAGTGATGCTTTTGCATGATTGCTTGTTGAGAAACTCACATTTGTATACATAGTCACTTGTTTTTGTGCATTTAAATGGTCTGCAGAGGCTAAAATCCCAAAGCTCCCTCCATAGGTGCTGCAGCACAGACTGCGAGTAATATAAAGCACGTTATGAACAATCAAGCATGTGAACATGTCACAGTAGAGGCACAAAATACAATTAAGAAACCTTGAAATGAGCATAATTGGGCCCCTTAAAGTTAAGAAAAGCCCCAAACACAACTTAAAGGGGACCTATCATGCAAAATGCACTTTTGTACGTCTTTTATACATGAATATGTGTCCCCGGTGTTCCAGGGAACTCACCAAGTGTCAGAAAACACAACCCTCTCTATTTTCCTCCATACCCAAATCTCTAAAAAAGGGGCTGCAACGGATCTGATAAAAACTGATCCAGATTTGAACACTGTCCTGACGTCAGGACAGTGGCACTACGGCTATTGGGCCAACTCCACCAATCAGGAGGAGACAGCCACGGCCATTGCCGTTCGAAAGCGCTGGAGACGCTGTAGTACATATGCCAGGCCTGTTGATGGTGCTGTTCTCACTGAATCTGCCCTTGCAAAAACAGAGCTAAAAAATGGTCAAATTGAGCGAAATGAGGCATGGCTAAAATGCATGATCTGTTTGGTATTTTGAAAAAGAAAAAGTATAAATATGCCTTATATAGGTATGGTCCTACACTATATTATTCAAATATAGCATGATAGGTCCACTTTAAGCTAATGTTGGGCAAAGGTTTGGTTGAATGTATATGAAATGTCGAGATCAAATTTAGATTTTTGAGTTAATATTCAGGTGGAAACCAGTGTAGAGTTAAGGCAGTGCTTATATCTGCACCATCGACACACTTTCACAGCGGAGCAGGTTTACACACAATGCTGACTAATCTCTCTGTGGCTCTTAATGACTGCAAGGTCGTTTTACAAGCTGTTGACATTTGAGGTGGTCCACATTGCTAACATATTTGCAAGGTAATACAAACACAGAATGGACAACTCCTTTGTCTTGTTGGTGAAAAAAGAATCAGAAAAAGACACACTTGTGGGATGAAATGTAATGTAATTACAATGCTTTAGATATGTTTAAATGTTCATAGTATTTCTGTATTTATAAGCAGATGGTTATACATATTTTCTTACTGTTTGTTTCCACTGTGTCTTCTCCCTTTCTCCACCAGATGCCCAAAGGTACGGATGATTCTTGGGCTCAGAAACTTTACAACACACACCTGAAGACCTGCTCCCTCTTTGAGAAGCCACGCATGTCCAACCGCGCCTTCATCATTCAACATTTTGCTGACAAGGTGGGCTGCACTAACCAGACCTCATAGTGTTGAATGTGGTTGAGCTACTGAAGGAAAGCTCAGCAGAAAACACAGATCGGCTGCAGTGGCTGCTGCAGTGCTGGGGTTATTTTTAGCATTGCTCGAGGACAGATGACTTTTTGTTATTGTTGTCATTGTATTCACACTAAAAGCTTTACTGCAATGAAATGTTTAGAGTACATGTGTTTGACTGGTTTAATCCAGTGCAATAAAATAGGTTTCATATCGTTTAAAGAGTGTATGACTCAGTGTTACTTTTAATATCCCCACTATAAGGTTACATGATTAACAGGCGAAGTCTAATGTAGGCTTTCCAGTGAAGTCCCCGCACATTAAAATAGGATTCTTGGAGATATTTCTGACCAGACATTTGCAAGGGTTGATGTTGTTATATTTAAAGACATGTGCAGTAAGAGTTAATATCTGCACATGAGCTAATGGGAATGCTTTACTGTCACTTGCTAGATTAATAACATGTTAAACCAAGAGATAGAAACCTTTACCTTTTTATAAATGAACCCTAAACATTAAGACATAAGAATATACACCTTTCTTTGGGTTGGATGACACCTAAAAAAATGCAAGGGAGAGTAGCTAAAATGTCCTTTCTCATCAGAAATGAAAGACATGGATAAATCCCACTCACTGGTTTTATAACACACACTGCTCTTTTGTTGCCGAGCAGGTGGAGTACCAGTGTGACGCTTTCCTGGAGAAGAACAAGGACACGGTGAACCAAGATCAGATCAATGTGCTGAAGGCCAGCAAGGTGAGGAGTAAAGACACACTTCTACATTACATATATATATTCATAAAATCACTGTTAACATCTACATTTAAGGCCAGATCTTAACCAGATTTACGTGCAGAGAGCTTTTTGAACACTGTACAACTCGAATGCTATGAAGCGTCCACTGAGATCAAAGCCAAGAGGCCTGTAGCTAATGGTTGGCTGGTGCACCTGGTGTGTGTGGGGGGAAATAAAAAAACACTGTAATGTGTACTGAGCAGAAGTCCCATCTGCAGCCTCAGGAAAGCAGCGCCCTCCTCTGGCCATGTGGAGGTAGTGTTGACGTCAAAATGTATGACAATTGGTTGATCCGGGATATTTAAATTCAGAGAGGTTCAGGTTTTATTTACAAATCATAGACCGAGCTGAACACACACACGAACAGTAAGATGCAGTAAGAAAATAACATTAATATATAAATGAATGTAAACAAAAAAAACTAGAAGGCCCCTCTGCCTAAATGTGAAAGACTTATTAAGCCAAATTAGCAATCCATGCACATCAGTTGTATGTGTTCATGTGTAGACACAATAGGGGCCTAAGCCTTTAAATCCTCATCGCTGTTTTATTACACACACACACACACACACACACACACACACACACACACACACACACACACACACACACACACACACACACACACACACACAGGAGTTGTGTGTGTTGTCCAAAATGCTCAAAGTGACTATCGACTGTTCTCTCATAGACTCTAACAAGAGCAGAATTGGGTAAGGGTTAAAAAATACACTTTGCGCTAAACACTAACATCATCACTTAACACACACACACACACAGTGCACACATACACACACATTCTAATTGGTGTGTAGTCCTAATGTTGGCAAGGAAATCAGTAAGATTTAAACAATCGGGATTAAACGGTAAAGAGCTCTGAAAGAGATTTAGTCTAATTACCTTTTGTTTAACTTCCCTGCCAAGCGTGTGTGTGTGTGTGTGTGTGTGTGTGTGTGTGTGTGTGTGTGTGTGTGTGTGTGTGTGTGTGTGTGTGTGTGTGTGTGTGTGTGTGTGTGTGTGTGTGTGTGTGTGTGTGTGTGTGTGTGTGTGTGTGTGTGTGTGTGTGTGTGTGTGTGTGTGTGTGTGTGTGTGTGTGTGTGTGTGTGTGTGTGTGTGTGTGTGTGTGTGTGTGTGTGTGTGTGTGTGTGTGTGTGTGTGTGTGTGTGTGTGTGTGTGTGTGTGTGTGTGTGTGTGTGTGTGTGTGTGTGTGTGTGTGTGTGTGTGTGTGTGTGTGTGTGTGTGTGTGTGTGTGTGTGTGTGTGTGTGTGTGTGTGTGTGTGTGTGTATTCATCTGTCCTTGTACAAACCCTTCCTCAACTGTCAGAAAAATAACTGAGAACATAGATGTTTTGTAAAACATCTACATTAACATGCAAAAAACAAAATGATGATTTTAAATATCCTCGCTATGAATCGGGGTTTTTGGGATTACCCTTCGATGAGAAAAGAAATTCCTGAGTTCCCTATAAAGCTCCTGCTGTTGATAAGCCATTCAGCTGTAAAGACAGTTAAAGGAAAATTCTGGTTTATAACAATTTGGGTTTTATTTTTGTTGTCTTGGTTGTGATTTCTCTCAGTATTGATTACTTTGTACTAACAAGGGGTACAAAGCAAAGGTTTTAAACAGTTTAGCCCAGGGGTGTCAAACTCAAGGCCCGGGGGCCAAATCCGGCCCGCGACTTCATTTTCTGTAGCCCCGCAAGAGCTCTGAAAGAATATAATATGTTTATTATACGATTACATGCCGATTTACAGAAGCACGTTGCCCATAAACTACATGTCCCACAATGCATCTCTCATTTGACTTTTTTCTTAGAATTTGACTTTTTTTTCAAAATGTTACTTTTTTTTCTTTCTTTTTTTTAGAATTTGGCTTTTCTTTTTAAATCATTTTGTGACATTCTCACTGAAGAGACCTGCAATTATTTTCCCTAGACTTCTGCTTTCAGACGTAGTTAATTATGAAGTTATTACCCTATCCCATAATAATCCAATGCAGAGGCAATGATGTAATATAATACATTATTTTATATATATTAAATATATATATATGTTTTTTTATATAGTCTTAAAGTTACAACCGGCCCTTTGAGTGCAACCATAACGCTGATGTGGCCCGTGATGAAATTGAGTTTGACACCCCTGGTTTAGCCAAATGATCGAAACCCAAAGTAAACACACCTGAAAATATTGCTTATAATCCTTCATTTCACAGTAAACCTAGCGTGTGCATCACTACGGTAAGTGATGTGATTATGATGAATCTGTACTCCCCGTGGAGAAGGTTGAATATGCTGTAAACCAGCGGTTTTCAAAGTGTGAGGCGCGCCTCCCCTGGGGGGCGCCAGAGAGCTTCAGGGGAGGCGCAGCTTGAGAAAAAGAACAACGAGAAAAAGACGAGTAAAGTGACACTTGCACACTTTTGGCTGTCTGTGGAGACTGTGGGTTCCCCCACCTCGCCAAAAAGGCTGTAAAAGTGCTCATTCCCTTCACCTCCACCTACCTGTGTGAGTGCGGGTTTTCCACATTGACTTTGATCAAAAGTAAGTGCCGGTCAAGGCTGCAGCCAGAGGATGATCTGCGTTTATTCCTGTGTGCATCAGAGACGCAGACTCATTGTTCCCACTAAAGTAGGGGTGAGTGTAATAAGGAGGCAAAGTTAACGTTCAGTGTGTTGCCGGGAACATATAAGGATTTATCCACGATGTTTTAAATGTTTAAAAAATATGTGTTGAGAACACCGTGCGAAAATATACGTCGTGCTGCAGCTAGATGTGCCTGTCCTCTGTAAGAAGGTGTCGGCGACTGACATGCAAGGAAGAACGGCTGTCCACAGGCTGTTCCAACTTTAACAACTTTATTAACTTCCATGGTAGTGAATTGAACATGCTATTGTAATTGGGTGTGTGGTATATTTCCATGCACGCACACGCATGTTCCACAACACACTGAACAACACTCTTGTCCGATCGCTACCAGTGTCCTTGCGATCTTGTTATAAGTTGAGACCATTCGGGCTTATTCTAGAGGGGTGCAAGGAATAGTCCAAGTAGTGGGGGAGTTTTATACAACATGTTTAAAACATAAAGATAAAAATGTTTTAAAAAGTTATTGTTTAATGTTTTAAGGAGGTGACGCTACTCAGCCAATCAAATCGGTGCAGTCAGTGAGTCAGCACGATAGATTCAAACACACACACAGAGACGAGACAAGAGGAGAGAAACAGTCTTCATTTGATCTTACTGGACCTCTTTGAAATGCAATTGAATACCCCTGCATTATAGCAACAACAACAATAATAATAATAATAATAATAGCAATAATAATTGGGAGGGGGGGCGCCGCTGTTCTTATGTTCTCTGAGGGGAGGCTCACCTTCCCACACTTTGAAAACCCCTGCTGTAAACAATTCGATTTGGCTCAAATGTAGATTTTCTTCAACTATTTGTTTTTAAAGCATTTAATTTAATTTTTTTAAATCCGGAAACATATCAACAGTACAAAGAAAAGTATTATTTTACTTCAATATTGAAGTAATTTGCTTTTATCAGTAGGGTTTTAGTGGTGGCCATGTATGCCTTGTTAAAACAATTCAGAGGCGCCCGACTAATCGCTGCAACAACAAATGAACCCTTTATATTTCATGTAATGATAAACCAGGCTCAAATTTGGCTAATTGGAGGTATTGTTAAAAACCTGCAATCGTCTTGCTACTCGTTTCTTGCCACAGTGGATTAAGTCCCAGATCTAAGCAGATGGCCAAAATCTATGAAAAAAACCCCAGGTGCTATAAAACAGGAACTTTCTTTAAAGGGGACCTATCATGCAAAATGCACTTTTGTACGTCTTTCATACATGAATATGTGTCCCCGGTGTTCCAGGGAACTCACCAAGTGTCAGAAAACACAACCCTCTCTATTTTCCTCCATACCCAAATCTCTAAAAAAGGGGCTTCAACGGATCTGATAAAAACTGATCCAGATTTGAACACTGTCCTGACGTCAGGACAGTGGCGCTACGGCTATTGGGCCAACTCCACCAATCAGGAGGAGACAGCCACGGCCATTGCCGTTCGAAAGCGCTGGAGACGCTGTAGTACATATGCCAGGCCTGTAGATGGTGCTGTTCTCACAGAATCAGCCCTTGCAAAAACAGAGCTAACATTTTCAAATTGAGCGAAATGAGGCATGGCTAAAATGCATGATCTGTTTGGTATTTTGAAAAAAAAAAAAGTATAAATATGCCTTATATAGATATGGTCCTACACTATATTATTATAATATAGCATGATAGGTCCACTTTAAGTCTACGCAGTTAAATACTCTAGTGTGTAATGGCTCCACTGTACCCGCATTGCTCGCACTGCACTGGGACCTGCAGAACACTCAGTAGACTCTCCTTCCTGCTGACGTCTCCCTGCAAGTCTAATCAATACAGTGCATTGGAGAAATCCCTGATGCAGAGATTTTCCATGATGCATTGCTATCCAGGAATGCGATCAGACAGATACAATTCCACCTTGTGACTGTTTCCCAACCACAGACATGCTTTATACGTCATGCACGTATCATGTTCCTCCCATCCATTTCAGCCTCATCATTAGTCTGCCTGGTTTTTCCATCTTCTTTTCAGTTTTATATTGTGATGTGTTTTAAAGTTTTTAAAGGGGAAATACTGATTTGTTTTCTTTTAATGTCATTGTGTCTCCATGTGTTGTCCATGTATGTTTGGTTCTGTCCTCATCATGACAACCCTTCCCTGCCAGCAGAAGGTAAACAGAGGCGTTCCTTCAACGCTGGTCCGCCTGTAGCTTATCCGTTAGCTTCTTTTCCTTTTCCCCCTCTCTCTCTCTGGGGTTATTATCACTCTAACGGCCAGAGGAGATTTAAGTTGTGTGTGTGTGCATTTGTTTGCTGCATGGGGAGCACCAAAGGCACTCTGGGAGAAGAAAAGGGGATTCAGATAAGAGACAAAGGAATGAGGGTATTTTTATGTTTTCAGAGCGATGCCGAGAGCGTGCAGCACGTAAAGCCTTTGTTATCCCGCTTTATGACGCTGGCCAGAGAAGCAGCATGGCAGGAGGAGGACCTGAACATAACACAGCATCCTCCTCATATAACCTCACAGTTATATGGAACATGACTGATGTGTGTGCATCATACATGATACTTTTTATGTCATAACCTCATGGCAAGGTAACGCCTTGTACTCATATATGGCCACTGCATATCGTGATATATGAGAAAGCATAACCCTTCGATTTTTCTTTTATTGGCTTTTAAAAACATTATAACAACTCTTTGACTGTAAATAGGTTTAACAATTGCTAATCAACAAATCATCAATCTACTCACTTTAACTAAGATGAATTAAAGGGATACTTCACCCACATTTATATCAATAACACTGCGTCTGGTGTTACCTTCAACTTTTTTTCTCGCATTCCATGGTAAATAATGAATCCACAAACGGAGACATTTCTGAATGAATTCAAAAATTCAAAAATAAAACTATTACAAAATATAAATGTACAAATTCTCATACAACTCGTGCAGTACTTATCCTATCTAACCAAACACATGCATTTTTTGCTTAAAACACCTACACTTGAGCACTTGACAAGTAGGACACCTGCGTAACATTGACACTTTGTATCCAGATGTGTTTATAATAGTAAGGTTTTAGGTTCATCAAGACTAGTTTCTTCACAAATCCATATAGCTGAGCGCGAGTAAATGATATGATCATTTTTGGGGTGAAGTTTTCCTTTAACTCTCATGTCAATCTTAAACCTGATAACTAAACTAGATTACGTGATTACTTTAGACATTTTAAAATGATCGTGGTTCTCAACACTCAAGTCAAAAATGTAAAGGCTTGTATGAAATGCTCAAATGAAAACTCTCATTGTGCTCGGTAAGGCTGTATGAGAAATCCATACGCATGCCATGTACTGTAAGAAGATACTGTTAGGTACTACAACCATAGCTCTTATATAAGCATTGTAGTTGCACTGAAGCTTAATCTAACATTACATCCAGAGCAGAATGCTGTGTGGTTAACCTTTATTTCAGTAAATCAATAACGCCTGCCGTGTCTAACGCTGCCATCAGCTGCTCTGTTTGTGACTGTGTGTGTGCTGCTGTTCCCAGTTCCCCCTGCTGGTGGAGCTGTTCCAGGACGGGGAGAAAGCCACCAGTCCCACGGGCCAGGGCCCCGGCAGCGGAGGACGGACCCGCCTCAGCGTCAAACCTACCAAGGGCCGCGAGAGCAGCAGCAAGGAGAACAAGAAGACCGTCGGATGCCAGGTTCATATTCAATTCAATTCAATTCAAATGTATTTATATAGCCCAATATCACAAATCACATTTGTCTCGGAGGGCTTCACAAATCAACAAACACGAATGACAATGTAAAAACAACAAACATATCTGAGAATATAGTCAAATGACAAGATAAATGTGAAAGTACCAATGAATGGGTACAAACACAATGACACAAATACAGTTAGAATACAATCATTAATATTCCATAAAATAAAGGGTCCATGAGGATGTTTAAAAGGGAGTTTAAAACCAGTCCTAACTGTACGCTGTACTAAAGAGGAAACTCATATCTCCTCCAGTGTTTGAGTTTATTGGTTTGTCCTGTGTCCATACAGTGGTGGAAATTAATTAATGTACTGTTCTTAAAGACTTGAGTATTTTAATTGCACAAATTGAGATCAGTTCCAGTGCGTGTTGGTAGAGATCAGAGCACATTTCAAACATATTAGATGTCCTCTTTACCCACATGCCTATATTGTACAAATGAATTGGCACTACTTACTGTATGTCTTAATACATTAATTATATTTAAAGTGAAAACACACATGGATTTGCTTCAATGATTTGACAGCCTAGTTAGAAAATACCAAAGTGTGATGATGATGGTGGTGGTGATGATGTAGCTGATGTTGGTGGTGATGAGGCTGATGATGAGGATGCTCTCTTGTAGTTCCGTAACTCCCTGGCAATGCTGATGGAAACGTTGAATGCAACCACCCCGCACTACGTCCGCTGCATCAAACCCAACGACTTCAAGTTGGCCTTCACGTGAGTCTTCCTCTTTTCTGTTAATATTCTGTTGTTGTTTATATTCTCTAAACCACCACCTTAGCTCAGGTGTAGTTCTTGGTGGTGTAATTGCCTGTGGTTGTCTGTTGTTGGCAGGTTTGATCCTAAGCGAGCGGTGCAGCAGCTCAGAGCCTGCGGAGTCCTGGAAACCATCAGGATCTCTGCTGCAGGGTTCCCCTCCAGGTGCTGATGCATCCACGTCTACTGTTTCCCTTAGACTCTTTAATATGTTATATTGTATTTCACCGGGCATACAACATTGTTACAGACAATAACCTTTGGAATATAATAGAAAAGAAAGTATTGGGTTGTGATTATTATCGGGGGAGAGTCACTTTTATATTTCAAATGCATTTCACAGCTTTACACCGTACTGTATGCATGTATTGCAATCTTATTTGTATTTGGTAGTTAGCATTTTTTACCTAGTTAACTGTTTTGTGTGTGTGTGTGTGTGGGGTGTGTGTGGTGTGTGTGTGTGTGTGTGGTGTGTGTGTGTGTGTGTGTGTGGTGTGTGTGTGTGTTGTGTGTGTGTGTGTGTGTGTGTGTGTGTGGTGTGTGTGTGTGTGTGTGTGTGTGTGTGTGTGTGTGTGTGTGTGTTGGTGTGTGTGTGTGGTGTGTGTGTGTGTGTGTGTGTGTGTGTGTGTGGTGTGTGTGTGTGTCAGATGGACGTACCAGGAGTTTCTTCAGCCGTTACAGAGTGCTGATGAAGCAGAAGGACGTGTTACCTGACAGAGGTTGACCTGCAGAAATGTTCTGGAGAAACTGGTGGAGGTCAGACCATCTGCATTTCTACCTTTTACTTGTTTCTTAAAAAGGAAGCATCTGTATTAGTAGTTTTCCAAGGCATATCAATCTTGAATATGTTTCAAGTCTTTTGTTTTGCCTCTTCTATGCAAAAACAGTGGCAATAAACACTCAGTAAATCCGTCCCATTTAGTCAATCTCACCCTGTCTTTCTCCTGACCTCTGCCTCTCTGTTCCTCCAGGACCAGGATAAATATCAGTTTGGTAAGACCAAGATCTTCTTCAGGGCCGGCCAGGTGGCCTACCTGGAGAAGTTGAGGGCAGATAAGTTGCGTGTTGCCTGCATCCGCATCCAGAAAACCATCCGCTGCTGGCTGGAGCGCAAGAGGTATCTGCGCAAACGCAGCGCCGCCATCACCGTCCAGAGGTTCACCAGAGGATACCAGGCCCGCCGGTGAGTGCCCCCTGCAGACATTCAAACAGAACCATCATATGCACAGATCGTGTGTTTGTTTTATAACAACACATGATCGTTGGGTTCGTTTAGCATGAAACACTTGAAATAACTAAAGGATAAGTTAAAAAAGAAAGTAGAAAGAAAGTGAGGTCATAGAAAACTATTTCCGCTAAAAAGTTAGCAATGATTGAATCAGACCGAAACATTTCAGATGTGTGTATCTCACACTGCACTGTGACTTTGATTCATGTACCTTTTTGTTATTCATGTTTTATTATCTTTGCTTTTAAATCAGTGTTTTTAAAAGCCATTTTATAATATGTTTCTTAAGGCTCTTAATGTCCTTCATTGTTGTAAAGCACTTTGAATTGCCTTGTGTTGAAAGGTGCTATATAAATAAACTTGCCTTGCCTTATAAAACAATGCTGGGTAAACGTTTTTGGAAATATTAGGGCAGTTAAATAAGGTTGAAATACTGTACCTTAAGTCCTTAAGTTTAAATGTTGAAATACATGTTGACGTGTTTATCTCTCGTCTCCTCAGCCTCGTCAAGTTCATGCGTCGCACGCAGGCAGCCACCACCATCCAGAAGTACCAGAGGATGGTTGTGGAGAGGAAATGCTACCGGCAGAAGCAGGCTGCTGCTCTCCTCATGCAGACCCTCATCCGAGCGTACATGGCCCGGCAGATGTACCAATCGGTAAGACACACTTCACAACATTCTGAAGAACATGTTCAACATAACCAGTGCTTATTGAGTCCTGAGGAGAAGCTAATAAAACCTTTGCTGATGCTTATGGTGCAGTTTACCCCCAATCTGTCTTTCACTTCAACTATAACAGAGAGAAACACACCTAACATGAGCAGGAATATTACAAATAAGAAATCTTTAGCTTGTAGGAAAATCTGAATATATTGGACTGTGCAAAATCTATTCATGTGCTCTTATCCTCCCTCTGCTTCTCCTTAACTTTTTCTGTGTGTCTGTAGTTGCTGCGGGAGCAAAAGGTGGTGATCATCCAGAAGCGAGTGCGCGGCTGGTTGGCTCGCTGCTGGTACAAGCGCTGCCTGGAGTCCATCGTCTACCTGCAGTGCTGTTTCCGCAGGATGAAGGCCCGGCGCCAGCTGAAGAAGCTGAAGATCGAGGCTCGCTCAGTGGAGCACTTCAAGAAGCTCAACAAGGGCATGGAGAACAAGATCATGCAGCTGCAGAGGAAAATCGACGAGCAGGTGAGATGAAGTTTTGAGGCCTCGTATTGATACATTTGTCCTCTTTTGTGTGTTTCACTTTTCTGTTTTGTGATCTGTCTTTGGCCTCAAGAAAGAGAACCATAAGGTGGTCAAAGACAGGATGGTGGGTATGGAGACTTCCTACACAGCGGAGAGCGAGAAGCTGCGTACAGAGGTGAGCCGGCTGCGTGGAGTGGAGGTAGACGCCAAGAACAAAGGCATCCGGCTGAGCTCGCTGCAGGAGGAGCTGGAGAAGCTGAAGACGGAGCTGAGTACCACTCAGAAGGAGAAGAAGACCATCGAGAACTGGGCCAAAACCTACAGGGAGGAAATGGAGAAGGTAAGAGCCGATCCATCTGTAGATGTCCTGATCCTCCACTTCCCTCTGCAGTGTAGTGGTACATGTTTTCCGTACAATAGCAGATTTCCATATCCAGAACTAATTTTAGATTTCCCCAAAAATGTGTTTATGAACTCAACTTAAAGGCATAGTTCACATTTATTAAGATCAAAGTATCCCGTTAAAACCCTCCTCTTGTTTCTCTCCTAAGATATAGCTGTCCTGTTTATAGTTTAAAACTAAGTTCAATAGACATTTCTCCCAACAAGAACAATTTCCCATAGTTTCTTGAAATTGTTTTCATAAATATGCATATTTGCACAAGAGGAAAAAAAGTGTTTCCCCCAATTTAGGAGGCAAAGCGAACCAGGGGGAAATGGGCACATGGTGGGCCAAGTTGCTCTGGGGAAGGTGAGCACTGGAGATAGGGTAGAGTAGTGTCACTGCACTGTGTGTGTGTGTGTCTGAGTACTGTGTGTTTTTGTGTAGTATTTCTTTGCATCACTTTTGAGAGTTGCTGTTGGAGTGTTTTTTACTTCTTGGACTATATAGATATGTTTATTATGTTCAAGATGATGACAATTCACCTTGATCTATAGATTTGATTAAGGGTTGTTGGTTTCTCTCCGTGTGTGTAGATGGTCTCAGAGCTGAAGGAGCAGAACGGCACGCTGAAGAAGGACAAGGACGACCTGAACAGGATGATTCAGGAACAGAGTCAGCAGATGACAGGTTTGCAAACATCCCCACATAGATCCTCCATCCAGTCATCCATAGACATGTAGTTGTCTCTTAAACCATACAGCATGCTTATTCTTTTGTATCTGCTTCTTCTTAATGTTTTCTCCCTCAGAGAAAATGGCTCATGCGATCGTACAGGAGACCCAGCAGCTGGAGACGGATCTGAACGAGGAGCGGTCTCGCTACCAGAATCTGCTGAGGGAGCACCTGCGCATGGAGGAGAAATACGACGACCTGAAGGAGGCGATGGCTTCCTCGGTGAGAGACACACAGTCCATATTACGAGACATCTTTATGAACATTTGTAGACATTATGTCAGTGTCACACAACTTCGTAAACAGCTAAAAACACTCAGACAACAATATTTTTTTGATCCATTGGTGAATATTTGTCTACATTAGATTTGCATTAGAACAGCAGAACATAACATTGGTAATATTCTGCACTTAGCTGCCAACTGTCTGAAGTCATATCACATTAAATCCCTATTCTATTTCGCATTCTTATTATCTCTTGTTCAAAATGTGATGTTTTCTAAATTAGAAAGCTTGTTTTTTCTCTAATCTGCAGAACGCCTCCAAGCCTGGTCACAGGAGAAAAGATTCCACGCACAGCAGCAACGAATCAGAGTACACATACAACTCAGAGTACGCCGAATTGGAGGAAGGTTCCCGTGCTGCGGAAGTAAGACTGTTTGCATTTAGTTTGGTTGTATTTTATAAGAGGAAACACCTGGTTTCCACTGGTAGTTGCTGCTGATAAAAGTGGCTTTTCATTTAATGATATCCCTTTAAATACTTTTCATTGTGCCCATGCTCTGTCCTAACATGTCTGTGTGTGCAGGATGTGACTCGGGGAATCGACACCTCGCTGACCCTGAAGCTGCAGAAGCGCCTCACCGAGCTCGAGCAAGAGAAGCAGTCTCTGCGCAACGAGCTGGAAAACAAAGAGGACCAGTTCCAGCGGGCTAGAGCCAGGGTACAGACCCCCCCCCCCCCCCCCCCTGGGCTCTAAATATATCATATAAGCATATCAAATCAACACCTAGAGTTATCTCATTCTAGCGTGCTAATCCATGTTGAAGGATTTCTAACGTACACTATTAGTTGTATGGGTCCTGATGAAAAAGTAATAAAAATAGACATATCTACAGTAAGCATGTCATGAATAGGAAGTACAAAAAGGGTTCTCTTTTACATAATTTTAACATCACTTAAAGGTGGGGTAGGTAAGTTTGAGAAACCGGCTCGAGATACACTTTTTGTTATATTCCATGGAATGCTCTTAACATCCCGATAGCAATGAATATCTTAAGTGCTTTGACAAAAAATCCATAAAAAAATGTCATCTGTGGAAGCCGTAATACTGTAAAAAGTACGACCAATCATCTGAGCCGGCCCGGCTAAAATAACTGGATGGCCTACCTGCCTGTCAGCCTGCCATCGGGGCACAAACTTATCTCGTGCCCTCATTGGTCATGTGCGCGTTTGTGTGTGTTGGAGGAGGGTCTCTGTAAGGAAGCGGCAGATTTTTTCCGGTTGTGTATTTTCAAATTCTTGCGCACTCGAGCTGGTTTCTCCAAAATTACCTACCCCACCTTTAATTCATTAGTTCATTAATTATTTAGATGAAGATATAAACAAAAATCGAACCACCTTTTTCTTCCTTCAAGCCGCTTTTTAATTGCCCCCATGTTAAATGAAGCTGAATTAGGTATTACAAACGTTGTCACTGTACGAAAACCCTCTTCATCGCCATGTTTTGCTCCTTGTTTCAGGATGACGTTGAGTTTAAAAAGGCTCGCGGAGCAGAGCTGGAGTACGAGTCACTGAAGGTAAGCTACCAGAGGAGAAGAGAGTGGAAACATTAGCACCTTTTCTCTCACCGACCGAAAGCCAGACACGTACTTATTAGAGTAATTCCTGCCTTAGCTTCAGAAAGCCTCATTTGACACTTACTTACTTACTGTGACCCACCGACACTGAGTCTTTTCACTCCTCAGCGCCAGGAGCTGGAGTCGGAGAACAAGAAGCTAAAACATGACCTGGTGGAGATTAGGCGAAGCCTGCTGGGTAAAGCTGGTCCAGGCGCCGGGGCCCCGGGCTCCCCAGCCTACAAGGTGGTGTTGGAGCAGCTGAACTCCTCCTGTGAGGAGCTGGAGGTCCGTAAGGAGGAGGTGCTGATCCTGCGCTCACAGCTGGTCAGCCAGAAGGAGGCCATGCACCACAAGGTAGAGCAACGTGTGACTGTGACTGTTTTCAGGGTGCAAATACAGGAAGTACATCCATATCACGACTGAGGTGGAAAAGACCCAAGGATCCAGAAAAGCCGAGTATATTGCCACTTTAGATTAAACATATGGCATCTTTACGTGGTGCTGTTGTCTTTCACAAAATGAAGCTAAATGAAGGAGGATGGCAGCCTGCTTGCTCACATGTTGTGTGTGTTTAACTTTTCACCCATGTCTGCTTCTGTTTGTTAGCACAAGATAAAAAAAAAAGAGATCACTACATTTACATTTGGCGAGTGATCCTAATCTCAGATTTCTGAAGTAATGTGTTATAAATAAATACTTTTCTCATGTTCATGTATTAAAAAAAAGCATGAAATCTGAGACTTCCTTTCTAGCTTTTAAAGCAAAAAATGGCGAATGATTAATAGAGTATACCTTATTTGACATTTGAACAAAATGTAGTAGTTGATTGAGGGTCAAACTAAAAATGAAATCACGTTGATGTTCTCACTGTAAGTAGTTTTGTGTTTCACTGCACCGTCTTTTTGTCTAACTCCTGTCTCAACCTTCTCTCCTCCATCCACGCTCCCCCACAGGATGAGAAGGTACAGTTACAAAAACTGCCTCCTGCATGACTGTTTAGCTCTGTGTCACTGTGTCACTGTGTTTCTTGCATGTAAACCTCATTTGTTTAAAGATCTGATCCAACTTTGAATTTGATATATTATATATATATATATATATATATGTTAGTTAGTCTGTTTTCTCTGTGCAGCTCTAACACCACCACTGCTAGGAAAAATTCTTAAGTAATTCAAGTAATTCAAAATATACACTTAAATACTTTAAACAACTGTTCTCCTGGTGGTTGTTCAATAGTAGGGATTCCCTTTTTTCACTTGCTGCTGCTCAAAAGTATCTCAACAGCGCTAATGAAGTCAGTGTAGCATAATGTGGCACGAAAGCCGAATAATTAATAAAAGGATTATGAAGTCTTGTTTTTTTATGTCAACAGATTGCTGTAATATAAACACACAAAGGCAAAAGCTAAAATGTACGCCAGGCTTACACAAAAAGTGCTTTTTAGTATTACGTTGTTAGTGTTTCTCAAGGAGTTCTCATACAACAAGTTTAAGATTTAAAAAAATATGTTGTGTGTTTCATAATTACATGGTTTTCTTATAATCTGTTAATTATATTTTTTAAGAAACTAGGCAATTTCCAAAAATGTATGCTACACATTTCTTTAAAACTGTGATTTTTCAAAAAAAGCTTGACACACATTAGACTTTATGTGTCGGATTTACTGTCCATCATACGACATATATAGGTTCTAATATGTTTTTGTAAATTGTGAATTTCACATTTCATCTCAGAAGACAAGAATCACATTTTGTACACGAGTCCGTTTGATTCCCACCTCTTACAGCTACACAGATATAGATATTCGTGTCCCCAGAGTCTTTCATGCTAACACATGATCCTTGTCTTTACATCAAACTGTCACACGGCGATCACATGAACCTCCCTCAGACATTATGATCATGAGTGACCTTAAACCCCCCCCCTCATGTCTGTTGAAAGCTAGTAGAAGTCGCCCCGCTGTGAAGCTCCCTGCAGATAGACGGCTGTCACTGAGGCGTCACTTGATTTCTTGTCAGTGTTTCATCTGGGGGCTGATGATTGTCAGAGTAAAAGGACAGTGGTAGCCGGCAGCCGTAGTGCAGCTGGCAGGGAGTCCGCAGCACACATGCTGACAGCCCTCAGCACTGTGAACTAATCATGACTCCATTATCTTTATTCATACACCTATCTGAATGACACTGGTTCATGATGCACCTTTGCCAGAGGTTGTATGAGCCTGGTTACTGTTGTAAATGTGGTGTTCCCTTTTCTAATGTATCCCCTTTGTTTATCTCTGTGTAGGAAACCATGACCGAGCCTTCAGTCTATGCGGAGGATGTTTCCAAGCTGAAGGACTCTGATGAAATCAAGCAAGCCTACGTAGGACTTAAAGACACCAACAGGTACTTTGTTACAGACAGTACTCCTCCTAATCTCCAGATCCATACATTCATAATTAGGTGTATTTCCATCCATATCTTTTTCCAGTTTGAGCTTAAAAAAACCGAAGTGGAAATGCAGAAAATCCGAAAAATCTCCAAAGATTGGCAAAAGGTTTTTGTTTTTTTCACAGACATAACATAAATAGGACGTACATGGAGATGCTTAAATAACGGCACCTGTTTTACATCAGGGTTGGTCATTCATGCCCTCTTTGGACACCAGAAGGACATACAATGAACCATTATGATACTAAGAACCAGTGCTTTGGCAAAAAGGGTTTTTCAATGTGTTTTTTCGGGCGGAAGAAGTTGGTGTGAAGCAAACTATGACAAAGTGTCTCGTAAAAAGAGTAAGCGAATAAATATTGACATACACGAAGCATTCGACTGAAACCTTGATGTAGCTTCTGCTCTGCTGAAGAGACGGATCATCACGATAGATTAGCACAACGCTCCACATAACATTTGATGTAACCTTCATCACATTAATACATAAAACAAACAGAAAGGTCATTTTTCAATCAGGTATTCTACTATTATTCTATTCGCTTTTTTAATTACGTCATCAGCCCCTTCTACTGCAATGTTAAAAAAGTCTTCCCACTGGAAAATTGGCGCCATCTGCTGCTTATCTTAAGAAACCAACTACTAAGAGGTAGTGGATCGAAACAAGAATTTATTCACATACATTTGGAAATGTTCTTGACATTTTGTGAACATTTGCAACACATTGTAATGCCTATAGTTGCACAAAAGCATGGCAGGTGGAGGTGACATGTTTGTATAGTGACACAAGTACGATGAAAGATAATAAATGACAAACAAAATTAAATGTATTTAATGGAAGTGTGAATTCACTTCACCCAAATCCCATCATATTTTGTATCCAAATGTTGTGTCTGACTTGGCTCTTGCCCTATCATTGATATTACCATGCTATATACATTAAATACATGTGTGTGTGTTTGTGAACACTGCCTTGTCCTGTGCAGATCTCCTAGGTTCATGCGTAAGCCGTTGGAAGTCAGTGATCTCCTGAGTAGGCTGAGGTAAAAAAAAAAGCAGACGTGGCCTATGCATCATGGGACAGAGCATGCATGGCCACGCTGATGCAAAACCAGAGTGAAAAAGACTCTAAGATTTGTTTTACTGAGGCTGAAACAGCTGACTCTACGTCGTCGTGCTGATCAAAGCTTGGGTAGCTGTTTCTGCGCTAACAGCATGATGAATAACGAAGCCGCTCTAGCTACAGTTCAGGTCGGACTTAACAGACAGTTTTAACCAGTATTTGAATTAAACAAATGTGCTTTGAAGTCAGATTTTAAGATTCTTCGTTTTGCATGGGATCTCCTAGTTAAGCATGAGTCTCTCAAACAAAGATGTATTCAGGGGCTTCTGGTCTGTTTTTGGAGATGCTGCAGAACACCATTTTTAAATGCAGTGTTTTCTAAATGTGCAGCATGACGGCATGGAAAGGTCTGAGCTTCAAAGGGTTTCATGTAGTCTTCAGTTGTACTTTAACCTTTATTAACACATAGATTTCAACCTGACTTCCTCACTCACTGACTTGCAGGCAGTGTTGGGTTGGATGCTGTTGTAGCAGGCCTCCTGTCTCAGCTTTATGGAATGAGTTTGGCATAAATCCTGCATGAAAACCCACTTTTCTCTTTGTTTGTCCAAGCAGAGATGCACAGCACACATTAAAGGAATTACATTTTTTATTTTTCTGCAAGGAACCATCATGTTAATATTTATTGTCTCCATGTTTTTAAATGCATGTCATCTCATTGGTCTTGAAAAGATGCACATTGTAAGATGGCAAAGTAAACACATATTTGATATTGTACACACAATAGCTAGCTAACAGAAGACATATTCTCTGTTTTTAGGCAGAGTTTTTACAATACTGTGCATCACTGGCTTAATCTCTCTCTTTTTTACATGCTACTCACTTTGCTTGTGAAATTATTAGTTCAAAACAGACATTAGTAGAAATTACTGCATTTGAAAAATAACCTGAATCCACGGTTATCAGAATATTTTCAAAAATATTTTGTTAGATTTTATTCAAATTACAGATTTATTTATATCACAGTCTGCATGCATATTTGTCTCTACAGTCACATTCAGTACACCTTAAACTCCAGATAATATGACTTCAAATTGGACAGTGTTTGAACATACACACATGCAGACACTTCAGATAAAAAGCAGACATGTTATTCTTGTTTTGCACACTTCTCCCCAACCCCACCATCCCGCTTCTTTCTTGTTGTCATTGTGTTGTTCATGTTCCTTTGTGTTGTGTCGGTCAGATCTGCCGCTCCAGACCTCCACAAGCTGAATGAGGACGGAGAGCTGTGGCTGGTTAATCAGGGCTTAAAGGAAACCATCAGGTGTTTTTATTTGAGCATGAAGCGTTTGCCTTCTCACAGGAAAGGATGTGTGCTGCTGTTGTTTCTTCATTCATGTACTTCCTCTTTCTTTCGCTGTATCAACCGGTCAGAGTTTTCTCTCACAGCTAACATTCAAGGTTATCCAACTTAACAGTTTTACGACGTATACTGAGACGGCTTGTTTTACGCAGCGTCGCTCCGCCAGCCGAACAGCCGATCGCCCCGCCTACACTGCGTTACTATAGTTACTACCCCAGTTCCTAAACTGTAATGGAAACTCAGCATAAAGTGAGCCTGGCCTAACAAGGCCTAACCATACCGTACTAAGCCGGGCTAGGTCCTGCAGTGGAAATGCGCCACAATACACTAACGCACTTTCTTTCTTAACAGCGACTAGGCAAAAGTCTGTTGTATTAAAGTGTGTCATGTAGTCTACTTAGGTACTCTATATATTTGTGGCACAACAGAAGATTTTCACTCTTCCCCACACAGTTCTTTACATGGTTGTTTTATCCATAGAAAACTCCCCATAGAAGCTGCATTATTTAAAGTAATTTATAAAAAAAATTGAATTGTTTTTCCCATTTGTTTATAACAAAGTGCATCAGACATTGCCTCCATCCTTCCACTAACCTTGTTTTACTCACTTATGACAGCCTGTTACATTGTACAGTATCATGTTACTCTATTTACTGCAAAGATCGTAGAGAGGGAGTAGATCAGTTGTGTTTTATCACTAACGTCTTACTAACTAATGCAAAAGAAGTCAAAACAAGGCGGGAAACCCTCCTTATTCCTGACATTAAAAACAAACCCTAATAATCCCTCAATCTTAGATATGCTCTCAGCATATTTGAGAACAAGTGTTCATCGAGGCTGAGCTGCTGGTAATGTCTGCACAGCATGCTCCTGCGTCACCATGCTGTGGTGACATCCTCTCTTACTGTCATCTGAAGTTTCATTCACACAATAACGCTGATTTGTTTTCCCCTTTTCTCCCATTTGTGCCCTCTCACACCCTTTCGTCTATCCCACTCCATCTTCCTCCTCACTTTTCTCTTCCCTCATCCCTTCGTCTCCTTTCTACCCTCCTTCCTTCACCCCCCCCCCCCCTCAGGTTACTGGAGCACCAGCTGCAGACTCAGCGGCGAGGCTACGATAACGAGGTGGAGTCGTTGCGTGGCGAGCTGCAGAACGTGAAGGAGGAGAACAACCGCCAGCAGCAGCTCTTAGCCCAGAACCTGCAGCTGCCTCCAGAGGCCCGCATCGAGGCCAGCCTGCAGCACGAGATCACCCGCCTCACCAACGAGAACCTGGTACGCCGAACACACACACACACACACACACACACACACACACACACACACACACACACACACACACACACACACACACACACACACACACACACACACACACACACACACACACACACACACACACACACACACACACACACACACACACACACACACACACACACACACACACACACACACACACACACACACACACACACACACACACACACACACACACGCAGGCAGAGGAACAGCGGTAACTCTAACCCAGGGGTGTCCAAACTTTGGCCCTCACTCAGCAAATAAAAAAAGTACAATGACTTAAGTATAATAAACTTCTGCTTGTCTTACTTCTTAAATATATATGTTCAAATATATTACACAAATGTACATAACAACCTTGAAATATACCCTTCATATTTCCCCTTATGATAAGGGGTTAGGGAATGAGCTGCCAACAAAAGTAATGAAGCCCTATGTAGAGCTGGAATGTTTTTTTCTTAAAGCATTTTCAAGTATCAAGAATAATTTACCTACATTGGATTGACTTTTCCAACTTATAACTTAACTTATGAGGCAATATACCTCTCCTCCCAGACTGGCCCAGCCCTTCGTATATTTTTCTGTATGTGGCCCTCGGTAAAAAAAGTGTGGACACCCCTGCCCTAACCTGTACTGCAGTTTCAGTATACTTTTCCCTACTTTCCGATAGTTGGTATTGCTCAATTGTCAAGAGTCTAAAGTTGACATTTTGGGAAATATGTATGTTGGCTTGCTCGTTGACAATCGGTTTAGAGAATTGTCTCTCCCAAAATGTCATACCACTACCTCAAAGATGAAGCCTTTAAATCTGTTACACATATTATTGCCTTCCAATTGCAGCAAAGATGCAGAAAGTGATGCTTGTTGTGTCATCTCAGTTTGTTCTTAGTTAATGTCAGAAAATGACTTGAATGCTAGTGTATTAGCAAGTTAATGTATCATCTTTTCTCTTCTCAAGCACAACAATACTTAGGGGGACGACTCGAACTGTGCAAAAAAAGGCAGAATTACTGTTTACCAAAGTCCTTCATATAGATGGCATAAGATATCAACATTTGTTATATACAAAATATTGCTTTCAGCTGTAAGGGAATTGCTGCGTTATTCCTGCTATGCATCCAGAGCACAATCTTCAGAAATGAAAAGTAAAGATTGGTAATACATCACTCTGGTGCCTTTAAACCAGAATCTACATCTACATACAACGACATATGCATACAGACTTAGTGCATCACAAATGCAGTTATATTGTGATGATTATAAAAAAGAGAGTGACAAACTACCAGACAGTTCTGAATGACAGTTACATTTCATGAATCATGGGTTGGTGGTTTCCTTCCCACCTGGGTCTCCCACTGAAAAACTGAATCAGTGTCACACACACACACTCATCTGCGTGTTGGGTGTCACCTGACAGGAGCTCCTGGCTGAAGACCCCGAAGCATCCAGAGAGGCTCGAGTCAAGATTTTACGACGGATGGTTGTATGTAGAGTGTGTGTGTGCGCGTGTGTGTGCGTGTGTGTGCGTGCATCTGTGTGTGTTTGCATGTGTCAGAACTAACGGATGTGTTGTGTTTTGAATGAAACGGCGCCGAGTGTCGCTCTAACTCTCCACAGCGGCGTCTTCTAACTCACAGCGGAGCAGCTCTGCACCTTTCTCTCGTTTTCTAACAGCCACCGAGTCCTGAAACTTTGCTTCCTCTGAAAACAAAACAATCAGCACAGCAGCTCTTACGTTGATTCAACCCCCCCCTTCCCTGCTCTTTCTGTTTGTTTGTCTGTTTCAAAGACTTTGGCTGATGCAAAGCCCGCAGCTGATTTACACAAGTGTATGTTTTTAACCACTGGGGGGCGACAGCGTGAAGCTCTCTTAGAATTCAGAAGCTTTCCCATGTCCTCACTATTCTCTCTTTTTCTATCACTCCCAACCTTCAGGATCTAATGGAGCAGCTGGAGAAACAGGACCGAACCATCCGCAAGCTGAAGAAGCAGCTGAAGGTTTACTCCAAGAGGATCGGAGAGATGGGAGGTAAGGGAGAAACCATCGGTCAGCAGAGAGGATTAAGAGTCTGCACGTTTGATCATAACGGTACAACATATAGCCTGATGTTTTGTGTCTTGTGTTTCACAGCGGGTCAAACCGAGGGACAGACGTCTCCGGGACAGATGGTGGATGAGCCGATTCATCCTGTCAACATTCCCCGCAGGGAGAAAGATTTCCAAGGGATGCTGGAGTACAACAAGGAGGATGAGCTCAAACTGGTCAAGAACCTCATCCTGGGTAAGACCTTACAATAAAGAGCATTAACACGAGTCATCAAAAATCCTGAATCATCATTGACTCCAAAGAGGTCATTTAAGGACCCTTTGGGCTCTGTCTCAAGTTGCATTTTGAGGATTTAACTTGGAACTGTTTTACATTTTAAAGTGGACCTATCATGCTATATTTGAATAATATAGTATAGGACCATACCTATATAAGGCATACTTCTTTTTTTTTCAAAATACCAAACAGATCATGCATTTTAGCCATGCCTCATTTTGCTCAATTTGACATTTTTTAGCTCTGTTTTTGCAAGGGCAGATTCAGTGAGAACAGCACCATCTACAGGCCTGGCATATGTACTACAGCGTCTCCAGCGCTTTCGAACGGCAATGGCCGTGGCTGTCTCCTCCTGATTGGTGGAGTTGGCCCAATAGCCGTAGCGCCACTGTCCTGACGTCAGGACAGTGTTCAAATCTGGATCAGTTTTTATCAGATCTGTTGCAGCCCCTTTTTTAGAGATTTGGGTATGGAGGAAAATAGAGAGGGTTGTGTTTTCTGACACTTGGTGAGTTCCCTGGAACACCGGGGACACGTATTCATGTATAAAAGACGTACAAAAGTGCATTTTGCATGATAGGTCCCCTTTAAGATAACTTGAAAATCGCTCAATCCCATTGATCTATTAAAGCTGCTAGAATAAAGATCCACAGTTTCTCTAGTCGGAAACCTTTAGCCTTTCGTAGAATATGAAGCTGAAGCTTGTCTCTGAATTCTTGATCACTGAACTCTTGTCTCTGCAGAGCTGAAGCCTCGAGGTGTAGCTGTGAATCTGATCCCAGGTCTGCCAGCCTACATCCTGTTCATGTGTCTGAGACATGCGGACTACGTCAACGATGACCAGAAGGTCCGCACCCTGCTCACCTCCACCATCAACAGTATCAAGAAGATCCTGAAGGTATGCACCCTGTGTTTGTGTTTGTGTGTAGGGCAGTACTTCTTATATAAAGCTGAATGATGATGTCAATCCTACAAAGAAAGGATGATAAGAGTTTCCGGGCGATCTGTGCACAGTTGATTAGTACTTGCAGCATTACATGTCCCTGGTAAGTGTCGAGTAAATGTGTTTAAAGGTAATTGCAGAATCTGCTTCTTCTTTATTTGAATCAAGATGCTTTAAAAGCTGCTTTTCAGTCATCTGGGGGATGAAATGACTCTGATAGAGGCTCTGATACGTCTTAATTATGAATATAACCTGCTGATTTACTGACTTAATTTGTTCTTTCAGAAACGAGGAGACGACTTTGAGACCGTCTCCTTCTGGCTGTCCAACACCTGCCGCTTCTTGCACTGTCTGAAACAATACAGCGGAGACGAGGTGAGACTGACACAACACCAACAGAGAAACTCTCTCAAATAGTTACACAGTCATGAAGAAGGATTGTTAGAATTCTACATTATTGTTTTGAATTCAACAAGAACAGTTGTAACCCTGTATCTGCCTGTGTCTTCGTGTCAGGCCTTCATGAAGCACAACACGACGAGGCAGAACGAACACTGTCTGTCCAACTTCGACCTGGCAGAGTACCGACAGGTGATCAGCGACCTGGCCATCCAGATCTACCAGCAGCTCATCAAGTGCATGGAGAACATCCTGCAGCCCAGTATAGGTGTGTGCATGAACACGTCTGAGTGTGTGTGCTACTGCTAGGGTTGGGCATCACCAGGAGTATCACTATACCATTTTAATATAAAAAGTTTACAAATTGCGACTTTGTAATATACAACAAATATTGCAATGTATTTTTCAAGTGCAAATTAGAGAATAGAGTTTAATTACATTTTTAGTTGATTTTATTGCAGAAAAAATCGGATTGTCAAGCAGGCAGACTTGTCAACACTGTCAAAAAAAAAGTAGTCTGACAAAGTGTCAGTTTTACATTATAAAATGTCCAATTTATTGAATGCATATCTATTTTTTTTAAAGTTACATTTGTTTTTAAAATATTGATAGTTTATGTAATGAAAGATGAACTTTGTCACATGAACGAACAAGACTTGGTGTTCGCGTATTCATTGACCATGCAATATATCATGATGCTATGCTTTATCAAATTACCCACTCCTAGCTTCTACAAGCTAATGCTACAGTAGAATAATGTCATTTCCACATTATAATAATAATAATGATAATAATACATTGTATTTTCATTGTGCTTTTCCTGGTGCTCAAAGATGCTTTACAAGCAAGTAAAGAAAAATAACAAAAGATAATTAAAGTGGAGCTATCATGGTATATTTAAATTATATATTGTAGGGCCATACCTATATAAGGTATATTTATACGTTTCTGTTTTCAAAATACCAAACAGATCATGCATTTGAGCCATGCCTCATTTTGCTCAATTTGCACTTTTTTTTAGCTCTGCTCTGCAAGGGCTGATTCTGTGAGAACAGCACCATCTACTGGCCTAGCATATGTACTACAGCGTCTCCAGCGCTTTCGAACGGCAATGGCCGTGGCTGTCTCCTCCTGATTGGTGGAGTTGGCCCAATAGCCGTAGCGCCACTGTCCTGACGTCAGGACAGTGTTCAAATCTGGATCAGTTTTTTATCAGATCCGTTGCAGCCCCTTTTTTAGAGATTTGGGTATGGAGGAAAATAGAGAGGGTTGTGTTTTCTGACACTTGGTGAGTTCCCTGGAACACCGGGGACACATATTCATGTATAAAAGACGTACAAAAGTGCATTTTGCATGATAGGTGCCCTTTAAGTAAAAAGTGCTAAGTTTAGAATAGGGTCGGGGGTTTAGAGGAGTAGCAGTTGAAGGCAATAGTACAAGTACTTACAGTAAAGTACCTGTGTGTGTTCCCTGCAGTGTCTGGCATGCTGGAGCACGAGACCATCCAGGGTGTGTCGGGGGTGAAGCCCACGGGTCTCCGTAAGAGGACATCTAGCATCGCGGACGAGGGCATGTACACCCTGGACTCCATCCTGCGGCAGCTCAGCGCCTTCCACTCCACCATGTGTCAGCACGGCACCGACCCCGAGCTCATGAAGCAGGTGGTGAAGCAGCAGTTCTACATCATCGGAGCTGTCACCCTCAACAACCTGCTGCTGCGCAAGGACATGTGCTCCTGGAGCAAAGGCATGCAGATCAGGTGAGACAAGGGGCTGCTGGGAGGGAGACTGCTCTGCTTTATGTGTTGTGAACACTTAGAGCGAGGGTGTCGAACTCAATTTAGTCGAGGGCCACATTAGTGTTATGGTTGCACTCAAAGGGCCGGTTGTAACGTTAAGACTTTATAAATATGCATTGGATTATTATCGGATGGGGTAATAACTTCATAATTAACCACGTCTGAAAGCAGAAGTCTCGGGCAAATAATTGCAAGTCTCTTGAGTGCGCATGTCACAAAACAAGATGCATTATGGGATATGTAGTTTATGGGCAACATGCTTCTGTAAAGCCACATGTAACCTTGAGTTTGACACCCCTGACTTAGAGGGATAGTTTACCCCAAACTCAAAAATACATATTTCAGTCTAGATTGTTTTAGGTGTGTTTTCACATTTTGACTGTAGAAAAGTATGCTTTCTCTGGAATATAAGCAGGAGTGCAAGAAGTACTCTGACTTAAAAGTATACAAGTTATTACAATGATTTCTTTATTTTACCTACTTTGCAACTTATCTTTTTTGATTGTTTAAGTTCGCACCACCAGATACCAAAGCAAATTCCTTGTATGTGTAAACGCACCTGGCAATAAACTGGATTCTGATTCTGATCATTCCTGAACTGAAAAAGTTACTTTTGTGGAAGTACAGAAGTTTTATCAGCAAAATGTATCAAAAGTAATAGTACTCGATATGCATCATTTCTCTTTTCACAATATTTTGTTATTACAAAAAGTAACATTCAGTTTTTATTACCATCAATCATTTAAACAATGTAGTTTGTGATTGTTGAGCCAGTTTTTCTTGGTGTTAGGAATGTTATGCTTTTGGTTGATTGCGCTTATCATAAGTCACTTAAGCATGAGCTAAATAAAATGTATTGTAATGTAATCGTGTGTGTGTGTGTGTGTGTGTTTGCAGGTACAACGTGAGCCAGCTGGAGGAGTGGCTCAGAGACAAAGGTCTGATGGTGTGCGGGGCGAAGGAGACGCTGGAGCCTCTGATCCAGGCCGCTCAGCTGCTGCAGGTCAAGAAGAAGACGGACGAGGACGCCGAGGCCATCTGCTCCATGTGCTTGGCCCTCACCACGGCTCAGGTACACTGTCCTACAACACTGCATTCAGAGAAACCAGACAAGATGTCTCTGTCCGTCTGAACGCTAAGAAATGTGTTTGTAACTGTCTGTGTTTTGTCTCTTTCAGATTGTGAAGGTCCTGAACCTCTACACTCCAGTCAACGAGTTTGAGGAGAGGGTATCGGTTTCATTCATACGAACCATACAGGTGATTCACTCGTGCAGTATTAATACAAAACGGTTTTCTGTACATGTACTATTTTAAAATCAGGAAAACGCCAATCTAGTAATGTTCCTTTTAGTTTGATAGTAAGTAACTTCAGCCTTCATGTGGCAAATGGACAACACTTTAGCACTGTTGCTAATTCATTTGCACTTGCTACAAAATTGGCAGAGCGTTGTGTTTACTGCTTTTTCACTTCACTTTTCTACGTTCCAAGTTATCACTGGGTACAAACATCAACTTATTATTGTTAAATGCAAGGAATAACAAAAGAAAAGTTGCAAGGTGACTGCCTAGCAACTATGCAAAGCACTAGAAAGTGCAAAACCACTGGAACAGTCCCCTGACGCACTGAACCCTATTAAGAATATCTCTGTATAAATGTGAGTGCATATGATCTAATTCCCTGCTATTCCTGTGCTCTCTTATTTTTCCATTCAGACTCGTTTGCGCGACCGTTGTGAGAGTCCCCAGTTGTTGATGGACACCAAGATGATTTACCCGGTCACCTTCCCGTTCAGCCCGTCCTCCCTCGCCCTGGAAACCATCCAGATCCCCGGCTCTCTCAACCTGGCCTTCCTCACACGAGTCTAAACCCAACAGGAGGGCGGAGAATATGATGTAGTACCCAATCATCAAGAGAGATAAAAAAATAATAAATGAACACGATTTGAGCAGTTATGTCTAAAAAAAAAAAGCTTCTAATTCAAAACACGGTTTCCAGTGAAGAATTGCTGGTCTGAATCTGGATACTGACACACATAAATGAACCCCTCAAACACAACCACATGCTGAACTCTAAACATGCATCTGTACAAAACATACATCCTCTGAACGTACACATGCACGCCTTCACTTCTGTCTCACAAAACGCACGGATGCACTCGCTGGTTTAAATGTCATCATCCACTGCTTGTAAAATTGCTTGCCTCTTAGAGAAGCCACAGGGCCATATCAATGCCTCCTCGCGCTCCATGGAGTCCGTCTTAGTGGACCCCAGCTTCCAGATCTGTGTGTAAACTCGCTGTAAGATCTCGTCATCGTGTCGTTCTCCGGAGAGAATGTAACATATCGCCACACAAAGAAGGAGTAGAGTCCTCAGAAAGAAAGTAACTTGATGAGGTTGGTATGTCGGGTCTCAAAGTGAGTTTTGAGTCCGCATATGAAGCTTTATGAGTGATAGCCATGCTAAAGTTAGCTCTCTCCACCCCCATGTTGAGGTAACCTGGACCGGGCTTCCTCTCTGAAAACAGTCAAGACAAGACAGATCTCATCATCTGTACTATATAATTTATACATATATAAATATGAATAATATATATATCATGTATTTTATTTATTGCATTTAACTCCGTCCCTACCCTCCCTTTTTTAGATTAGAAGCTTTCTCCTCCGGTATATGAAGGATAGGATTCCCGAGATAATCACCTCCATTGAAAGATATTTACGTCTATCAGGTAAATGATGTAGTGTAGTTTAAGTAGTGCCAGCAGAGATGATTATTTTTTAGGTCAAGTCTTAACTTAACTGTCGCATTACCATGTTTACCCTGCATTTCCTGCAGATGAAGTGTAGCACGGGTTTTAACTGAGGAGAGATTTAGAAAGTTGAAGCTTTGATAAGGGTTTAACCTGCTGCAGTCTGTACTGTTTACAGCTGTGACCAGAGCTCAGAGAAAACACTGGCACAAAGATATGAAGTCACTCTCTCTCTCACACACACACACACACTGCTGAATCACCGAAGGGGGGAGGGGGGGGGTTGCACTGCGTACGCTTTACTCTCTCTTCTCGTCTTCTCTGGTCAAAGCCTGTTTTGTTATTATCAACGTGGAACTATTTATTTCAGTATTATCATTTTCTGTTGTGTATATCGTGAAGAAGCCATGTATCACTGAGCAGAGAGGACAGAGAAGGTCTCTTGGGAGTTTGTCTTGGATATGTCCATCTTTACAACATTTGTATCTGCTTTATTCCCACAAAGACCACAAACCGCAGCTTTGGATGTCGATTCCTCTCCTCTTTTCATTCATGTCCGTCCTATGCCTTCCTGTTCAGCGGCCAAGACAACACAACATGGGCCTTTTATTACCAAAAACAACAGAATAGGTGCAGCTGTTATCCATTCAAATTGCACTGCAGGGTTAAATTAAGGGTTTACTGACAGAAATATATTTTTCTTTTTGGTGCACAATATGTTTTGGTCCAGATATCAGTCATATTTAGGACTTTCCTTCAACTGTGATATTACACCTCACCCGCTATAACTCAGTATGGATACATTGCTGCTGCTGCCCTCATACAACCAGCATGGGCTTTGCTTTACTAGTAGGTAGAAATACAATGTCACACTATTGTTTTTTTGTTTTCTTCTACAAAGAAACATCGATGTAGTCTTCTGATTGGAGAGTGAGGGAATCTGCCCATGTTGTTACAGAAAGTGTTTTGTCTGCGTTCACATTGTCCTCGCTGCCTCGTGTTTAGCACTTTTTTTCCCCGTTTACTTCCTGTTGTGCCATTAGTATTAACAGCCAACCCAATTTGCCTCTTACCCTCATGTGAACCTTACTTTGTCCTAAAGGCCTTTCACAAACATATTTCACTTTGATAGAATGTTTTTTTTTAAGGTGCTTAAATATATAGGAGGTTGTGAATCGTCTCCAAAAACTGAACTCGGTACGTTTTATTTGTTATGTTTTGTTTCTTCTAAAACCAACCAACATTCAACCAAATGTGTTTTGCATTTGAAATATCCGTGAACTTGCTCTAGTACAGCTACAGTACATGCTGAGAAATATACATATTTAAACATCTTCAAAATTGTAAGTGGAGTAAAGAGAAGTTAGTGTGTGAAGTTTGTGTTGCACTTGTATTTGAGAATAATTGAATATGCTCTCATTGGGACCACATGTTATCAATCTGCCTTTTTGTTACATTATTAGGTGGTTTCAAGTATGCTTTGTGTAAAGAGTACATATCTGTTGCAAGTAAGACGGTAACTGGAAGGAATTTATTTAACATATGAATGTTTCAAGTTGTTAATGAAGTGTTTTAGCTGCACATCTTTGGGCAAAGCCTTATCTGAATATTTGCCATCTGAGTGACTAAAACACACGATCGTCATTGTCAGTCCAGGGTTTTTTTCCACTGTAAAATTAATATTAAATGTGATATTTTGTTCTGATAAGGTGTCCTTTTGGTCAACAGTTATTGCCACAGGGTTGCACTGTTTTGCCATTAGTCCAAAATGCATTTTTTAGACATTGCTGAGGAAGACAGATACATAATAGATTGACAAGGACTGTAAAAAGAAACACTCCCAACACCTTCCTGCTGAACTGCAACCCATTAAGCTTCCTCTGCCACATTCCCTACGCGAGTGTGCGCTTCACTTCCTTAATCAGTGATTTCTTTTTGCAGTTTTATTCAGACTATGAAATATTGCAAGCCACAGGAAGGAAGACACTTGTGATTTGTGTGGATGCAGCACCAGCTTTCTCACACTTGCTCAGACTATCCTTGTCGTCTGATATATTAAGAATAGTTTCAGAGGAGAGTTAGAACACATTTGCATTCATGTGTTTGTATTGTTGAGCAGCGTTGTTTCCCTGGGCTTCTCTTGGGCTGTCAAACTGAAATAAGTGTCATTCCTTCACTCTGCGTTTTTACACGAAGGGGAGAGTTGGTTGTACGATACGACGTAGACATTATAAATGACCATTGTTCTTATCAGCACTAGCGTTGATTGTGCCATTTTAAATATTGTTAAAAACGATCATAAATCATCACCTCAGCTGTCGTGGTACCGGTGTGAACACGCTGGTACCAGATGTTTCCTCTCTGACCCATGTGTACATTTGACAAACTGGACTGTTTGTAGTTTCTGGTAGCTGTGCTTAGTGAATGTGTTCACCGTTAAGAAACTTGGAATAAATTGTCAAATCTGTAAAAGTAAAATAAAAGAATACAGCACTGTTGGTTTGTCTGATTATTTCAGTTTTTTTTTTCTAGTTTTTAAATCTTGTAAAACAACTTTTAAAAGGGGCCCTATTGTGTCTCTACTGTGACATGTCTGTGCTTTCATGTTCTAAAAAGGTCTTTATTTTTCTCATACTGCCTAGCACCTCTTTTCACCCTCTGTCTGAAACCAGAGCTCAGTCTGCTCTGGTTAACTGGCCGGCTCTGTTGTGATTGGTTAACCGCCTTTAGATGTCCCGCCCTTTAACTTAACACGTACAATGTGTTTGCGTGGTATCCAATAGAAGCACAAGTGTAACATAGTGATGTCCTAATGGGGCCTTGTTACGTTCCCTCCTAAACTAGGGGTACAAAGGGAAGTGACAAAACACCAAAATAACCGGGCGAGAGAAAAAGGAGAGGAAACTGTCTACTGAAGCCACAAAGTGAGGTTTTAATGGACAAAAGAAAAAGGGCTCAACAGCGAAGCAAAAATAATAAAATTGCTCATTTAAATGAACTACAGTAGGCTCTGGAACACAGTTTTTAAATTCCTCCAGCATCATTAGTTCACACATTGAGGTAATGTCATCAGCTTTACAAGCTCTACACCACCTGTCAAAGAGGATTTTCTTCTCCCTCGCGAAGTCCACATAAGTCTGGCCAGAAGTTTTCTTCAGGCCGCAGAAACGCTGCCTGTAGGCCTCAGGCACAAGCTGAAACGCCCTGAGAACAGCACCTTTCACATTGTCATACACCATACAATCCTCGACAGAAAGAGAAGAGCAAGCCTCCTGAGCCTTGCCGACTAGCTTGCACTGTACAAGTAGGCCCACACATCTTTTGGCCAGCGCAGAGCAGCAGCAATGCGCTCAAATGCACCAAAGAAGGTCTCCACTTCTGACTCACGAAAGACAGGCACCAGCTGAATGTTGCTACCAACATCAAAAGCAGCAGCAGAACCTGACAATGGTTGTGTACCTGAAGAGGTACCAACTGAACCTGTCTGCAGCTCTAGCTGACGCATCCTGAAAGCTGTGTCTGCATCTAACTTTCTGATCTCCAGCTCCCTCCTGAGCTGAAACTCTCGCTCCTCCTTCTCCCACTGTAGACGAGCTAACCTCACTTTCAACCTGGCATCTCATTTAGAACCAGTATTAGAGGACTCACCCAACACAAGGGAGGCCATACTAAACACAAACTCATTTTCAACACTCACACTACTGCACTAGTCTACCACCATAGACGTACAGCTTACTTGCAACTACTCACCAGCTACAATTAAATCACCTCACTCAACAGGCAAATATATCTGATGCTACACAAACATCGACTCTTTCAAATAACAAACTTCCCCAGATCCTGCCTACCACAAACTTACCTACCTATCTTCTGGAGCGTGCCGGGCTCGAGGCGACTTTAAAAGGCAAACATCAGCGGCCGAAACCCTGAAACGCCTGCCCCCAACAGGGACTAAATCCCCACCTTACCCCGAATATAAAAAAGGCAAAATAATGAGTGCCTGAAGGAAGGACTGATTCAGCCCAGCTAGACACTCCCCTATCTAAACTGAGGAAGCTGTTCAACAGTAAGATACTTCACAGCCAATGCTACAATTATATACACTACTGCTCACCACTAAAGACAATATCAACACTACACAACAAACAAATACTCACTCCTTGTCTCAAATATCCCGGACGAGCCCCCATGTGTTACGTTCCCTCCTAAACTAGGGGTACAAAGGGAAGTGACAAAACACCTAAATAACCGGGCGAGAGAAAGAGGAGAGGAAACTGTCTACTGAAGCCACAAAGTGAGGTTTTAATGGACAAAAGAAAAAGGGCTCAACAGCCAACTTGCAAAACAAACTAAAATACACAAAAAGGTAAACTGGAGCACATTTCCTAACAATTCACAAGAACACAGGCCTCACACAGAGACAGAGACATGCTGCACACATGCAGCCAGAGGAGAAGGAGAGAGGCCACTGCATCCTTCCTCAGGTCCTTTAAGGAGGCCCTGATTGGGCATTGGGAGCACCTGGGGGAGAGGCTGCACCTGGAGACAATCAGGGAGAGAGAGACACACACACACAAAAGCACACACACAAAAGCACCAACTGCGGCACGTAACAGGCCTTGTTCAGAAAATGTGATTCCTTGAGTAGTACAAACAAGTGAGTTAAATGAACTGCATTGGCAGCATTTGAAAAGCTTTGTGTTGACTTTATTTCCTTAAAATGTTTTTGTTTTCTTTCACTGACCACACAAGACTGCAGATAATCAGAGCTTCATGTAATAGATTACATTTAATGGGAGTACACATGTTGTGGCTCGTTCTTGTAGGATATTTAAAACTGTGCCACATTAACAGGGCTCCGCTTCTTGACTCGCACGTTAAAAACAGTCCAAATAAAACTCTGTAGGCGCTGATTTCTTTGCCTTCCTCTGGCGGATTTATTTACTTCTTCCATTGAATTAAACAAAAATGATCAGTGTAACGTGAGGTCAAGGACTGTACCGATTCCCCATTCCGTGCTGGAGACAATTTCCGCTGAGGCTCAGTCCCACCCGGTCCCACCCCATCCTTATATAGCAGCTGATTGATCACAATAAATCAAAACTATTCACTGAATATTTCATTCAATACTAATTCATAAATCGAAAGAATATATTAAGATCTAAATTAATTCGAAAATAATACATTTATTATCAACACAAAAAATGGCTCTAACAACACATCTGAAAACAACATGGAACATTGTATACGACTGTCTCATAACATGAATACAATATCCACATTTATTTCAGATTTCACAAGCAATTCATTTCTAGTTTGTATTACAAAAAAGGAAGTGATGTATTGTGCAATGTAACATCAGCCAGTTTCAAGTTGTTTGTTTTTTCAATTAAATGTATAATCTGTACAGGATTAGGCTGTAAATGTAATTTTGCGGGCCTGGCAGGTAATGCTGCAGAGTCGCAGCTTAAACACTAAACTAAGAAGCTTACTGCTCTCTGACAATCCTCTTCACTGGAAAACTCAACTTAGTTCTCCACGGGCAAATACCTACTGCACAGAAGAGGAACATATTCTCTTGTAAGGTAAGATGTTATCATTGATATGGCTGCTTTTTGTGGAAATAATGTTGGTGTGTGTTGTGTTTACATTTGGATTGATGTGATGTAATCTGCTGTGCAGTCGAGTTATAATCTTATGATAGAACTGCCTGAATGAGTTTGGCATATTTTTGCAAACGTATTTTCTGTATAATTGTGTACAAAAACAATATGACGATTACCTCAATAACAGCCTGTCAACTGTCACTTATGTTCGGAGCTGTAGAAATAATAAACATTTTATAATTGAGTACTCATTAAATAGAATAGACTAGAATAGAGTCCTTTATTGTCATTATATAGGTACAATGAGATGAGTAGAGCTACTCCTTTTTTTAAGGTGCCATCAAAAAACAAACAAGAGACGTACAAAAGTCATTTTGTTTGCAGAAATGGCAGAACAAAATAGTTTTCAGCTTATGTTTTATATCATATTAAACTGATCATCTTTGCGTTTTTGGAGGGAAAAAGAGACAAGTAATTTAAAGACATCACCATTGAGCAAGACCACAAACTAATCAATTAACATAGAAGAAAGGTCAAATATTGTTTATTTAACGTGACCCTAAAGGTTGAATTTAGTTGTAAGCATTGATAGTCAAGAGTCATTGATACGTTTGAGTTCAAATTGCTAATGTTGCTTTATATTTGGGGAAATTACAATTATAAAACAAGTTACAGCTCCAATTAATGGTACGGTGCATGTACATTTGTAATTTGGTTTTAGACTCTGTTATACTTTTAAGAGTGAACTGGACGTGTGCAGTTCCCAGAATAGCTGTGCTGCACTACTTTCCTCTGGAGCTCAGAGGGATCAGACCGGGTAGATTACCAACTTCTTATCTCATAACAAACACACATGCACACACACACACACACACACACACACACACACACACACACACACACACACACACACACACACACACACACACACACACACACACACACACACACCACACACACACAGCAACACACCACACACACACACACAAAGTGATCACTGCAGGGTGCTGAATTCAAGAGCCTGAATAAACTTGTGTGTGTGTGTGTGTGTGTGTGTGTGTGTGTGTGTGTGTGTTGTGTGTGTGTGTGTGTGTGTGTGTGTGTGTGGTGTGTGTGTGTTTGTGTGTGGTGTGTGTGTGTGGTGTGTGTGTGTGTGTGTGTGTGTGTGTGTGTGTGTGTGTGTGTGTGTGTGTGTGTGTGTGTGTGTGTGTGGTGTGTGTGTGTGTGTGTGTGTGTGTGGGTGTGTGTGTGTGTGTTGTGTTCTCTCCACAGGGTGTGTTGCTGATCATCTGCAGCCATGTGTGACCAGACGTTCGTGGCGGCCACCTTTGGCCCCTGCGAGTGCTGCGGGAAAGCCAGTCCTCTCATGAACATCTACATTAAGACCGAGGCCATCAACTACTGCTCCTTCTGCGTGGAAGTGGTACGTTTTCCTTTAGGTTTCTCATCAGCTGCCAATTCATTGCAGATTGGACCAATGTATGCAGTGCCTCTAACACTGCTTTGGATGTAATTATAAGAAGATATGTATTTACTGAAAAGTGGGTAAAATAGATGAAATCCCTACAAACCCAACCCTTTGTCCCTAAAATACCTGCATCGTGCTTTTATGTTTACACATGAACATAATGGTATAACAGCAATATGTAAGGCATGCAGTTGCAAAGCTTCTACACTTGAAGGGTATCTTTACTTGATGAGGATCACACTAACACTTTGCACTGACGCTCAGCAGCACCTTTTGACATGCAGCTGTTTTAGTGTCGCTTCAACACACCCACACTCAAACACAGTCACACAGGAAGTCATGGGGTCCTTGAAGAGAGAGATGCATGCTATTGAACCCCCTCCTTTTTTATTTATTTATTTGACAGGGACAGTGCACATTGATTAACATTTCTGTAAATGCGCCAGAGTTAGCCAACAGGCTATTTTTCATCTGCAGTCCCTGGACAGATGTTGAAAGTTATCCTAAAAAAAAACGTCACTTCAAATGACAAGTAAATACAATCAGTAAAATAACATTCAACATAGATGCTTATATTATGATAAAAGCATCTATAAAAACATAAAAACAAAACGAAAATACATATTCCCAAAGCACACAGATAGCAACAGGTCAAGGCACATGTGTACAAACGGAGCGTTGTAAAGTGCAGATTGTGTCAGTGTTGACAGAGCTGATTTTCCACTAACCATGTTTTTAAATGAGATTTGAATAAACTGCAGGTGTTTTGTTCTCTAATCGTTACTGGGACTGAGTTCCACTGTTGTGCAGCTTTAAAAGAAAAGGAAGATTGGCTGAATGAACTCTTCCTTAATGGAACAACGCAATCTCCTCTTGTTGCAGCTCTTGTTGACCTAGTTACAGGTGTGCGTATGGTGATAAAATGTCTGAGCGGAGGTGAGGTAAGGCTGTGTATTATTTTGTACATGAGGCAAGCATTTGCATCTCATTACATTTTCCCAGCTCAACAAGTTGTATTTTGTGAGTATTGGGCAATGATGAGAATGAACTGATTTCCTGATCTGTGTTTTTGTCAACAACTTACTGGGTGCTACCTCAAAGAAAATTGATTGAAGTGTGGAATAGCTGTAGAAAAATAGCAAGTTACATAATAATTGTGATTAAAATTCCTCATCATTTGAAGATAAACTTTAAATCTACAAATGCAGACAATGTGTTCTCTGTCAAAGGTATTTTAGATTTAATTAAATAATAATCCCTTTGACATTATTGTCAATCAAATATAAATATGCTTTACTTTGGAAGGAACTATTTGTTTGTATCAATGCATTAATGATTTTAATTTCACACAAAATGCTACAGTTGAAATCCTTACCTGCAGAAAAGGGCAACTTGATAATTATGCAATTTCATTAGTGAGCAAAAATGTAATCTCTGTTTTAAATTATAATAATCACAATGTATTTGTTTGATATGTTTGTCAATATTAATGTGGCACAGTATAACAACTTTTTTGACATGTATATAACTAAAGATTGGTTCACACACAATTAGTACAATTGCTACAATTTACGAAACACAGCAGTGGGGTGTAAGACTTAAAAATAATTTTAAAAAGGCTATATGATTATGCTCAATGGTCAGAAAAGCGATACATACATAAAATGATTTAATTTTGGGATAATGTGGAAGACCAATGCTGCAGCAGTGTCTCCAAATGCGTGTGGTGCCTGTTAATGTATCTGAATGTGGAGGATGGAGGATAGAGGGGGAGGAGGAGGGAGGAGGAGGGGGGGAGACTGTAACAGAGCGCGAGCTGTCAGAGAGAGTGACACGCGCGGCCGGCGCAGCATCACAGTCTCTAGGCGAATCTTTCCAAATCCCTTAAAAAGCATTCGTCACATTTGGCTGTTTCTGCAGAGTTTCTCCACCCTTCGTCTCCCTCGTCGTCTCCCTCTAACAGTGTGCGTTGTTTCTCTCAAAGATGGCCTGCGCGGGGCTCACGGCGGGAGAGTCGGTCGCGAGCCTGAAGAAGGAGAGCGAGACTCTGAAGAAGAAGCTCGAGGAGGAGCGGGGGAAGCTCAGCGACATCGAGTGTGAGTGCCCGATAAAAACTACCTTTACTCCTGCTGTACACTGCACCTAAAACCGCATAACTCTTCGTTTTAACATGTAGCATTAGGTTTTGTTTACATAAAAAGCTAACGGCATGCTCTTATTTTAAGTATAGCCTTTTTGTGTCTGTTTAGTGATGAGGATTAGATTGTGCACAATCGTGGTGGGATGTTTAACTAAATATAATAACTTAAGAACTGTTAAATGCTTCTGCAAGATTTTGAAGTATTTTTTGTTATTATAATATGTATTTGTATAGCTCTTTACGTGCAATAAATGCTAAACAATGAAGTAAAATGGACATAGGATACATAAATGTATTAATTAAAACATGAATAGAAAGCCAGAATGGAAAATAAAACACTTAGAAATAACATAAAAATAGGTTTAAACAGATAATAATATTAAAATCAGTACCCATATTTGCAGCATGTGCACATTTAATACTGAAGCAGGAACAGAAGGTCTCCATATACTCCCTAGAATAAGTGTTCCTATCTTTATTTGCTATCAGAAGCCTGCCTGGCATATAACGTAGGTCAAATAAGCTTCTACGCAGAGACATTAAATGCTGCTAACACGTTTAAACATCTCTACTATAAATGTATCATCTTATAAAATGATGAAGCACAGGAAGACACCATTTAGCAGTCATACTTTGAGTTTGCTGATGATAATTGCTGTTATTCTTAGTAAGATTTAGATTATTTCTATCATGGAGCCTTGTGTTTTGTTTACATCGCTAAGCAATACAGTAAATTGAATACATGTATAAAACAAAAACCATTATAAATGTGAAGATGGGTAAATAAAACACTTAAAAATAACAATAAATAATATGAAATAGTATGTATAGTTAAATAAAAGCAACTGAAAGTGATTAATATGAATAATACAAGCAGTATGCATATATTTAACTTTGAACTATTTACTTTTCAGAACAACTACTTTACACACAAAACCTTTGAAAGATCATGTTTTTTTCAAAGATTAGCCTGCCTGCTGTTTAGAAAATAGTTCAAATTAGCTTCTACTGTACGCAGAGACATTATATGCTGCTAACACGTTCAAACATCTTTACTATAAATGTAGCATCTTATAAAATGATTTAACACCAGAGAAGGCAAAAGTACCCACATCCTTTACTCAAGTAGAAGTACAGATACTCGTGTTTAAAAATACTCTGGTAAAAGTAGAAGTACTGACTAAACTTCTTTACTCAAGTAAAAGTAAAGAGGCTTTGAAATGTACTTCAGTAAAAAGTACCCATAACTACCAGCTGTTTTAAAGAGTACCTGACCTCCCTTTATATTAATAGAACAATAATGTCATTGTTAGCTATTGAATTTTTCCATGCTGAACAACGGCACCATGACAAAGTGGATGGATACACGGATCGTGTTCAAATCAACAGGCACGCAATGACTCTAAATAATAATAACGCCACCAAACACACATTCAAACTAAAGTAACAAGCCTGTTTGGAAAATGTAAGAAGTAAAAGTAAAAAGTCGTCAGAAAAATAAGTAGTGGAGTAAAGTACCGATACCAGAAAAATGGACTTAAGTACAGTAACGAAGTATTTGTACTCCACTACTTCCTGTGGGGGAAACTTCTGAAGCAATTGGAGTCAGGACTCAGAGAGACACGAGGAGAGCTGGAGCTTTGATGGCAAACACTGACGGTTTATTTGGAGCTTCGGCCGGAGAATTCACAAGACATATCACGGGCCACGAGTTGACCACACGGTTGAGATGCCACAATCAATTCTGAAGAACCCTTCTGTAGTTCAATGTTTTAACTAGTTCAGAGTGTAATAATCAACATTCTTCAATCGATAGACTAAAAAGCTGAGGGACACTGAATCACATTTGTTGTCGCTTATGGCTCGGGGTCATCTACACCCCGAGAAGGATGTGTTCCAGGTGTCCCACAACAATAACTATCTCTCACCGAGAGTTGCCCGGTCATAAACTGGTAACAACAACAAAATGCTAGGGCAGCCCCTCCTTATGGGAGATAGCGGCTCCTCAAGGTTGGTCAGCTGCGTCAGAGGGCGAAGGAGGACATGCAGGGCAAATTGTTCCCCAACACTTCCCACCTCTGTTTAACACAGACAGACACTTTGAGTTTACTGATGATATTTCTGTATGTGTACTATAGTAAGGTATTGAATGAAGCTCTGTTTCTTCAGTGAACCAGGTGGCAGAGAAGGTGGAGGTGCTGGGCGCTCTCGCCATAAAGACCAGACGTGTGCTGAAGGGTCACGGGAACAAGGTGCTGTGCATGGACTGGTGTAAAGACAAACGTCGGATAGTCAGCTCTTCACAGGTAAACACACACACTCCTGCACACACACATGTTCATTTTAGGCTGTAAGACTTTCTTACATTTTTTAATATGGATTTTCTTCTCTTATCTAGGATGGCAAAGTGATTGTCTGGGATGCATTCACTCTGAATAAGGTGAGTAGACGTCTGTGTGGTGCTTTTGTGTGGATGGGTGTGGGACTTCCTTTGTATAATAACTTCTATTAATTAAAGAGCTAAATATCAAAAGCTCAAGTTTTTTCTTAAAAGAATAATTAAAAGATTTTTTTTGCAATATTGAATGATTTACTGATGCTACCAACCTTGTTACAGTTTTACCTCTATGTCCATTTGATATTTCAAAAGGTACAAAATAGCCTACTGCAATACCCATGGAACTTACAGGTTACAATAAAGTAATTTGACAAAGTCTACAAAACTTGGATCTAATTTTTACCAACCATATGCTCTTTCAATAGTTGGAGCTTAGGTAGATGTTTTAACTACAATAGGACTCACACAATGTTGCATATACAATCTCATATCTTAGGTTTTTCAATAACGTTTGTCATCATAAATCAAAATGTTTGAGATGGAAGTCCTTCCAATAGAAAATAAACGTGTCTCTTCACCATAAGTACTGGTGTTAAGTGGGTGGAGGATCATGCTAATCTGAGAGAGAGGGAGCAACATGATCACATGGAAAAATGCTTTTAAAAATTATCTATCCATCTGTCCCCTGTAATGTGTGTGTGTGTGTGTGTGTGTGTGTGTGTGTGTGTGTGTGTGTGTGTGTGTGTGTGTGTGTGTGTGTGTGTGTGTGTGTGTGTGTGTGTGTGTGTGTGTGTGTGTGTGTGTGTGTGTGTGTGTGTGTGTGTGTGTGTGTGTGTGTGTGTGTGTGTGTGTGTGTGTGTGTGTGTGTGTGTGTGTGTGTGTGTGTGTGTGTGTGTGTGTGTGTGTGTGTGTGTGTGTGTGTGTGTGTGTGTGTGTGTGTGTGTGTGTGTGTGTGTGTGTGTGTGTGTGTTACAGGAACACGGTCTGAACCTGCCGTGTACATGGGTAATGGCGTGTGCGTATGCCCCCTCTGGTTGTGCTGTGGCATGTGGGTGAGTACAGAAAACGTCTCTTTTTATTGTCTGCATTCAATAAACTGTTGAGAAAAAAAATATATCTGTATTGTTTTAATACAAAGTTATTTATATGAACGTGGAATTATATATATTCTGGATATGTTAGCTTATTGGAGTCAAGTGTTACTCTGCAAAAGCATCAAAACTTGACATGACCCTGGTTGCCCTTTCAATGACTTCACACTAATGTGTTGTATAATATAACCTAATTTTACAATTTCTGGTGAATGCTACTGTTGTTGCTCAGCAGCAGTGAATATATCCTATACTGGGAATATGTTTTGTTCACTGTACTTAAAGGTAGGGTAGGTAAGTTTGAGAAACCGGCTCGAGATACACTTTTTGTTATATTCCATGGAATGCTCTTAACATCCAGATAGCAATGAATATCTTAAGTGCTTTGACAAAAAATCCATAAAAAAATTTCATCTGTGGAAGCCGTAGTACTGTAAAAAGCACGACCAATCATTTTAGCCGGCCCGGCTAAAATAACTGGATGGCCTACCTGCCTGTCAGCCTTCCATCTGTGCACAAAATTTTCTCGTGCCCTCATTGGTCATGTGCGCGTTCGTGTGTGTTGGAGGAGGGGCTCTATAAGGAAGTGGCAGATTTTCTCCGGTTGTGTATTTTCAAATTGCTGGAGTCCCAGCAGCTTCTACTGAAGCCAGTCCCCAACTCCGGGGACTTCCGGCCGGGGACTTCGGGTGGCAGTATACACCGTGAAGTTGTTTGCGGCCTGCCAGTAAACCCAAAGCAGAAGAAGAAGTGACGTCAGCGGCTCCCTCAGGGACTTATTCTGGTGTGAACGTGATTTACTAGATAGTTCCAGGAAATAAAAGTTCCCGGGAACTATTCCTGGGAAAAGTACTTGGTGTGAAAGCGCCTATTGTTTGTAACCTCTGATTTCTATGTCTATCTCAGATCAATAAGACTATATCCATCATTACCATAAAAAACCCCCGTGTAATTAGTGTTGTTTTAAGATTTAAACTAAAAAGTGAATGCCCTTTCATCTAACCTCTAATGTTTTTATCTCCTTTAACAGTGGATTGGATAACAAGTGCTCAGTGTTCCCGCTGTCGCTGGACAAAAGCGAGAACTTGAATGCAAAGAAGAAGTCTGTCGCCATGCACACCAACTACGTCTCAGGATGCACCTTCACCAGCTCCGACATGCAGGTGAGCCCCTCTTCACTGCTTTGTGAGAAACTGGACACAAGGGCATTTTATGGGTTAAACTTTTGTAATGTATTTTAAAGGTCACCTATTATACAAAATCCACCTTTTCATGTCTTTTATACATAAACATGTGTCCCCTCTGTTTGAAGAGATTCTGAACGTTTCAGGAAAAAAGATTCTCTCACTTTTTGTCCTGATCCATTTATATAAAAACCTGTCTGAAAATGAGCTGATCAGATTTTGGCCACTTTATGATGTCATAACGATTTGTTGGCTTCTGTAACCATTAGCCAATCACCAACCAAGGTAACCCCCACCACCTTATCACCTGAATCTCCTCCTTGAGCACCATTGAGTTCTTTTTAACCAAATATCTCTCAGAGGGGCGTGGGGAGGGGCTCCTTATTTTCATCTAAAGTAACAGACAGAGAATCAGCACTTTTGAAACAGGGCTGAAACAGAGGGGATTGTGGGATGCTGCAATGATCTGTTTGGTGTTTGGAGCCAAACACTTCAGAGACATGTTTGTATATATCTGAGACCTATAATATATTGATGAAAAACAGTATAATAGGGGACCTTTAAGTGGTTTTAAGTGGAACTGAAAAATTTGATTCTAAATACATTCTGCATAGTTTATTTTTTGTATTTATAAGAAGAACTAAAATTCACTTGAATCTGAGAGATATGGTTGGTAAATCTACTCTTTATATTTGCTACGTTTTGCCCTGGAATGCTCTTTTTGCAGTTGTTAAATCATTAATATCAAGCGTCTTAAAACCCAAAGCAGCCTTACTGTACTGGTAACTTTAACTAACAGAAAACAAACCACAGTAAAGTGATTTGAACCGACAACCTCTCACACTCTAAGCAGGATTCATACCATTAGAGCCATTTGTTATTTGTTTCCTCCCCAATTCTTATATTTGAGTCATCCAATAATAATATATATCATCCGAAAAATCTTTAAAACTATGAATAATATATTTACACTGTATTTAAGGATTAGTATTCTGTTGAGTCATTTTTTGTACGGTTCCTATTTAAAGGTTAAGGAGTCCAAATGTATTCTTTGTTGGCTGTGCCTTGTACTCCCTGACAGCAAAGGACATTCTCAAGGGAGAGCATGAAAGAAGCGGCCCGGATATTTGACTTTAGTCATTTACTCCCCTCCGGCCGTTAACAAGATAGTGGAGCACAACGAGTGAGGAGGGGGAGATGGGTGCCAGGGCTGGGGGGTGGCAGGAAAGAGGCTGTGGGGGGGGGGGGGGGGGTCCTCTTCTCTGCGAGTATTATTAGACACTGAGTGGTCTTTATCTGAGAAAGAGGCCTTTATCAAGGAAAGAGTGGAGTACCCTGGCCTGAGAGCAGAACATTTAACACACAGACACGCACATGCATGTGTTCCTCCTGAGTGTCTCTGTCATTGTGCGTCTCACACACAAAAACACACCGCATGCACACTGTGACGCCCACAGCTCTTACACTTTACATTCAAATAGATCAGGGCTGTGGACTATATGAAGGGCTCATAAAGAACTGTGTTCACTATACTTACATTTTCCAGCAGCCTTCAAGTCTGCAAACAGGAGAGTTATGAATGCATATAAAAGACTCAAGAGACTGCTTTGGATATTGTTACTATGCAAGGACAAGTACTCCAAGTGGTTACCTGTTATAAATACCTTGGTATCTGGCTTGATGATTGTCTTACTTTTAAACTTCAGGTCACTAATCTGCTTAAAAAGCTGAGGGTTAGACTAGGTTTCTTTTTCAGAAACAAGTCCTGTTTCTCTTTTGAAGCCAGAAAAAGGCTAGTCACTGTGACCTTTTTACCTGTGCTAGACTATGGTGATTTGATATATATGAATGCACTTGCCCATTGCCTGGAAAGGTTAGATGCCGCCTATCACAGTGCTCTGAGATTTGTTACTAACTGTAAAGTACTTACTCATCACTGTACCCTGTATGCCAAGGCAGGTCTGCCTTCACTTACTGTTCGGAGGCTCAGTCATTGGTACATATTCATATATAAAGCCATGCTGGGTAAACTACCGACTTATATATGCTCTTTGATCTCACGGAGAGTGGCAAGTAGCTATTGCCTGAGATCCCAGGATGTGTTCTTATTACATGTGCCAAGTGCTAGGACTGTTTTAGGTACTAAAGCTTTTATGTGCGCTGCTCCTCTAGCTTGGAACACCATGCAAAAATCATTGAAACTGAGCATTTTGATTCCCTTGCATCATTTTAAAGCACGGCTGGATGAAATGTTATTGGATACCTGTCACTGTAAATAGGTTGCTAATGTATACCCCTGTAATTATGTTGTGATGTCCTTTTGTTTTCTGTTGTTTTTATGTGTAACTAATGTACCGCAGGTCTCCCTTGAAAAAGAGATCGTTGATCTCAATGGGATTTTTTAACCTGGTTAAATAAAGGCTACAAACAATACAGTTTTGCGTTTTTATAAATGGAGCCGCAACAATTAGTCGACCAATCAGGAGAAAGAAAATGTAAAATTGACAGAAAATGCTCATTTTGTACCTCTCAAATATGGAGATAGCCTTCTTTCCTGTTTAATTTAACATGTTAAATTGATTATATTGTAGCTTTGGACTTACAAAAACAATGTAAGATATCGCCATGCATCAATAAATAGAGAAAATATTCAGCAGATTTGTCGAAAATGAAAATAAGTGTTAGTTGCATCCCTGAGTGATATCTTTGTGTTCCACCTAGCAACGTGGAGCACACTCAGTCAGATAAACAGATCGTATGCATCAAAACTCACAAACTGAGTTGTGAGTCTTTTATAAAAAACAATATTTACACGTTCAGTAGGATCATTGGGTAATTTATTGAACCCCCTGCAAGGACTTAATATATGGTAACATGCAGGTGGTGGTGGGCAGAATTAGACCAATGCAAAGGCTCTCTATAATATCAGAGAGGTTCCCATCTGTGTGTGTGTGTGTCAGTAATTGTGGCTTACTGATAATTGCATTCATGTTGAAACTGGAGTTCACTCGCTGTGCAGGCAGGATGTGGTGTGTGTGTGTGTGTGTGTGTGTGTGTGTGTGTGTGTGTGGTGTGTGTGTGTGTGTGGTGTGTGTGTGTGTGTGTGTGTGTGTGTGGTGTGTGTGTGTGTGTGTGTGTGTGTGTGTGTGTGTGTGTGTGTGTGTGGTGTGTGTGTGTGTGTGTGTGTGTGTGTGTGTGTGTGTGTGTGTGTGTGTGTGTGTGTGTGTGTGTGTGTGTGTGTGTGTGTGTGTGTGGTGTGTGTGTGTGTGTGTGTGTGTGTGTGTGTGTGTGCCTGAGGTCATCCAGCAGGAGTCTCTAATCCAGCAGCAGCAGGGACCTCTGATGTCTGCATGTGTCTCTAAGTGCCCATAATCTGTTTTCATCAGAGGAGGCGCTGACATTTAGACATTGTGTGTGGATACACGAGGCACAGTGACAGTTTCTGTTAGTGAGGAGGAGCTGACCTTTGGATTCTGTCGTGTGTGTGTGCGTGTGTCTGCACTGTGGTGTCTGCACCTGCATATTTTATAGTAAGTTCACAATTAGAGTTATGATAACCATAAACAGAACATCCTCTCACTTTGTATTGAAAAGAGGAAATGGCTTTTTTATTTGTGAATAATGGTTTCAGCTCTTTTGCATGTTCTGGTTTCAGTGCATATACTGTATGTTGCCATTAGATGTAGTCGACCTGTCGGCACTCAGAAAAGAGCGGATGTTGATGACGCTGGTGTGATCCTTTGAACGCGCTAGTGAGGTCAAAATGACCTAAACTAAACCTCATTTTGATTTCAAGTTTATTTTTGGCTATTTCACTTCTCTGTTTTAAGTGCTCTAATTAAAAACTGAAAGCAAAGCCTGAAGCCAAAGTCATACAGATAGAGAACAAACAACCTACGTAGGTGATTGTTACAAAAATAAATCCTACTACATCTCCCCAATGAAATGTATTTTATTTCAGAGCATGAACAATACTTTTTTTAAGAATTATTATTCATGTATTTTTTATCCAGAAATTATCTTTCATTTGTGGAGTTTCCAACATAATACATTATGTGTCTTTTTCTTTTTTTATTGTGTGTGTGTGTGTGTGTGTGTGTGTGTGTGTGTGTGTGTGTGTGTGTGTGTGTGTGTGTGGTGTGTGTGTGTGTGTGTGTGTGTGTGTGTGTGTGTGTGTGTGTGTGTGTGTGTGTGTGGTGTGTGTGTGTGTGTGTGTGTGTGTGTGTGTGTGTGTGTGTGTGTGTGTGTGTGTGTGTGTGTGTGTGTGTGTGTGTGTGTGTTAGCTCCTGACCTCCAGCGGTGACGGCACATGTGCCCTGTGGGATGTGGAGAGCGGGCAGCTGCTGCAGAGCTTCCACGGTCACACAGCTGATGTCCTGTCCCTGGACCTCGCTCCGTCTGAGACAGGAAACACCTTCGTCTCTGGGGTGAGAGAGACACAGTGTGTGGATGTGTCTGTTTGGTATAATGTAATGCTGCAAAACCTTGTATCTGTTACATATATACACTTATTTAGAGTTTGATACTGATATTTCAAAGAAACTAGATTTTTAGAATAGAGCAATGAGCAACATTTCAAAAGGTACAAAATAGCCTACTGTAATACCCATGGAACTCACAGGTTACAATAAAGTAATTTGACAAAGTCTACAAAACTTGGATCTAATTTGTACCAAGCATATGCTCTTTGAATAATCAGCAGTTTGAGCTAAGGTAGATTTTTTAAATAGGACTCCCAACATTTTGCATATACAATCTCATATCTTAGGTTTTTCAATAACGTTTGTCATCATAAATCAAAACGTTTGAGATGGAAGTCCTTCCAATAGAAAATAAACGTGTCTCTTCACCATAAGTACTGGTGTTAAGTGGGTGGAGGATCATGCTAATCTGAGAGAGAGGGAGCAACATGATCACATGGAAAAATGCTTTTAAAAATTATCTATCCATCTGTCCCCTCTAATGTGTGTGTGTGTGTGTGTGTGTGTGTGTGTGTGTGTGTGTGTGTGTGTGTGTGTGTGTGTGTGTGTGTGTGGTGTGTGTGTGTGTGTGTGTGTGTGTGTGTGTGTGTGTGTGTGTGTGTGTGTGTGTGTGTGTGGTGTGTGTGTGTGTGTGTGTGTGTGTGTGTGTGTGTGTGTGTGTGTGTGTGTGTGTGTGTGTGTGTGTGTGTGTGTGTGTGTGTGTGTGTGTGTGTGTGTGTGTGGTGTGTGTGTGTGTGTGTGTGTGTGTGTGTGTGTGTGTGTGTGTGTGTGTGTGTGTGTGTGTGTGTGTGTGTGTGTGTGTGTGTGTGTGTGTGTGTTATCAGGGCTCTGATAGGAAGTCCAACATCTGGGACATGCGCTCTGGACAGAACGTTCAGTCTTTTGAGAGCCACGAATCGGACATCAACTGTGTGAAGTGGGTGCAGCTCCTTGATAAAAAATAAATATATATCAATTAATGGAACATGAGATAAAGATAACATTTAAATGTTGTCATACATGGTTCGTACTGCTACTACTAATACATATTGAGACCTTTAAGTCCTCCATAGATCATCAGGATGCACAATGAAAGAGGGCATTTTACCGCTGTGTTTCTGCACACGTGCCCAACGTCATAGATACATCTGAGGCGCTCTGCTACCCTTTCATTTATTCGTCTTTCACTAAATGAGAGACCGTAGTGTCCTGACTTAATCATGTTTTTAAATTAGGAAAACTAGGTTGAATACTAAAACAAATGAGAACTGAATTGAATCTGGTCTAAATTACTTTTAAATTTAGCTTTTCTGAGTTTTTGGAAAAATAAATGGATGCCGTTTTGGAACAAATATGCCAACACTTGCAACATAAATGAGCATCATTCACATTTTCCTTTTTCTCAATTGGGGAGATTTGATCTTGCTCCATATAAGAGTAAGACCAGCTTTCATCACGTTTATTGAGCAGAAATACTCACTTAAAGGTGGGGTAGGTAATTCACTTCAGAAACACTTTTTGTTATATTCCATGGAATGCTCTTAACATCCCGATAGCAATGAATATATTAAATACTTTGACAATAAATGCATAAAAAAATGTCATCTGTGGAAGCCGTAGTACTGTAAAAAGCACGACCAATTATCTGCCCCCGGCCCGGCTAAAATAACTGGATGGCCTACCTGCCTGTCAGCCTTCCATCTGTGCACAAACTTATCTCGTGCCCTCATTGGTCATGTGCGCGTCCGTGTGTGTTGGAGGAGGGGCTCTGTAAGGATTTTTTTCGGCTGCGTACTTTCAAATTCTAGCGCACTCGAGCTGGTTTCTCCATTCTTACCTACCCTACCTTTAATGAAGATGTTATTTTTGATATAGAGGGCTTCTTCATGCAGTAAACACATTTTTCAAACACTATTTACTGTGATTTTAACAATGACAGAAAAAGTGAATTAATAAAAAATGGGGGGGGGGTTGGGGGGGTTGACGCCTTTAACCTTTGACAATGAACAAAATAGTGTATTTGCGTAGCGGTCGGTCTAAATTCAGTTTTTTTTAGAATCATTGGTAACTAGTAGTGAAGAAGTTATATTTGTTGATACTTTCTGACGCATGATTTCTAACTCTACGCTCCTGTGTGTTCAGGTATTACCCGAGTGGAGACGCTTTTGCCTCGGCCTCAGACGATGCCACAGTGAGTCACGTCCAACTGTTCGACCTGTTTATCACTTTGTTGTGATGTCTCCGTTGCTCGTGTCAATATGTGTCCCGCACAAGGTCGTTATTGACGTCCTCAGTGCATGTGTAGATATTCGATTGATTTATTGTGTCTGAACCAGTTTCTTATCAGGATTTATTAAGGAGTGGACTCAGTGAACCTATTAATAGAATAGAATTGGGAGGGCTGAAACCCTCTTTAATGGTCACACATGCAGAGCACACAGCACACACAGTGACATTTGTTCTCTGCTTTTAACCCATCCTAGTACCAGGAGTCTAGTACTCTAACAGAACAACACCTGTCAACAGAAACAGATACATAGAAATACAACAACGTGTACTGACATGCTCAAAAGTAATCTCGACTAGGGATGGGATAGGATTTTTTGTTCTTATAGAGATACAAATTAGTCACAAAGTTGATTGTGGTTAACTTCCTCATCCTGGTAATCTTAAATATTCTCATTTGTTGAGAATAGCTCAACATCTTGATAAGGATCTAGTTTAAAGAAAGAACAGACTCACACAATGTTGCTATTTTTATTTATTTATCTAGGGCACCCTTCAAGTTTACTAAACAGTGGTCTGTCCAATCTGTGGTCCATTAATAATACTAGTTTTTTTTTTTAAATGTATACAGTAAAGTGATATATATATTTTGATCATTGGAAAACATTGTAAATCCCAATTATTTTGGCCAGGATAATTGTGACAGGACATTTTCATATAATCCTATGCCAGACTGACCTTTTTGCTATAATTATTTAATACTACCTACTGTGTACTGAAAGGTCCACTGTGAAATCACTGTTTGTGTCCTGTCTGTGTTTTCGTCTCTCAGTGTCGTTTCTTTGATCTGCGCGCTGACCGTGAGGTGGCCGTCTATCAGAAGGACAGCGTGATATTTGGAGCCTCCACTCTGGACTTCTCTCTGAGTGGTAACGTTTTCTGAAGCACTTTAAACTAAATCATCCATTGGTAGTGTGGTAAAAAGTATGCAATACTCATAAAGCATCTTAAAGGTCACCTATTATGCAAAATCCACTTTTTCCTGTCTTTTCTACATCAGCATGTGTCCCCTCTGTGTAAAGAGATTCTGAAAGTTTCAGGAAAAAAGATTCTCTCTCTTTTTGTCCTGATCCATTTATATAAAAACCTGTCTGAAAATGAGCTGATCAGATTTTGGCCACTTTATGATGTCATAACGATTTTTTCATCTAAAGTAACAGACCCAGAATCAGCACTTTTGAAACAGGGCTGAAACAGAGGGGATTATGGGATGCTGCAATGATCGGTTTGGTATTTGGAGCCAAACACTTCAGAGACATGTTTTGTATATATCTGAGACCTAAAATATATTGATGAAAAACAGTATAATAGGAGACCTTTTAAGGGAACGTTTTGGGAATAATTCCTGATGCAGTGTTTTAAATAAATGAAGCTATTTTTAGTAATTCAAGGAAATTGCGTTCTTGATAACACAACTTCCCTAACAAACCTGGTTTCTGCCTCTACTTCCCCTTTTTCCAAATGTCCCACTTCCTGTTTCATGTCATTTCTCTCTCTCCCTCGTCCCCACAGGTCGCCTGCTGTTCGCTGGATATAACGACTACACCATCAATGTGTGGGACGTGTTGAAGGGAACTCGTGCTTCCATCCTGTTCGGCCACGAGAACCGCGTCAGCAGAGTGAGAGTGTCGCCCGACGGCACGGCGCTCTGCTCCGCCTCCTGGGACAACACCTTACGGGTCAGCAGCCCTTTAAAGCATCATCATGAATGTACCACTTCACTGTTGTTCATTTTCAGTTTTTGCCAGTTTTTTCACATCACATCACAACATAGGAAGTTACATTGAGCTCCTTTAATTAAATGAACACATGAATGTTACCTGGTCTTATTTGACAAAAGGGTTGGGATTAGGGATGTCTCGATATACCAGTGTTTGGGTTTATCATGCTGTTAAAAAATGTAAAATAAGGGATGATGATGATGAGGTTAATAATCCACATACCATAATCCTGGCTAACTAATCCAATGCATTTTAAATAACTTCTGCTTTTTCTTTTTGTGTATTTATTTGGTATTTTACTTTTATTTTAACCAGGAGTTTTTCCCATTGAGATACAAAATACATTTTTCAAAGGGGCCCTGTCCAGGACAGCCGCCTACAAAGTTTCACATTAAAAGAGCAAGCCACACACTTTTGACAAAATAGCAAAAAACTTAAAATAAATCAAATAAAACTAAGAACAAAGTCCTTGTAGAGGAAATGTGCAGTAAGTCACAAATTATTTTGGCAATGATAATTGTGATTTGAAAATTGCTGTGAAATCTCTTTAGGATTATAACTGTCCAGTCCAGTATATATGTTGGATCATTTTAATTCGAAAATGGTTCAAAAGGTTATGTTGGGCTACTAACCTGTTACTGAAAGACGTCAATCAAGATCTGGTGGCCAAAGTGTGGCCGACCATGTCCTCATATTAACACCATGTGTTTTCTTACACTTGCTTTTTATTGGAAAAATAATTAATTGCATTTTAAAGGTGTTAAGGTCACCTATTATGCAAAATCCATCTCTTTTATAAATACATATGTGTCCCCTGTGTTGAAAGATTCTCTCTCTTTTTGTCCTGATCCACCTTATCCACTGAATCTCCTCCTAGAGCACCATTGTGTTTTTTTAAACCAATCACTTCTCAGAGGGGCGTGGCCAGCAGCAGCTCATTAGCATTTACAGCTACAGAATCAGCACTTGTGGAACAGGGCTGAAACAGAGGGGTTTATGGGATGCTACAATGATCTGTTTGGTATTTGGAGCCAAACACTTCAGAGACATGTTTTGTATTTATCTGAGACCTATGATATATTGTTGAAAAAGAGTAGGGAACTTTAAGCTAATAACTAATGATTCTTCACTCTTCTCTCCTGCAGATTTGGTCCTAGAGCTGACGTCACAGTGATCCAGTGACGACAGAACCAGCATTATACGACTGCCAACACTAATACAGGAGAGTGTACATATAAACATTCGGTGTAACAAACACACAGAAGCACAGAAATCTAAAATATCTCTTCTGAAAGAGATGATATCATTGCATCATAACTGTAGGATGGGTATTTATGGTGACAGATTGATAATGAATTCATATTTATTGCTAAAATAGTGTAAAGAATGTGTCTGCTCTGCCATGTAGACCTGCAGATAATATAATCATTTAATAAAATATATTATAATATGATTGTCCAGAAATATACCATAGGTGTTCACACTGTATTTTTTGTAGTTACAGTGGCACTCTGCAAAATAAATGGTTGTATTATCCAAAGGAAGTTTTTTAGCAGCCACTTACTTGTGTAATATACTTCAACAGTTTAGATACATTTCTTGTGTGAAAAATAAAAGAAGATTTTAAGTATGTTTTGGTACCTTTGTTTTCTCTTCTACCTTCAATTTACTTAATTCTTGCAACTTCACTGATAATCTCATGCCGGTGGAGCCAAAGCAGATCAAAACGACTCGACATGTCTCTGCAAGAATAAGATACAAATGTATGTTTGGTATACATCAGCTGATGTTAAAGGTCCCCTATTATACTGTTTTTCATTTCTTTATTATAGGTCTCAGATATATACAAAACATGTCTCTGACGTGTTTGGCTCCAAACACCAAACAGATCATTGTAGCATCCCATAATCCCCTCTGTTTCAGCCCTGTTGCAAAAGTGCTGATTCTCTGTCTGTTACTTCAGATGAAAATAAGGAGCCCCTCCCCATGCCCCTCTGAGAGATATTTGGTTAAAAAGAACACAATGGTGCTCTAGGAGGAGATTCAGGTGATAAGGGGGGGGGGGTTACCTTGGTTGGTGATTGGCTAATGGTTACACAAGCCAACAAATCATGACATCATAAAGTGGCCAAAATCTAATCAGCTCATTTTCAGACAGGTTTTTATATAAATGGATCAGGACAAAAAGTGAGCGAATCTTTTTTCCTGAAACATTCAGAATCTCTTTACACAGAGGGGACACATGTTGATGAAGACATGAAAAAGTGGATTTTGCATAATAGGTCCCCTTTAAGTGATTGTGCCACACAGTCTGCATTCAGCGCAGCATTCTGGCACCGAGGCTGACCTACTTTCAATCCCAGTGGCAGACATTAGCATAAGCAGGGGAAAAATGGCAACCATCATTACTGATTTTGACAAATTATTCTGTGTGTGTTTTAAAGACAATATTCTTAGTAAGACATCCCATTATCCTGATGTATTATACCTTATGCAACTATATGAGCTCAAGGGAAACAGTACTGAATGAATTTGGTAACACTGTCTGCCACCAGGGGGGGGTGAACTGAACCACAGCTGTAAGAGGAATGTATGTAAGGCTGTTCCTATATAATCTGAGGATGAAACCTTCTTTAATTGTCACACACACATGCACACAGCACACTCATGTAGAACTAGTAGAGTGTATTTTCAAGGGATAATCTGCATAAATTAAGACATATCTTTAAGTCTGCAGCTATGCCAATTGAATATGATTTGGACAAACTAAACCTACAGTACATTTTCTTGTTGTAACTCTGGATTCACGTATTTAGGGATTCCATAGTGTTGAAGCTCTTTTGAGATTGAACTGTTATATTATACTTTCAAACTTCAGGAGTGACCTTACTAGATGATATACTACCTCAACTTCTCTATCATTACAGAAGCTATACCGTCACGCACAGCAAAGAAACTAGCTAAGGAGAGAGACTTGACATCTTCTCTATATTTATCAATTATATATATTTTGTACGAAACATATTTTTCCATGTAGCTTCCGTATTAATTTTCTCTTCCGTTTAACTTCCTCCAGCGTGACGTAAATGTTACCCTGCGGTGCTATGAATTCAAATAAGCTTCCCTAAAACTGGGTAATGCAATGGTTAAAATAAATCTCCTGACTATTTCCCCTGGAAAGACTCGCTGCCAAAAGAAAAAGGAAATGAGAGTGTGGTCACAAAAGCTGCTACTGATAAATCACATACCGATCATTTAAGTTACTCATTGCAAAGAGGAAGTTGAACAATGGATAGCTTCAGAGGCTCTTCTATCATTTCACAAATGATTTGCATGTTAACAATATAGTGCATTAGGAAGAATGTGCGGATGTGCCTTCCTATTATTGATGTGTGTGTTTCTGACTCCAAAGGCCCATCCCAGACCATGTCTCTTTCTTGTGCTGAAGATACAAAAAAATTCTTTTGCATTGTCTCCTGTACACACTGTGTAGTATACATTCTGAAACCTTAATGGAGCATAGGGATTTAGCATGTTGTTTTATACAAACCATGCTGCTGTGCTTTTAGATATTTGCAATTTTTTCAACCATTCCAAGCTTTCAATGGTTTCAATTCATCTCTGTATGATAAATCTTTTACCAGCCCTTTAAAACGTACTTGAGTTATGAAATCCATCACATTTTATTTGTAATGTTTGTTATTTGAATACATTAGAATCATACGTTTCTGCAATTGCAACAGTATTACACTCCAATAATGCTAAAAACATTATCGATCATATGGTCTCCTATGGTACACGTCTTTATTTTTAAAAGACAAACAACCAAAGGTCAACCCTCCTTTCCACATCACCGTTTTAGGTATCACACAACACCCCCTGAGACACGAATCTACTGTTTTTAAATCATTACTAAACTAATTTTGTTCATTACTGAGTGGATAAAACATTTCTCTGTGAGTCTGAGCTTCCCTGAAACCAGTCAAATTTGAGTATCAAATGATATAAAAACATGTCATCTGGGAATTTGTTTGTAACATTTTCCAACATTTTTTATTATCATATTGCTTTATCTATTTGTTTAACCCCCTGTTGTCTTCGGGTCAAATCTGACCGATTTGCTACTTTCATCAATAATAACTTTTTTGTTTTATATTCGATTGCATTAAGGCTTTATGATATCCTTCACAGTAGACATTTGAACATATAAAATTGCTGATCACCACTTTCATTGAATTTTGGATGATTTAGTCAACTTTGAAACCCCCATGGTGTTCCCGGTCAATGACCGCCATAAAGAAAAGGAATTAGTAACCATCTGGATCAGATAAAACACACACACAAACACCCATACACACACACACACACACACGCACACACACACGCACACACACACACACACACACACACACACACACACACACACACACACATCTCTAGATCAGGGGTGCCCAATATCTACCTTTGCGTAGTGTGGGTAGATCGCATGGCATTGAAAAAGAAAGTTAGCCGATCACCCTTGATTGACGTACAGGTAAACCAGGCTGAGCTGTATTGTGCCATACGGGTTCATGCAGCGATGAGGGGGCCTCACCTCCTCATCTGAAGTGTAAATGCGGCGCACTATTATGCGCTTATGCGGCGCAATAAGCACGCCACAGTTTATCCGCCGTTTGGTCCACTAGCACCCCCCCCCCCCCCCCCCCCGCGCGCTCGCGACTCCAGCCTGAATCAAAGGTTATTTGGAATTGAAATAGGGAAACACCCATGGGAAAACCCCAAGGTACATTGAAGAGAGAGTTAGATGAGAGACGGGAAGAGAAAGGGATGGATAGTGGAGTGGACAGATGGGTATTACCAGGCAGAGGAAGTACCCAAAATGTCACCAGATTCACCACACTACATCCACCATTTTCTTAAACTGACTGCCCTCTTCATTACAAACCCTCTGCATTTCCACTTCCTCAAACCATTCACTAAAGTGTTTCCGTGTGTAGTTTACACGCTGAGGGGAGAGAGAGATGGTTTTGTGATGAATGAAACCTCGATGGATTACATGAGACCTAAATATATTTTTCTATAATTGAAGATTACATTTATGAATTTACATAAGGTGATGTGTTGCTGCAATGAGTGTCATATGCAACCAGGCAAGATCCTTTATTATTGTTTCATGCTTATTATTTTCAGGTATAATGAAGAAATTGCTTGGTTATTTAAATGGCAGGAATTCAGCATTCGTTAGGACATATGCCATAAAAAATGACATGGCATACTATATACAAATGTTGTGACTTTTTATTGGGGTTTTAAAAGTGAAACATATAAGTAATGGTTGTAATATTGTATTAGTATTAACAACACAATTGTATTTAGCTGCCTTCAAAGCTTTTATAATTTACAAGCCCTTTCGTTTTTTCTACCTGAAAGCCTGTCTGCATAATGATCTAATGATGAAGATAATTTGTGTTTTCCACATTTATCGTAGAGAAAGAAGGAAGCATCTGTATTTTGATGGGACTTTTTGCAGGTTTTGTGCTTAAAAAAAATATTGGGAGTATATTAGAGAAATAGTTACCTACTTTGGCAAGATCATTTCTTAGAAATTCCATGGGACACTTTTTGCATTTCTCAGAGACCTCCATATTTTGGTAAATGTAAAAATTACATGTGTCTGCTAATGACCCATACATTACAATACATATAATTTAGCTGACGCTTTTATCCAAAGAGATCATTTTAAAATGATTACATGTGATATTCATAACTTTCGCTTTGTGTCTCAATCAACACAGTAGTCTTTAAATCTGTATTGCTTTACAATAATCTTAAAGTTGTACATTTACACAATAATTTTGAGCTTCAACTTGTTTATTATTGACAAGCCCTTTCGATTTCCCTACCTGATAATGACAGAGTTAATTGGGTTTTTTCCTATCATCAAGGAAACAGCTCGCGCTCTGCATACTGACGGGACTTTTGCGGGTTTTTTTATGCCATTTTATTTTTTGTGGTGGAGCAGATGCATATAAGAAACCCGGAGGCGGAGTCATCTGATAGAAGTGCAGCAGCCAGCCTGAGTGCGAGTGCAACAAGGATCTCCTTCCGCTGTCCGTATGTGCAGAGAGCAGTCTGATATCGCTGGGAGGGTAAGGTTTTGTCTCTTTTACGCACTGAAAAATGTATTTGACTTAGCTATAAATGTGTCCTTTTGTAAATGTACAGCTTTTACCACAGATAGGTGCTTGTATTTTACAGTATAAAGGCGTTTTAATGTGCGGATGTGGCTCTCGCAGTGAGCTAGCTCCTCGTAGCCTGTGTGGTCCTTTGTGTCCTCCATTGCTCTGGTGACAGATCTGAGGAGGAAAGGCAGCCGGTTAGCCTGCTGCTAATTCACCACTTAAATCCCCTTTTAAAGGATAATTCACGTAATGCAACACTCAAACTAGTCTGATATTTATATATGTATAGCTGTGTATTTAGCTTCTTCCGGCTTGCATTAACCGAGAGCAAGCGTTCACACAAGCGCTTTAAATGGAAGCTGTTGGCAGCCTTTAACACCAGGCTAACAAACCCTCCATGTCTACTTATTTTAAAAACCTGGTAGTTATTATAAAGTGGGGTTAAGAGTATTCTGATGCTGCTATTTGTTTTATATTTAAAATATCTTAAATGATTAGTGGTCAAATATTATTTCCAGGGGATGCTAATGCTAACTATGAATTGGGCAGTTGTTGGTTAACCTCGTTAATTGCAGGATGTGCTGAATGGAATTATCTGCTAATTTGTGTAAAGCTTTCATTTAAATAACTGTGTCTTTCTTTAATGGCATTTTTATGACATGCTGTGCTCTTACTTTTTTTTTAAATGAATTTGCAATACCATCACTTTTTGATAAGAAAGTTGCAAATGTACTTTGAGATTTTGTATGACCTTCTATAATGACATGTAATACTATGACATCACTTTTTCATAATGGGACACTTTACTACGACTCGTATCATTTTTTGACTTTTTTATGACATTTGTTAATGTCATACTATGACATTGTTCTGACTTTTTATGCCATACAATTACATTTTTAACACATACTATGCTATGACATTAGCATTATTGTTGGTATACTTTGCTCAAGTACTTGAATGAACTTTTTACCATGAGCTGTTGCCTTCAAATCAACAAACCATATATGTGGTTCTTCAAAGCAGAAGAATGACTTGATTTCTCTTGTAGAAAATGTCGTGTGGGCTGTGGAAAGAGACCCTGGCTCTGGCAGAGGACTACCTGTCCCTGTGCTGCACAAGCCCCCGGCCAGCCCCCCCGCCTCCCAGCGAGTCAGCCGCTGCCATGAGGTGCCTGGCCCGGGACATGGAGGCGCAGCACCAGGCCCGCTTCCACTCCCTCGCTCAGAGCTTCCTCAGGCAGTGTGGGCCGGACCCCTGCTCCAGCCTCAGGAAGGTGATAGAGGAGCTGGTGGGAGATGGACACTTGAACTGGGGGAGGGTTGTTTCCCTTTTCACCTTCACCGGGGTGCTGGCCAGACAGCTGCAGGAGCAGAAGGGTGTGAAGCTGGGGCAGGATCCCGGGCAGGAGCCAGGACCGGAGCCTGGGAGCTGCAGAGGGCTGGCAGAGACCATCGCTGACTACCTGGGGGAGGAGAAGAAGGACTGGATGCTGGAGAATGACGGATGGGTAGGTTACAACATGTCTGCCTTTCAACTGATCACAGCTTAGATATTGCAGAGCTGTGTCAACACAAACATTGGAGATAAGGGGTATTTTTGATTGTATCGAAGGCGTTAGGCCATTTACATTTTTAAAAATCCCCTTCAGACTCAAACTGAAAGTGGTGCATTTAGAATTTGGGCGTTGGAAACCCCCCCAGAGTTTGATAGGATCATGTTCGCTTCCTGCTCGGTTTTATATTCAGATCTGTGTAAACGTGGCCTAGAAACCAGCCAGGGCTTAGTTTAGATGCAGCCTTTTGAGTTTACGCTTCGCAGATGAGACGACGGACGCTCGTGTTTCATGTGGTTGCTTTGATTATATGAATTGTAGAGTAGCAACAGGAGAGATTGTGAGGAATGTCGTCGACAACAAGACAACCCTCAAACCGAGTTGGGTCTTAAATTATCCAACTGTTTTGTAAAGGTCAAACAGAAGCTGTGTTGTCGGGCAGAACTGGACTATAAACTTGTCTAGCCAGTGGCAATGAAAAGGACAAAGATCATTTCAAACGTGCTTGTTGTGTCTTATTTAAGTGGGAAAAGGGTTGTGATGAAACCAAGTTCCCAGAAGCCTCACCAAAGGGAACACAACTACAGTTGAATGTCTGCTTTTGTCAATGGGTTTGCCCTGGCCCCCTCCCAAACACCCACACACACACACACACACACACACACACACACACACACCCTTACCCCTCCTTTCTTCAGCTGGCAGCTGGTTTCAACAGACACGTAACCAGCTCAGCCAGATGGACTTTGTAGTAACAGTCAGGGCTTCTGTGTGTGTTGGGTTTGGCTTCATATTGAAGTTAGCGTGGTATGACTATGAAAACAAGCAGCTGCAGAGGAACACCTGGAGCCGAGAGCAGGTGCAACTCTGGCCAACTGTGTGGCTTCAGTCCGACAACATGACGGAGACAAATACAGCAGAACTGGTTATTATTGTCTGGCTAATGGAGCGGAAGAAGCTAGAATTAGTTTATAACTAAATTGACTATGAACGAACAAAAGGCCATGTGTTTCTGTAACTTCATGTTACAGGTTCTTTGAATGACTTTATACACTATTTGCTCGCTTAATCTTTAATATAATGGTTTTGTATTAATAACCTATACACCTTAAATCTGCAAGTAACTTGTACAACATTTGAAGTATATAATGTGAACATACTCAAGTAAAGTACAAGTTCCTCAAACATGATGGAGAGATTTACAGCAGAACAGTTTTTTATTGTCTTGCTAAAGGAGCAGAATAAGCTAGATATATAAATATATATATATATATATATATAGAACCAAATTGAATTATTTCTGCAATAAAATGAAGAAAATGCCACTTTCTATAACTTCAGGTTGACACTTTGACATGATTTATTCTGCTTACTTTAAAAAAACTGCTTGGCTGTCAGGATATTTAAAAAGTTGCAGATATCAGCAGTACTCTGAGGGCAAATATCTGTGTGTTTATGTAAAAACACGGCGCTGTCAGTGACTGAGACATATTATCCATAATATATCGTATAATTGCCGCGAGCTGTCGGCCAAGCTGCGGTTTGTTTTAACTCAGTTTGGCAGCTTATACTCTCTCTTTTTGTTTTTAAAAACCTCACGAGTTGCAGATAAACATTCGCTCTTGCCAGTAAATGAAAAGTTTTTAACCATTTTGTTGTTTCTCTTCTCGTAGGAGGGGTTCTGCTCGTTCTCCCGCACGGCCAGAGGGGTGAGCCAGGACTCGTCCATGAAGACGGCGCTGATGGCCGTCGCTGGGGTCGGCCTCGCCGGACTCACCTTCCTCCTGGTGCGCTAAACTAGCCTTCGTCATCATTAACACGTCTCCATCCATGTTCTCATTTGGCACAATTAAGCAGACGAACATCAATGCTGCGAACACAGGCCTAATCTGTAGTGAATTCAGGGTTATAATCTCAAATCATCAACTGAATGTTTGCACATGCTCAGACCCCACAGACACATCAATACTGACATTTGCTCCTTAAGATTGTAAACATAATCTCAATGCCTTCAGAAATGTTGGAGTAAGTGGCATTTAGCTTGCATATCTTTAGACGGTTTAATTACTAAAGCACAGGTTTCTGCACAGAATCATCGTTGCTCTCAATGTTTTGTATTTTCGACTGTGCAGCTATAAGACTTTCATTTCAGTTATTCCCACAGCTTTTGGTTTTGAGTTGTTCAATTGTAAGCTGCCTTTTTATTCATGTGTTTACCCGAGTTGTGTACGTGGTATAGAGCCATTCTTGTGTACAATGTATAAATTAATATATTATATTTATATGAAATGAAACTGTAAGCAGGGGCCCCTTCTTTTTCTATCTGACCCGCAGCTAACTCAGTTGTTTCATTGTTCTCATGCGTGTCCTGCATCCATGTGAAATTACAGCGCTCATGACAACACACCGGTGCTACGATATGTAGAGTTGTTTCTCATATCAAACAAACCAGGGACCAATCTGACTTCAAACATATTGCTATTGAAACAAAACGTTGCTATAGCATTTCCCCCCCCAACAGATCTCTTAAACATTATATTTTTACATTGTTTTGGTCTATTTATTTGTCACTGTTTTTTTTTATAATAAAAAAAGAACCAATAATGGAGTTTGTGATTCTTGTGTGTGCAGAAAAGTCTTTCATTCTTTCAGTGTGTCCTCTTTCAGCAGGTCAGCACAGTATGAATATGAAATGGTCTGCCCTCCTTTTTATATTCAGACATATTTCCATTAATAAGATATGTCCTCCCGTCTGCCTCTGTGCTCCTCTGACCAGCGCTCTGCTCAAGTTACGCAACAGGATTCACAAAACATACTTGCGCTCAAAATGTGACATTGGTATTTGAGACAAGGATCTGTAATTTGTTACTTTCGAATAAAAAAACCTGTATATTGATATAACACTAGTTTATTATACGTGCTTATACATGTATAGTAATCCAACATTAACACATGTTACTGATCTTAATGTTATATGTACACACATTGACTTATAATGGCCTTATATTGCTTAATATAAGGACCTTTATACAGAAATGTCAACAAAAAATGAGATAGGAAAAGTTACAGCTTATCAACATTGACTTGTATAAACTTCTGAAAGCTTTTTGTCCAAACAATCCCTAAGAAAAGGAATACAGGTTAGAAAGACATATTTAACTAAGGGGAGATGAACTCACACACTTGATGATTACAAATGAGGTGTGTGGTGTGTGTGAAACTGCAATGAGGTCGTTGTGCCTGCATCTCTGACTTCTCATAAGCAGACAAAGAGCCCATGTGTGGGTCTTCACAATCAGTTGAAGAGCTGAAAATGATCCTTCCCCCCCCCCCCCACACACACACACACACACACACCAACTATTGTCTCCATTACGATCACAACACAAAGTACAGATAACATTGTTTGTGAAAAAGAGAACCACGGCAGCTTCTGATGTGGAGATGAGTTTCCTGTTGACAGTTTTTACTCTACCACGCAGTGAAACCCCAACAACAGTGTCGCAAACAGCAGACAAATCTCTTGTTATTATCTGTGTATTTTATGGATTATATAGTGAAGAGATTACATGGGCAGAAGTCCTCTATTACTACTTTCAAAATCAATCTAGAGGGCTTAAAGAGCCAAAATAGATGTGCCTTTCATTGTTACATTGACAGTAAACACAAAGAACAATGGCTCCCTTTAAAGGATAATGCGGTTAATAAATCCCATGAAAAGCCAACAGTGAATTAATCATATTAACTAGTATTCTGTGCCTGATATAATATATTTCTGCGTATCATACATTTCCTTATTCTGATGAACAGGGTCACTGTGTTTCTTTTCTTTAGTCTATGACACATGCTGCTCTGCTGCCACAAATACTCAATAGAAACCAAATCTGTGGCTGAAAAAAATCCCCGACAGATACACAGTCTGCCCCTAATGTGTGCTCAAATAAAAACAGTGCACAGCTGTTTTAGGAAATTATAATATAGTATAATAAGATTAACTGTTTTCACGTGCCAGCTGGGAAATTTGTTCTGCCTATTGGTTAGCCTTTTTTTTTTTTTTTTTTTAAGTAGTCATATAGAACCATGACCCGTTTTTAAAGATTTATGTTTTCAATAGGAATCAATAAGCTTAAGGCTACAGACAGGCCGGAGAAGGACCCTGTGAGGGGAGCGAGCGGCGTGTTAAACTCTGTGACCTCCACTCACCGACACAACAACACACAGCTGCTCCTCTTATCACCGCTCAATATGTTCACATATCACAGATACATGACCACTGAAAAAAACATGAATATTCCGATATTTCTGATTGTTTAATCAAGTTCTCAAATATGAAAGGTACTGTTTACTTATATAAAATGCTATGATAACTATAATGTTTTCAACAAATAAGATTATATTACATGCACATATTATACTTTTACTTCACAACTACTTTTATTTGACACCTAGTTATTGTTACTTTGCAGATAGAAATGTAAACACCTATCATGAGCATTTACAGACTTTTTTACGAATAAATATCACCAAAAAACTAAAATGTGTTAGATAAAGCCATTATTTGTATGTATTAAATACATTTTTGCAGTTTAATGTTTATATATTCATATGATGCATTATATTAATAAATAAACTACTACGTGCTCATTTCTACAGAGATCTAATCATCGGATAAAGTCAGGTTGGAAATGTCCGGGTTTTATTTGTTGTCATATCAATCATATTAACACTATATTGACGTATTAAATGTGTATTAAAAAGGGAATTTTTGATATATTATATACATTTATATTTGTAAATACATACTTGTCCAATGCTAATGTTTCTGGAATTTTGGAGAAATCTACAAATGCAAATGGAAAACAGTTTTTAAAAATCAATCTAAATTGTGTATATTTAGAAGTTTTCATTCACTTAATGTAAAATAAGTCGTGACATATAGAAGCTAAACAGCCCAGACTCCAGATTGACCAGTGTACAAAGAATTCATGTTTTAGCAGGAAGCTGTGTTTCCGCCCCATGTTGATTTATCAGATAGGCCTTTTGATATTGATTTCATCTGGTGATAACAGAAGGACGAGGAGGAAGTCAATCGCCATTGACGGGGACGATGGTATCAGACACACAGCCGGCTGTGATCACCACACAGAGAGACATTTAACTGAAGTCAGGACAGCGTAGTCTTACTTTGCTGAAACAACTCGGCACTTCAATAAGTAAAAGTCACCATTGGTTGTTCAGTGATGCTTTATTGCATTTCAGAGAATTAGAATTTATTACAAATTAAATTACAAAAGCATAACAATACTTTAAGTTGTTTTCAAAAGTTCAAATATATGTTCGAGTCAAGTCATTTTTTCTACGTTAATACAATTGCTACAGTAACAAGAAATAGCAGATTCATTTTTTTTCAAAGTAGGGCATATTTTGCAAATTCAATCTGAAGAGAAGAGTTTGTATTCATCATGATTTCAGATTTAGTGCTAATCAACAAAAAAACTATTGAATGTCTGACCAACCAAACATTGGTAGAATAGTTTGGCATTTATAAATTCTTGCAGAGAGTTAAATGAGAAGATTATGACCACTCTTTTATCTGAATGGTAACAATATGGCTACAACTAGCAGCTGGTTCGCTTAGCGTAGCATAACGACAGGAAACAGGGGGAAACATCTAGACTGGCTCTGTTCAGACCGTTCAGACTTAACAAACCTGCCTACCAGAACCTCTAAAGTTCACAAAACTAAACATCTTACTGTGCCTTGTTTGATCCACACAAAAACCAAAAGTGTAGAAATTACAATTCACTATTTCACGAGGTTGTGTGCCGGACTGTTTCATTGCCTGGACCCGTAACTCTCTGCTAGAGGGCCAGGCAATGAAACAGTCCGGCATATAACCCCCCCATCAAACAGCAAATTGATGTTTGTACACTCTGGTTTTTGCATGGATCAAACAAAACAGATGTTCATTAGTGAGCTTCAGAAGTGCTGGTAGGCAGCTTTGATTGACAGGAACCAGGCTAGATATATCCCCTTGGTTCGGGACATAAGGCTAAGATAAGCTAACCAAACGTTAGCCGTAGCTTCATATTAACATTCAAACATAAAAGTGGTAGCAGTCGTCTCATTTGGCTAACCCTTGGCAAGGAAGCAAATTAGCAAATTTCCAGAAATGTCAAAATATTCCTTTATATTTGTAACATGTGTGGTTTGATAAACATTTTCATTTTATTTCCATTCCTGAGTAAGTATACATGTGATGTTTTTGAAGAGAGCAGTTCCTCAGGCTCCAGGCAGCTGAACAACTTCTTGACTTGCATCGTGAACACACGGCATTCTTTTTCATGTGTTCATTCATAAAAAGAAGTAAAGATCAGCGCCCAGATCTTCAGAGTTGCTCTTATCGTCGCTTGTCTGTAATCACAGTGAAGATAAATGGTCTGATGGCTGACGGTAAAATTATTTTGTCTTTGTTTGAATTTTTCCCAATTATATTTTTAGAATTGTTTTTCTGTGTTCAAATAAGCAGTTGTGAGAGAATGTAGCCATTCAAAAAGCAAACCATTGATCTTGCAGTGTGAATACAGCCGGTGCTTTAACCTCCAGCTTTTAACGGTGTCCTCATTTTTTCAAGAACTTCTTGATCAATTTCACCACCTGAATACAAAACATTTAGGTTATTAAGGACAGGTTACAATTCATGGATAAGTTGTCATCTAATCGTCAACAAACATTCATGAGCCCCTCAGGATGAATTGTAATCTCTTTGGTTGATAGTCCAACTCAAAGTCCGACTTCTCGTCTAATATTGCTTAACTTTTGTGATAAGTACTACTTTTATAGTGTATGTTGGCATGCTATCACAGTAAACTTCAAACACGGTTAACATTTTGAGCATGTTAGTATGATGGTGTCACAGAGCATGACCCTTGTTTATTGTTGAATATGAAATCAAATTGATTTATATTAGGTTATATTAACTGATGAGGTAAATGTGAATTCCCCATCAGTAACCAGGTAATCCTGGTATTTTATAATAACTAGTGATAACGAATGTGATATCGATTCTGCTGACAGTTAAAACAAAAAGTGTTTACTGTAACTTGACATCCAAATGTTTTTATGACCCTAAAATAAAACCTTCATCCACTTAAAACTAATCAGTTGTTTTGTTTTAATGCTAAACTGTAAAAAAGATGTAGCAAACATAACTGACTGACACACTGACCTCATCCGGAGGAGGGATTTTTCCCGTCTTGAGCTTGGAGTAGATCAGCTGGCCGTTCACAGAAATCTCAAAGCTGTCTGTGGGGTGAGAAAGTACATCAATGTTAATTCATTGTAGTATATTGTATTATTTACACAATAGTATCTGTGTGTAAGTAAAGCAGGTTTATCTGAGAAACAGGAACTATATCACTGATGCTACATTCCTGTCAACAAAAGAAACACCAGAACAAAAACAGGTTGGTTTTCAAGTTCTGACACTTAAGAAAAACGAGTAAACAATAATATTTTTAGGACGTTCTGCAAGTGACAAGAGATACTGTCGGCTAACTGAAATAAGAAACACAGTTTAAAGTCTTTCTTTGACAGTGTTTACAAAATCCCATTGTTACCAGTGGTGTAAAGTCACTAAGTAGATTTACTCAAGTACTGTACTGCTACTTTGTACTTCTACCCCACTACAATTCAGAGGTTAATCGTGTACTTTTACTTGTGAAATATGATTAACACTTAAAGGTGGGGTAGGTAATTTCGGAGAAACCAGCTCGAGTGTGTAGAATTTGAAAATACACACCCGGAGAAAATCTGCCACTTCCTTACAGAGCCCCTCCTCCAACACACACGAACGCGCACATGACCAATGAGGGCACGAGATAAGTTTGTGCACAGATGGAAGGCTGACAGGCAGGTAGGCCATCCAGTTATTTTAGCCGTGCCGGCTAAAATGATTGGTCGTGCTTTTTACAGTACTACGGCTTCCACAGATAACATTTTTTTATGGATTTTTTGTCAAAGCACTTAAGATATTCATTGCTATCGGGATGTTAAGAGCATTCCATGGAATATAACAAAAAGTGTATCTCGAGCCGGTTTCTCAAACGTACCTACCCCACCTTTAAATAATGTTTTAGTTTGAGTGTAACAAGCTAGCCTGCAGTATAGAGAGTCATTCAAACTAGCTGCACCTTTACCAGCCTTGATAACACTCTTATGCATCAATAATTATAATCAATCATATCATATATATGATTCTGAAATGAGCCAATTTGGTACTTTTGGTACTTTAAGTTTATTTTGATGGCAATACTTTTGTACTTTTACTTGAGTCACAATTTGATTGCAGGAATTTTACATGTATTCCTACACTCTGGTACTTCTACTGTTACTCAAGTTCAAGGTCTGAGTACTTCTTCGACCTCTGGTCATAACGTGTCATGATAAGACTACTTTATGTTGTGTCATTTTCTCTTTCATTATGACGGATGAGTCTGAGTGTAAAAGCAAAAGCATCTTTACTCTGCCTCCCGACCCTCCCGGTCACCTCCTTCACTCCAGGAACCTGCCGAATTGCTTCGGCTAGTTGCCCGTAACGGTATGAGTAACCTCATCCGCTACTGCAAACAAAACAAGAAGAAGGAGAAACACATCAGAAAAACAAACAGATTATTGGCACACAGAAACTCTCAGACCAATAAAGAATGGCCGTGTGGATCAAAATAAGCAGATCTTTTACAGCTCAATGGAAAGTACAGTATTTCTGTGTCCTTTTCTTTTGATCCACAATATATTTATTTGTAAAACCATGAAATACAATATTTAGTTTTAAAGAATATAGAATTGCTGGATTGACACAAAGTAAAGTACAGAAAACTTCAATCAAGAATGCTTCCCATGTTTCACTGTACGTAATACATGGTGGTATAAACAAAATGGATTCTATTAGATGAAAAGTATTTACATAAAAAAAACAAGTAGTAAGAAAAATACAATACTAATACAAGCTCAGAAACGGCAATGTTTACAGACATTACTTATATAAAATCCTCTTAAATCCTGTTAAATTAGGATCCTTAACTTAGTATGAGTATTGAGATATATTACGTTTTCCCCAATAGCAACAGGACTACGCCCTACAGTAGTGTGAAATAAAACAAAGATCCATCTTCTAACTTTAGAGATTTTATTACAGTGTGTTCGGAGATCATGTTACAGTATATCAAGTTGAACACTCACCAGTATTCGACCTCCACTGAAGCCATGGTGGTTGACAGCTGTTTTCACGGCTGTAAATCGACGGAGAGATGTGAGCCTTCAGTCAGGAAATGAACAGAATAAAGTGCAGAGTCATTGTTTTCCTCTTTATAAAAGTACACCGCACCCTGTGGGAGGGGAAACCAGTCTGACTGCCTTCTGAGTCATACCTAGCCACCAGTTTTATTTATATCTAGTACACTTAGTTTCTTTTCTCATGCCGTGTTTAAGAGTTACTTTAATGCTTCTTTAACCAAGTGTTCCCACACCACTTCATTTTCTTCAAATTCAAAGGTTTCACAGGTCCCACTTCACTCACAATGACCAGACAGGGCTTAGTTTGAGACATAGATCAAGGTTAATGACTGTCACAACACTGAGAATTTGTGACACAAAGAGTAATAGCAGGCATTAAAGAAACTCAGAAATAACAAGAGAGAAACGTCCATATGTTTGAAAATGCCTTGCTGTATTAGAGTGACAGGAGGCAATATCGTCTTTTCTAACACAGAAAAACAATATATTTTGTAAGTTATGTAGAGATTTGAGAAAAATAACAACGTAAAATCACTTAAATGTCTTCTCTTGCATGTAAATAAATATATCTTTTTATAAATATATACATTTAAGCACTTTAAAACACCTGTCTATTTATGAGAATCTTCTAAATCTTTCAAGGCCTCAATTTTTTCCTTCAAAATTCACAAACAGTCAAGAATTTCAAGAACTTCCTTAATTATTCCTTCTTCAGGGGGTTCCTACTCCTCGTTAAATAACCAATTCAAGGACTTTTCAATGACTTTCCAGACCCAATTCACTCAAATTGGCATTGTTAGATACATGGATGACTAGTTTCCTTTGCATTGCACTCTCTTGAGTCAGGTTGCAAGTGAAACAATGACTAACATGCAGACAGCGGCACATTCATTCTGGCTCAAAACATTACACTGGAGCACTTTTGATGATCGGCTTCGGTTTCTCCCCCTCAAACTCACCAAGTTTCAATATTATAATTGAATTATTATGCTATTCCAATAGTGCTGAAGGACAAATCATCAACTATCTTTCTGTAGAAAATAACCAAAGATCATTTGAACTCATCCCTCACCCGTTAAGAATGAGGAAAATTGACTGTACCGATGTAGAATTGAAGCCAAGGGCCAATCATCAGTGTCCTCAGCTCACCTATCACTGTATCTAACAGGTGAGCCTCTATCAGTTTGCTCCGAGGCAGATGAACGGGGGTTATTGTGGGGGATTTCAAAACCCAGCAGCTGCTGTCCCTCTGAGGAATCTGTTCACACAGCAGCCTCTTTGTCTCCTCTGCACAGATAAGTTCAAGAATCCACCAGCAGGACGATCTGCAGGACTGCACTGCCCCACTGATGATGGACTCTGTGCAATGGCAACAATTCAATTAAAACGTATTTAATGGTGATATGAGGTATGCAAGCCTGAAAATATATACAGACCTGGAAACGTTATTTCGATCTCTCCGTCTGTACACATAAACTGAAAGATTGACTTTGAGACATCAATGTGGACACAACATTTTACGATGGCATTTTATTTTCTCGATTAAATCATATCATTGATTAAATAAAAGGTTGAATTATGTCAGAAAGACAAAAAAAAGAGCATCCATTCTTGACATCTGGGCCCCAATGAAGTTTGTTTTTTGTGCTCAACAGACCCAGAAAGTTTCAGCTGTATTTTATACCAAATAAAAGACATTTGGAAATAACCCCTGCAGATATAAGTGCCTGTTTTTTTTTCTTAAAGCTTACTACTAAATATGAATTTGATTTTAATCTGAATAATTGTCACGCATTGAAACACAGACATGATTTCGAACAATGTTGCCAAAGCTTTTTTAACATTTTATTTGTTTAAAATGATGTCCAGTACAAAATGTTTACAGTAATACCCTTACGTCTGTCAGTTCCCCTGAATAAAATATTTTAATCTGTTCAGCTCATGCCAGATAACAGTATCTATAAGATACACTAGATTGTAATTTGCTCATACAATAGTTGATGACAAAGATATAGCAATAGTACCTTTGTAACAATAAAAACTATCAGCAATATGTTGGTGGACACACTCTCAATACAATAACATTACATACATTGTTCTGTAAAAGTTGCATTGCAATCTGCCCATATTTTACAAGATTTTCAAATTCATGTATATCTGTTCATTAACTAAGAGACAAAAGGTTGTGATACAAGTCTTTACACATTATAAAAATGATGTGGTGTAGCAGAGGCTCAGCAGCCGTCCTCTGAAGCTGCTGTAACAGATGTACAATGCACTTAGATGTGTTCTTTTTTTTTTTCTTAAAACAAGGCAACTTCTCAAACTTCATAATAAATAATAAACCCTCTGCAACAAAACGGTACCTGTGGATATATCCAGTTCATATATATATATATATTTTCATAAACTTGTACAAAATATGTTTAAAAACTTCTTCTCCTCGTGTATTTTTACTTTTAAAAAAACAAAACAAGGTTAAGATGGTTGAATTGTGTTCGACAGCGTTTTGGCGGGATCAACAAAAGCATGACACAGTCTGCATGCACTGGTTTCCATGGAAACTCAGGTGTGATTCTTCCAGTTGATTGGGTGCGCCTCTCTGCTCCTTGGCTTCGACTAAACATTGATCTGAAATAGCGTCCTATAATTCTCTCTCGCTCGATCACTTCCTCACATCGATCCGCTCACAGCATCAGCCTCATTGATTGGCGGGACTCTTTGACCCCGCCCCCTGGATTCGGAGGGTCCTCCTGTGGGAACGTCACCTTATCCGGGGTGTAGTCATTACGCTTTATATCTGGGAGGAGAAGAGGACAAATATGTTGCAAGAGATTAAAATAGTTATCTTGTGTTTGTATTCTCTCATTCAATGTTTATGCTACAGCTGGGCAATACATACATCCTACATTTTGGATATCGTTATGTTGCACAAGTGTCTTTTTTTGCTTGTTTTTTAAAGGCTGCGTCACAGGAAATGGATGTCATTTCTTGAACTGACTAGGCTGTTCTAGCTGTTCAGTGTTGTGCTATTAAAATACAAGTGCAATGAATAACATATACTGTTTACTCATGCTGACGCTGGCAGGTACTTCACAAAACACTGCTGAGAGATGACTGCGCTATTTACAATATACCATTTTTAAACACTATTATTATTGTCATTTGCTTTCTCAATCCTTTCTATGTTCAATTACTTTTTTGAATTGCTGTTACTTATTTTTGTTACCATGAGTGAAAAAACCTATTAAACTAAATCATAACTCAAAGTAGAGTATTTTTATGACTGGATACGCATCTGGAGGGAGTCATTAAATCATCCGAATGCTCTGGTTGAGTCATTAAAGGTTGGAGTTGAGATTGGAGCGTCTGATATCATTTATTCTAGGAATAAGCTGACTGAACAGCAGCCGCTCCTGACGCCTCACCTGGGAGTTTGAGTTTGCGGCAGCAGGAGTTGCAGTGGTGTTTGGATCTGAAGTTCCTGATGGCATCATCCCCCAGGTTGGCCGGTCCAAAAATCATATCATAGGATCTGCAGGAGTCACACAGAGATCAGTGAGTGCAAACACAACAGAGAAAGCAACAGATAGAGTTGGAAGTGTATTGAATATGGTATGGCTGCTACTGGTTATTGTGTTTGTTGTGCATTAATACACTTACTTACAATAATATCCTTAATTCATACTTAAGTGTAGCCTATAAAAGATAGTCAGAGAAAGGTGAAGAATTTCAACAATTTCTACATGTTCCTCAAAATTCCGTTTATGATTGCATTAAGACAAAAGCATAATAAGGCAAACAAGTAAAAAGCAGCAAATTACAAGTCACACAGCGCGCTTAGTGATGCTCAATAAAGTGTAGCAAAGGAGTCAGGAAAAGTGACATTTAATTATCAGCTTTTGACTAACGATTGGCTTAGCTTTACAATATTGAGCCAGAAGAAGGTATACAAATATTTCAAAAAGGTGAATGACACGTGTGAGAGCTCACTTACCCCTTCTCACCGCTCGTAATAACAGATGGATCTGTCAGAATCTCGCCGACCCCTACACACACACACACACACACACACACACACACGAAAAAGCTTTATTGTCATGATAGAAACTCGGCTAAGTCTACAAGCAGACAATGGAGAAAGGACTTTCATTTACACAAATCATTTTCACATGCATGAAACAGGGGAACATCTACACCTAACCCATTTCCATAAACCATAAACCGAGGTAAAAAAGCTATTTAATTTAAAATAAACAACAAACTTGACTCCATTCAAAGGGATTCATTTTGGTAACGTAAGAGTGCCGAGTGTTTACCCTGCAGGTCGAGCACCAGCAGCTCTCCGCGGGTGTACTCGTAGGACCAGTGGCTGAAGGCCAGCATGGTTTCCTCCAGCAGGTTGGTGGGCACGATCTCATCTCCGTTGTTGTTGTTGAACTTCCTGAACTCTCCGGTGATGCACTCCTCTATCGCAAACCACTGTCCGGCAGAGTGACAGTAGAGCAGATACACCTCCAGAAACCTAAACACAGCGGGGACACAGGTTTAACGCCGACAGGACAAAGAAAATGCTCCAAAATGTTTAATTTTCCTAATTATATTTGAGGTTTAAACAGCAAAGAAACAACAGCCTAGCATTTAAAGTGACTCAAGGTATTATGCATTTAGAAAGGTAGGAAAAGGAAATGTTTACCAATGTGTTGATGCTTTAAAAGGAACAGTTTGGCTTTGTGGTAAATGCACTTGTTCATTGATTAAATGAAATCAATAATACTATCAATAAGCTTAGCACAATATAGTTGAAATAGTGCGAGACAAGGAACAACAGTAACACAGTGAGAAGCGTGTAAATCATCCATTGTGTTGCCAAACCACAACCAGCTACACAAAGCGTGTCTGGAGGCTGTGCATGACATTCATACCGAATCAGATCAATATATGAAAATAAAACCGATGTTAGATATGTGGATGGATTCTGCCACAGCCTGCGTTTGTTCTCACCTCGGAGAGTAAGGGATCGTCTTCGGCCTGATTTGGTTAAAGGCAAATGTCAGTTTCTGAGCAGCTCGTTGTTGTTGAATTTCCTGGAATGACACAGAGAAAAGACATTTCAAGTAAAGCTTTGTAACATCGCCACAATTAAAGATTCTAGCCACAGTTTTACTAGTTTTTATTTGTATTTAGTCTTCATAGCTAAAATGATGGACTTTGATGCTTTCTAAAGAGAGATGGCAACCTTTTGTGTTAACGTGGCGGTACCCAATTGTTTGATACATAACGTGTGTAAATCCCATAAAGCTCTATGAAACTAAAGACACAGTTACAGGTCCGACAGGGTCTAAGAAGCCTTCGCTCGTACCCTGAGACAGAGGTGCAGCACGGTGTCCTCCTTGTAGATGCTCTGCCACGTTTGGACCACCTCTGGAAGGAAGGATTTGACTATATACAGATGTCCTGGTTTGAGGATGTCGTACTCTGACCAGGTGCAGAGCACCTTGAGGGCCCGCCTGAGACCCCCGCCCATCTCCTCCTTGCTGAGAAACTCTATTTTAGCACAGAGGCCCCGCTGGGCCCAGGAAGACATGCTGTTGTTGATGGTGTTGGGGGAGCTCTCCTCCAGCCGGTACACCGTCACCGGCTCTCCTGAGGAACACAGAGCTGCAGGTCAGACACACACACACTGATAGACACGGATAGACACACACACTGATAGACACACACACTGATAGACACACACACTGATAGACACACACACTGATAGACACAGCGTTCCTTTAATGATATATCCCTGCTTGTTCAATTCTGTCTTAAAACAAAACATCTTAAAAATGCTACTGCTCTACAGAGTTTGTGCAAAGAAAGGCAGAAGATACTCACAGCAGAACAACATTGATACCTGTTTACTGAGTGCTTCCTCCTTAGCAAACATTTGCCTACTTATGCATCAGCAGCAACATGAACACTCAAATGATCGTCATATCAAGACATTTGTGTTGTAAATAATACTAATGTTTAAGTGGTTATTTGAGCCAATAACTCTTTGAAATGGAGCTCGTAGGCTTGGTATGTATTTGATTTTCTTTAATTGTTGTTCTACTGATTAAGTGAACAATGCAATGACGAGGTACGCCCGACGCTGACATTCTTCCAGTGCACAAACCAGTCTCTGTCCAGTTCAAAACGGGCCCAGAGAGTCGGTCTGGGTGCGTCATGAGAGTCATGAAACTGTTCAGCAGAGGAGGAAGGAAACAACTTGTGAAAAATTCCAAGTGCAATGACTGATTGCAAAACAACTTCAGTTCCTCCTGAGCTTTTAGATCAGAACTTTGTTCCAATGTTTGTTTTGGTTAGTCATTTAGTCTATTATCTGCACTGACCTAAACAGTCACACTAAATAACTACAAGCACATCCTGGCGTGCACGAGACATATTGGGATTTTTAGCAATAACTTCATATTTAGTAAGAAATGAGTTTAGACCAGAATCATTTTTTGTCTGTTTTACCAATTCCATTGATATTTATTCGGTTTAGCTGGCTACATTTGATCACCATATTACAATTAATGTAATAAGACGTGTTTATTAAACTAGCCAATTGGTTCAAAGGGCCAGGAAATCTAAACAATAACAATTTTTAACAACAAGTTCGCCTTTCGATCTTAATGTTTTATTAGGTTTCATATAAGGATTTTTACAATTGGTATAAACCAGCGTAAAAAGACCTTAAACTAACATTTTACAACTTGAATATCTGATGGCCATCCAAGTTTGTTTTTCCCAACGTCAATGTTTTCAGTAATTGCAAAATATTGAGCTTAGAGCGGCAACAAGCTGTACACTGTGGTGGTAGTACAGGTAACTTGTTTTTACATTACATCCCATTAGAGAGGGCTTTATATTTCAAATATTGTTAAATACTGTTATAACATGAGACTTTAAAATATACTAATAACATGCGAAATTGTGTTAGGCCCATTTCTAAAACAAACTGTAATCCATGTGTTTGTTGCTGAACAACCACCTCCTGACTGCACCATGATGAAATATCTAGAAACTGTTGCGTGTATTTACACTCCGATATATTCACAGCAACTACTCGACTGCCACTTGAAACTGTAACATCGCAAACTAAAAATCAGTATTTCCTCAACAGCAGGGAGAAATATCTGAATAGTGAAGCCAAAATAATCATTTAAAGAAAAACAACACCACACAAAAGACAGAACCTGCTCTCCCACAGTTTGGCTGTGGCTGTGAAAACAGAATGCAGCAGGTGTGGAGAGAGGAAACAATGTCTGCCTCCAAACTTCCTCATTCTCCAACCGCCTGCCGTCTCTGTATAAACTGTCTGCGGTGTTTTCACCTGAGCCGACATGTCTGTGAAACATGTGCTGTGACCCAGACTCACCTCTAGGGGGCACCGGGGTGAAGGGGATGCTCTGAGACAGCCTCATCAGGTTGTTGCGCTCCACAGCTGCAGGAGGAAGAGTATGTGCACACGTTAATATTGTTTATATGTTCACTTTGTTTAATATAATATTTTATATTGTTGCATCGACTCAGTTGTCTTGTGTCTTACCTGTCAGAGAGAAACCATTATTTATTTTATGATCATACATGTTACCTCCTTGTGTCTATTAACCTGATCAAATGTTATATTTTGCTGCTTGTACCTTTTAAAGTTCTTATTAAATAATCTGAGGGGAATTTCTTATTGTTTGTTTTTGACTTGTGATGTGTCATTTTGTAAAAGCACATTGAGCTGCATGTGTTGTATGAAAAGTGCTATATAAATAAAGCTTTATTATTAATATGCAAACAGGTTAAGACAAACACAGGAGAGGAATCAACAGAGGTGACAATATGTGGTGTGATTATTGTTTGCTCTTAGCCTCTCTACCACAGACAACACTCACGTTTAATGTGTTTTAAAAAAAAGTATAACTAGATATGTAGCATCATTGATTTAGCAAACTAGCCTGTGACATAAGATTTTCAACAACATAATTACTCTGTAGCTATGTCAGTTTGACAATAAAGAACCTTGAACTAAAACAATACAAGAAAACACAATGAAACACCATATTCCCCATTTCTCACCTGAGTACATGAAGCTTTCTATGGGCTTGAATGGAGAGCCAATAGCTATGGAGAAAAATAGAACTGTTAATGTCTTTAAATAATTAGTTGATGACATTTAATGAACATGACGGTGAAAAAAGAATCCGAGCACATCTATTCAGCAACACCCTGAGCTGTTCTAGCGTTCACCAGCAGATGTCTTCATTTCACAATTGTACTTGCATTTAAATGTTCTTAAAGTTCTTGGACATTGCTTTTCCTCTCATAAATAACAACAAGATCAAGGACAATACTCAAGAAGAAATAGACCATAGAACTCCCTGCAAATATCTTTATTTTTAATATCCTTTTTGTATCATTCTATTGGTCTTTCTGTCAAATGATTGGTGGCAGATGTATGTCTCTGAGTGTGTTGTGATGTGTGCTCGGTCAGTGTGTGACTCACAGTCCTTCCTGGCTCCCAGGTGGCTGTGTCGGGGCGTGTAGAGAGAAACTGAAGCTGCTGTAACCACTGAAGGAGAAGAAGAGCACAGTGATGCTTGAATCCAGAAACACGAGTTAACGTACATCAAGCATTGCTCAGCAAAGTTCACTCACTGTACTAAGATTTTCCATAAACAAAGTTACAAAATACTTCGAAAACAGTCCATATTCAATGCAATATGAGCAAGTATAGTGATTTAAATATTTTAAAGAAAATCCCAAAATGGTATTAACTTTTCTTATCTGGAATGAACCTTCTAAAAGGACATCATATTCTGGATGTAACATGGCACCTTTTCCATTTTGTTGCTAAAGGCAAATCATAATAAAGCCACACTATCCTTCATTAAATCATTATAAAATGGTAGTAAGGCTGCCACTAGAGGAAAGGTCAAAGGTCACTTTGATAACAGCGTCTGTGGAGATGCTGCTGGACCAGCAGAACGAGTCCGACCGAACTAACTCACCGTTTGGTGATTCTTCCCCAGGGGCTCGTCTGACGGAGAACAAAAGAAACAAAACAACATTAGTTTAACAAAAACATGTGAGCTTGTGTTCTGCATTAACACACAGTAGGGTGGAGAGAATAGTGGGCGTCATTGACTGCTGGCTTCAAATAAGTTCAAACAAATATGCATCAGTGCAAATTAAATCAGAAATAAAATAATCTGACTTCAACAGACATGTTCAATTATCACTATTACTTATATTTGCAATTTGACATTAAACTACTTTTACATATCATTGCCAAAAGAATGTTACAAAAGTGACATTTATCTTAGTTTTATTATTTGTGCTAGTATCACTTGTAGATGTAATTCACTTTATATACATTTTTGTTTACTCAATTTACTAAGTTTGTTTTTATTTTTCACTATTATGCTTGGTTTCGGTATTAGTCATAGGACCTTTGTGTTTTTATTTTAATATTGAGAATTCTGAGCAATTTCTGGTACAAGATATCCTAACTATTAATTAGAAATGAATTCATACAGTTTTATTGGATGTGTAACTTAGGAAATGGTGGGTTTGTATGTGTGTGCGTGTGCGTGTGTGTGTGTGTGTGTGTGTAAATGTAGACATCTTGAATGAAATCAGTGGTAGGACACTTACAGGCTGCTGGCTTGGGCTGACTTGCCCTGAACTCTCTCCTGGTGGAGAAATAAGAAGTGGTTAAACAAAGACAGAAACCAGCATTAAAGTAGTTTTTATCTTTGTACTCCGGAAAGTACACACAGTCTTGTCTTACCAGGCCTGCAGGCCGGGGGTCCTCGTGGGCGAGGATGTCTTCAGCTGACGACCGGCTCCTGTCCCTCTTTGTCAGAGCTACAGGAAATAAACAATCATAAACAATAAAACCATACTCACGTGGGGATTCCACATACAGCGCCTCAGACTCAGGGACATACAAGGCTTTGTGCAAATATTTATTATAACTGTTTTAAATGTAACGCATATATGCCAAATATATATATTTATACTAACATGCAACACCATGCAGATACCGCAACCTTTATCGACTCTTTGTGCTTTCTGGTTGGATGCAGACTACAATGTATTATGTATTTTTGTATATTCAAAAAAGTTGAATCTGATCTAATTATTAATATATGTATAATAAAAAAACATTTCCATATTATTGTTTGTATTTGTTGTGTGATCTTACTAGATTCAGGATGGAGGGAAGCTGGTTCTCTGTCGAACTCTGTGAAGCCGGCGTAGGAGTTGACTGATCGGATGTGAGCGGGACCTGAAGGCAGAGCCTGAGACACATAAAGGAGTGAGAAAATAAACCTTATTCTGAAACACTGTAATAAAGTATGGCTGCTATAAACAATATGGTTCACAAATACATTCATGTTAGGCTAAATAAGCATCTGGGAACTACATTTATTATTATATTGACGATGCTGCTAAAAATACATGTTACTCACACATGCACTCAGCTGCAGTCGGCTCTCTGACACCGGGCTCTGCCGTGAGCTGGATCTCTCTTTGGGAGCAGAGAGCTGGAGGTCCATACTGTCTTTATGTCCTGAAACCAACACATATGTTTAGCTTTTGTAAGGCCATTTGAATAGCTATGTCAGTCTGCAACATGACCAGAGTAAAATACTATATTTATGTTTGTCTCATGTCACAATATCCCACCACAACATTCAAAGAATCATCATAACCAAAAGGGTAAAATAATCAGTTCAAACATCTGATTCCTATAAGTAAATCCTCACCTCCACCTGCCAAACAAAACCTTAATCAATCACAGTTACAGTTGAAAACCTCAAGTCAACCAATCATTCGTGACAAGAACACTTCAGAAACACCAGGACCAGAGAGCAACCAGACAGGAGGACAGAGAGAGGAAAGGAAAAGGCAGCTAGAGAGTCAACTGGATCCTGATCTGGAGATGGAAAGGCCCGAGCACCCGGCAAACGCAGTCCCGAACGTAATCTCACACTAAAACTCAAACCTCTCGTTGAACAGCCAGGCGCTGCAGGAGCCGACCGTCCTGACATATTCCATTCCCTTCTCCTTTGTCTGTGGGGTTTCCTGGCTGCCACAGCAGGGGCCTGCACACAACCTGGCTTGCTGCCGTTTCCCTGAGTTTGACCCCGTGATGATTCAGCTTCAGGAGCTGGTGGGACTTCAGTGTCTGTGCTCAGAGAACCGGATCTGCCCTCGTCGTCGCAGAAGGCCTCGTTCACGTACCCTAAACCTGTCTCCCCTTTTCTCTCCCCCCCTTCTAAGCCCTCTGTGTTCTCTGGCTTCGCAGTGCAAGCAGGAAAGCAAGCAGGCCGAGCAGAGCCCGAAGTCTTAGAGACAACAACAACAGTCGGATACACACACACACAGCTTTCCCCCTCCTCTGAGATCTCAGCATCAACACTAGTTTCACCCTTGGTCTTGTACTTACCCACAAATGCCCCAAACTCTACAGTGGTGCAGTCTGGCCGGTAAAGCCTAGCTAGGGCGAGTTCTGGGTGGCTGGAGCCGCTGGGCTGGGCTGGGGTGCTGCTGAGGTGGAACTGGGCCCCCGGGGAGGGCACACAGGGCAGGCTGGAGGGAGAGTCGGAAAAGCCCGGCTCCTGTGGACGGGTCGGTTTATTCCGGGTGAGAGAGTGGCCGCGGAGACGCAGCTCCGGAGGGGAAATGGCCACAGCACTTTGGACAAAGGCACTGGAGCTGCCTGGGAAGACGGCCTCTGCAGCAAAGTGCCCAAGCCCAAACAACCCCCTCCTCTCTGGACTCAACGCTGGGTTCATGGTGGGGTCCAGCCCCACACTGTGTTTGCCCATCATGGATGATTTGGAGTGGGGGCCAGTGTCTGAAGCCACAGGGCCGATGTTGGGGACGACGTTTTTGGAGAGGCTGAGCTCCCGGGTGATCTGGTTGTGGACCTTGCTGGCTTCTGACGCCCTCTGAGCAGTGAGGGTCTTCAGCGTGTCCACAGTGAGGGCAGAGAGGTCCTGCAGGTGTCCGATCTGAGTGTCCAGAGTGTGCAAAGAGCGCTTTATGAAGTTCACTTTGTTCCCGACCTCCTTCAGTTGCATACACATGGTCTCAACCCTGGAAATGACATTAGGTTCAGTTAGCCACAGTTCAGCTTGTGCTACCTACTATTGTTTATGTTGAATAAAATGTTAATACTATACTATTGAAGTAAATAACCTGTCTTCTAGTATTGAGGGCGGCGTAATAAGGTGCTCAAACAGAGTGTTTCAGACAAGTGGTGGATACAGGTATACTCAGACGGACAGAGTGAGGAAAATGTGTTTTTTTTAACATTAAAGCATATTTACATTTTCTAAGGAACCCAAAATACCAGCATGAACATAATAATGAGCATGACCTTTAATGTTAACAAGTTGTGTTTTGGTCAGTTCGCGACTGTATGAGAAGGTCCATGCTTTGTGTGATTCAGGCACAAGGATGGGCATGCATGCCGGTTTGATAGACTTCAAGGATAAAAGCATTAATGCATTCTGATGTTTAATACAGAATCTAAAAGTTACTTTTGGTTGTTTACAAGAAAAACTCCACTGGGCACCTTTAAGAAGGCCAGTAACAGTCTCACCTTTCTGAGGTCAGACGGATGCGCTCCTCACTCCCCGAGTGAAACTGATCATCCTTTTCATGAAAGTACGTCTCCACACACTGCTCCTCAAAATCATGAAGCTTCTTTTGGTCCTCCTCTGTGAGAAACAGCTCTGAAAGAACGTAAACAGGCGTGTTAAGGTTAGAAATGGGTTTCTCCCATTTTTCCCTTTAAACTGTGGGTTTTTCTCCGGAAGTTTTTCCTTGTACGATGTGAGGGTCTAAGGCAAGGCAAGGCAAGGCAAGTTTATTTATATAGCACCTTTCAACACAAGGCAATTCAAAGTGCTTTACAGAAAATGGAAGACATTAAGAAAATGGCATTTAAAATCAGTCATTAAAAAGAAAAGATAATAAAATAAACATTAAAAGAAAAAATACATGGATAAAAGTTACAGTGCAGTTTAAGATGTGAATAGTTCAATTAAAAGCGGCGACAAAAAGAAAAGTCTTCAGCCTGGATTTAAAAGTAGTAGAGTTGCAGCGGACATGCAGGTTTCTGGGAGTTTGTTGCAGATATTTGGAGCATAATAACTGAACGCTGCTTCTCCATGTTTAGTTCTGACTCTGGGGACAGAAAGCTGACCAGTCCCTGAAGACCTGAGAGATCTGGATGGTTCATCATTTAGCAGGAGGTCAGACATGTATTTTGGGCCTAAACCATTCAAAGCTTTATAAACCAGTAACAATATTTTGAAATCTATTCTTTGACACACAGGACAGAGGGTGTCATTTTTCTCATACTGATATTCCGAACAAACTGTGCTGTTGCATTTGCTGTAAAGTGTCTTTACTGTAGGGTATTTTTATTATATGTACAGCACTTTGGCTCGACCAAAAATCGTTTAAAAATGTGCTATATAAATAAAACTTGATTTGATTTGATAAAGTGCAGTAAAGCAGGAAATATTTGTCAAATTGTTTGTCAGGCATAAAGTATTTAGATTACAATGTTGAAAAGACAACAAAGAAATGTATCTATTTATATGAATGGCATCCTTTGAATAATACACATTTAGGAGATTTGATGCGATGATGCAGAAAAAGGTCGTACTTGGTCCGTAGGTATGCTCCTTCTTTCTCTTCCTACACGTACAGAAGAGGGAGTAGATATGGCAGAGGAGGATGAAGGGGGGGGGGAGGACCGGCTTCTCGTGGTAGGCCATAATGAAGTGGTAGCGCTGGTACTTCCACACCAGATTAGAAATGGACTTCACTTGCAGATACACATTGCTGGAAAGAGAGTACAGACATTAAACCCAGGATAATGATGTTGTTGAGAATGTCAGCCATATTTCAGAATTACAGGGAGCGTTTACCCAAACATTTAAAATCTAAAAGTCTGCTCTGATTGGTTAGCTGGCCGGCACTGTTGTGATTGGTTAACCGATTAGAGATGTCCCGCCCCTTAGCCTATCATGTACAATATGTTGGCGCACTAGCATATACTAGCGCCGGTGTTACATAGTGATGTTATTATGATACAGAAGTAAACAAATGAGTCCAATGGAGGTGTGTCAGGTGTGTCAGATAGAAACTTTCCTTGAACTTTGAGAATTTAGACTTTGCAGAGCTTTTACATGCCCAAAAACCTACAGTATATATATATATATCACACTACAGGAAAGGGAAAAGCACAAAAAGCTAAATAGGGGCTCTTCCTTCTGGGAGGTGATGAGGTTGGTGAGAGTAGTTTGGTAGAAAGAAAATAGCTCCTACATGAAACTGATCATAAAACCAATCAGTTATCGAAGTAACCGGGTCATGATTTCTAAAAGGAGACATTGTTGTTTGAATTTTAAATTGAGAATGCAAAGTAATGTAAATGTAGTTCCATTTGAGAGAAGGCACACATCTCTACGGCTGACATATACATTGGGTTAAGTATCCCTATCTGGTTATAACACCAGTGGTGTAGTGGTCGTTGGACGCGGGGGGTCGCCTTACCCCCACACTTTTTTGAAGCATGATTTATTTTTGAATAGTCTAATAAATATAAAATCATTGCCAGTGTTATCAGTTGCAAGTGTGTATTTGTTGTAACAATGACGAAAACTTAACCTACATTTCACAGAAATTATAATAAAAACGTAGCCCAAGCATTTATGCAACTTGATTTGAAGCCTGTGTGTGTGTAAGGGGCAGCACTGTGTGTATGTGTGTGTAGGGTGACCAGGTGTACACCATTTGTATCATTTGTCCCGCGTCCAACAAATTGAGACGATGTCCCGCATTTGAGTGACAGTCGCGCAGAAAGGCCCGGCTCGGTTCGCAGACGGCCGGCACCGCCCTTTATTATCATATTGTTTAAACGGCATCATGTAAGTTGCGCTGACAGGCGACAGAGGGCCACAGAGGTCCAGAGTGTACCCCCCCCCCCCCCCTGTTAACAGTTCACGAGCGCGTCCATAGTGTCTCCCCCCCCACGTCCGCCCAGTAAAAACATCCCCACTACACCACAGTGTAACACATAACCAGAAACTGGGCAAAGATAACGAGTAAACAGTATTCTGGATACAGCACTGGAATGTCGTGCACTTACTTGAAGAAGGCGATGAGGAGGTTGACCATTAGTATATACTGAACAAAGAGGTAGACTGCTTGTAGGAGAGGAGTCAGCCACACTCCCGCCGTACACAGTGACTTTACTTCACTGTTATTGGCACACACTGTGAAGAGGAAGAGTGTTTAAGGATGGGCACACTCCTGCAGGTATGCATGCACTGACAAATCCCCAAATGTGCTAAAGATTAACTTACATCCACCAGGACTTTTTTTATTTGCATTTTCTTTAATTAACTTTCTGTCTGGTGTCGGTCCAAATCTGACTTTACTCTTTGTGTGAATGCTTTTGTGGTAAAGGAGAACATAATAACTCAAATAATGAATTGTTTAATAATACATTCCTGACCACCTGCTCTCTAGATATCCATTGAAAAGCCCATATTGATCCTCAGCAAGTACATAGCTCTAACGATGTAAATCCACCAAAAAGATGCTGCATACACGTACAGTAAATTGTAAAGTACCCTTAACTTTTATGCAAGAAGAAAATAGCCGACTACACTTGGTGTGACAAATAAGCTGCAACTATGATATGTTTAGAGGGATATTTCCTTCAACTCTAGCCTTGAGCATTCATTAGCTTTCTTTAAGTTTGTTGTAAAGTTGTTATTTAAACAGCATAATTTACATCTGACTTGTTACCACTCATAGTAGCTATAGTAACACTCATAAACCATGTGATAATTTTCAGCAGTGTGTGAAACCTTGGGATGCCAACTCAGGTTATATGGAGCTCTGCCAGGTGTTTTGTTCCACTGAAGCATCCAACGCGCCCGACTGATGATCACTTAATCGTTCGCTGTTATCCAGAACACTTTAAGCGGAGTCAGGGCGATCGATGTTGTGGTGAAACAAAAAGCCCTGCCTTACCAAAGAGACCTGCGTTGGGCTTCGGTGTGTGAACCCATGTTGAGTGAAAGAGACTGTGAAGGAAGCCAATGATTATGCCATCGTGGGTTTGATTTCCAGTGCTCGTTTGGAGTGCCAATCAGCTATCATGCCGTGGTGAAAAGCTTTGAATAAAACTATTCTTACCAGCGTAATCTCCTATACCTTCCTCATCGTCCTTACCGTCGATTTCATAGGCATACACTTCCCCGTACATCATCCAGTACGGCTGGAAGACCACGTCTTTGGCCAGCGACCAGCTGGGCTCCTCTTGTGGATACAGAATGGCTTTCCGGGGAACGCCATAGCTCAGCAGGACTATAGCCATTATTACCACAATATAAAACATGTTGGCCACCTGCAACAGATCACACACACAATTAATACGAAATATGAGAGATGGCATATCAATTGCATTTAAACATGTTGTCTGCTTCCTTTACATCATGCAGTTGTGTGACTTCTCACTTTCTCACCATTTTAGCGATCATCATGACGTACGGTCCAGCCTGCTGGTTGACAGCCAGGATGTCAAAGAGTCGCACGTACCAGAAGATAATATTCAGACAATACACCGTCCTGCCGGGGACGAAGGCTTCACCTCCGGCCAATCTCAGGCCGAAGCCGATAAAAAAGGTCACAATGGCCAGAAAGTCGGACACATTAAAGTAGTCACTGAACCACACCTTTATCTTCTGGCTTATTTTGCCCGCTTCAGACATAAACATCTGGAAAAAAGAGAAAGAAAATGTGAAATAATGCTGAGGAGATTTAGTTTATTTGAAGTATTGGCTTCACAGGGCTCGAGCAAAGAAATCTTCATTATCTTCTTTTGCACATACCTCTCGAATTTTCTCGATGGCAGAGGTGAATATGTAGAGGATGACGACCCACTCCTGAGGAGAAGGCCACTCGGGCATCTTCACCAACACCACGTACGAGTAGAACATCAGGAAGCCCAGATAGAAGAGCTGACAACGAGAGACACATTCATTAACAACTCTCTTCAAATGAAGCTTTGAAAAGCTGTCATATTGTAGGATTCCATCACCCTGAAATAATCAAACATTTGAGACTTGTTGTTATTGTAATGATATAAATGTATTTTCTGGTGCCGATAAGTTGTGTGTATGTCTTCCTTTATGTTTGACAAGTGGGAGATCAAACCGCTTTCTGACTGCATTAAAAATACTTTGTTTTTTTAAAAGGCCAAATGCCAAAAAACATGTTTGTCTAACAAAATATTTTAATTGTAATCCATGTGGAATCTGGAAATGATGATGTATATATTTTCAAGATTTTGAACTTTAAAATGCTCTTTGGCAGAAAGGAGTTATAAACGCATAAGTTATAAACGCATAAAAGTTATAAACGCACCCACCGATGAATAATTATGGATAGATATACAATTATATTTCAATAAATATATGTTAGCCATTTTATCTGCAACTGTGCAGAAACACCAGGTTTTAACAGAATTATAGACATGCATACAAATAAAAATGTGTGCAGCATTCAAATGTTGATTTTGAATTCGACATTTATAAAAAAAAGAGTCACGGATTTTTTCTTTCAAGAGTTGGAATAGTGTATTTTCTTTTTTACTTTGTACGTCATAACTGTTGGAGATGTAGATATGCCAAGTATAAGAAAAGCTTGACGTAGATCAGGGTTATTCAATTGGCGGCCCCGGGGTGATATTTACTGGCCCTTTGAGTATAATGTTAAAAAGTAACCCCCTTTTTCTTTTGGGCCAGAGTGCCTTTATTCCAGAGAGGGTGTTACATTGAGAGATAGAGGGGAAGACATTGCCTGAAAACTTCGGCGGGCTCGGGTTTCGAACCCACCTACTAGCTACTGTAGTGACAACTTCTGTCATTGATTGCATCTCTGCGTGAATGATTAGATAATTTCACCTAAATGAAATCAAATTAAATGATGTTGATGGTTAAATTAGCTTCACATGTAGGCCTACTGAGTTCTGAACTTGCCATTTAGATCTCTAAAAGGCCTTGGGGATATGTTGTTTGATTGAATTAAACACAATATATGCACTCCACTATGCTGTTGTAGTATTTACTGTATCCGAAGCTCTTAATATGATTGCTCATATTTCAAGCCATCTTTTTCCCGGCCCCTTGCTTTGGATCATTTTCATCAACCGGCCCCATTCCAAACTAATTGAATAGCCCTGACGTAGATGATAACTGGCCGGTGTCGATCCCGAGAGGGGCTTCCTCTCTCTGAAATATTTTTAAGAGGAGGTCAGCAGGGGCCTCTGAAGGGGCTGAACCTCATCATGGCACTTTGAGTCGGGAGCAAATAGTCGGCCATTTTCAGCCCTCAGAGCTCAGCTGGCGGTGAGCTGAGAGAGAGAAGAGAACATGATCTTCTCCGTCTCCAGTGAAAATCACAGTTCCCAACAAAGCCGGCTCTCAGAAGGGAGGGGTGAGCAGGATGGAGATTATATAAGGAACAGAGGTGGGATATTTTATCCTACTGGTCATATAAAGCTGTAATAATCAGTCTTTTCATAATAAAGCTAATCTTTGTAACTGGATTGTTTACAGTTCTCATGATGAGATGATCAGTTCTGTCGAAGTTCTTCTGATAACCTTTTCTCTCCAGACAGCAGTTTGAGACAGTAATCCACGCCTTTGTCACTACTCGGCTGGATTACTGTAACTCTCTCTACATGGGGGTCAGTGGGTCCTCCCTCGCTCGTCTGCAGCGGGTGCAAAATGCCGCAGCAAGGCTTTTAACTGGCACACGGAAATATGACCACATTTCCCCCATTTTGGCTTTGCTCCACTGGCTGCCAATACATTTTAGGATTCATTTCAAAATCCTTTTATTTACTTTTAAATCCCTAAATGGCATGACCCCACCATATATTTCTGAGCTGCTACACCCTTACACGCCCAACCGCCCTCTCAGGTCAGCGGATCAACTGCTCCTGAATGTGCCCAGAACCAAGTCAAAGCTCAGAGGGGACCGTTGCTTCTCTGTAGCGGCTCCCACACTGTGGAACGATCTGCCCCTGCACATCAGACAGGCCGCCACACTGCCTGCTTTTAAATCGCTTCTTAAAACCCACCTCTTCTCCTTAGCGTATTAACATCTTTTAGAGCGTTGCTTTTATTGCTTTTAAAATTGTCTATTGTTTTTACTTGTACTTGTTTTATGGTGTGTGAGCTGTGCTGTGTTTTTTTTTTTTTTTGTATGTTCCGTTTTGTTTATTTGACTGTACAGCACTTTGGTCTGGAGGTTTAAAGTGCTCTATAAATAAAGCTGTATTGTATAAGTAAATCATATTGATAACTTTTGTATGGTAGTACATGCATTCAAACATGTGTCTTGTACTAATTAGCACATGTTGACATGCTAAAATCCTAAAGAGAGATAGGGAAGATGGTAAACATTCTATATTATCATCAGCACGTTAGCATTTAGCTAAAAGCACTGCTAAGGGCAGCCGTACAAAGCTTTGCTGTAGTCTCTTAGTCCTGTTTTTTAAGTAACTCATTGATTTGCTACCTGTATTAACATGAAGTACTTTTTTTTTTAAATATATAAATAAAAGGCTATTTGCATAACAAATACATTAAGTGGGTACTTTAGGAAATAAAGTAATAGTACTTTAGAGCAGCTTAGTTCAACCCTTGTGTTTTCATCTTTTTCAGTAGCGAAACAAACCATGATTGGTTTTCAATGACACATGAACTGCCCATTGTAGTTTGACCTGTGCTTGGAACAGAAAGGAGCTCTTTTGTTGCACCATACTGCAGACTGTGGGAAAGTTTGTCCACATAGGCAGGTAAAGTTACACGTGCACACTAACACACACGTCCAGTTTACACACTACATTAGAACAATTGCTGAACCTTGACATGAGAGGTGTGAACTGTTGGAAAACCAGCCATTAACACTCGCATCTGATGTGCAACCTGTTATGTGCAGCATTGATGTGTTAAAGTAGATGTAGATTAGCCTGGGTACAGGCTATATTACGGAGACTAGCAGTTTCAGTGATGCTATCAGCACCTCTCATTCTTGAACAGCCTGAAAAACAACCCTGTCCCTGCTGATTAAACCCTCAGTGACGACTCCCAGGCTCCTGAGAACCAGCCTCAGGCTTGTGTCCATAAATAAACACAAGAACAGGTGAGAAAAGGTGAGTGATAGTCCCTATACGGTTGTGAAGAGTGTGTGTTCAAGAAGGTTTCTCCTTAGTCTCTCCTAAAAAGTATGGTAGCCATATAGGAGTGTTTAAAATAAAGTGCAAGGGCACAATGCAAGGAGAGGCTGATGTGTCTCCAACTAGAACACTTCCAATAGGGTTTAATGGAACGCAAAAAGAAGGGGGTTGCATTCCAGAAAAAAAGGACTTCTCACACTGAATCGAGGGGTCCTAAAAAAAAAGTATTTTCGCAGAGCTTGCATTTTACTTCAGTTCGAAGTAGTTCCACGAGGAACTCTTCTTTGAACGTGCCGCTTTGTTCATCTTTAGTTGTGTTGTTCTCACTGTTCTGTATATCGCCAATAAATCAATCGCACGTGTGACGGAGAAGGGGGGGGGGGGCGGGGGGCGGGGGGCGGGGGCAGGCTGCAGCAGTCTGCACTCTGCGCAGCCTGCGCAGCTGGCTTCCTCCAAGTTTACAGTAAAACAAACTGGTGGTGTGACCAGTGGCCATTTACAATTATTAATACTATTACTATTATTAGCATTAGTCTATATTTTGGTTGAAACTAAGCCAGGAAAAAAAAAGAAAAACATGAATAATAATAAAAAAATATATAAATAAAATCGAATTTTAAAAATAATTTTCGATTATGGAGACTGTAACGAATATTCGAAAAATCGCTGGCATCCCTAGTCCTAACTATCTGCATGTTACAGATGTTTTAATTGTATGATCACATTCCCTGAGATTTCCTGCTGGTGGTGCTGTTTGAATATTTGTCTCTCCATTCAATGCTAAAACAAACAGTTGTTCCATTTATAAGTTGCAGTCTAAGAGTTGAATTACATCCTAGGTCTTTTCTAAACACATTACAATACCTGAATGGTCAAAGAAAAAAATAAATGCACCTTCCGGGCAAGAAAAAGACTCTTTGACTGCGGTGTTAGTGTTTCGCCGCTGTTTTTGTGGGTGTCTCATAAGACGAGGTTGCACCTTGTTCCCCTCTCCTATTTGTAGTTTTTAGGAACAGACTATCAATCACAGCCAGAGTCTGCAGCGTTTTGTGTCAGACCAAAATGGGGAGGGAACCTTTAACATTAGCTAAATTCTCAGGTACTTGTTGATCTTTATCTGAACATTACTAACGACCACATCTCTGACAGCCCCTTTTGACTGAGGTGTCTCAGGTACTAATGAACGAAAGGAACAAAGAAACTAGGCTGGCTAACCATTAGCACATTCCTGTTTGCATTTCTGCTGCATCTCAACTGTGTAGATCACGCATATCCTTTTTATTCAGGGTACATTTAAATAATCTGTGTTAAAGGTCACCTATTATGCAAGATCCACTTTTTCATGTCTTTCATACATAAACATGTGTCCCCCAGAGTTTCCGTTATCATTTCTTTTTGCCGGTCAACATGTCCCTTAAAGTTTAAATCTTCCGGACAAAATGCAAAAAGTGCCGGTCAAAGGTCTTCTTTGTTATTTATTGAGCTTTAAAACAAATTGATATGATTCGATATTAAAGAAACTATTATTATAAATTACTGTACACTTTTGAATAATGTAGTTAATCTACTATAATTAAACGGAGCGCTCTCTCCCTCTCCTGACAGCCCGCCAGTATCATGCAGCTCCCGGATCAGTAATGAGTGACCCGACAGTAAAAATAAACATATCTATAACTAGTTTAGGAAGTTTGAGAGGTAATTAAAATAGCTACGTGTGATTTTCTAACCTGAAGTGTGTGTTTTGTTCCGCTCGCCTCTACAGGTGATCATGCAGAGCTGCGTGTCGACTCGTCAGCAGCAGCTGATCTCTCTCTCCCCCGTCAGATTAGACTTTACTCGCGTTTATGTCCATATCGATCAGATCTAGCTAATGATATGACTACCTGCTTATCAAAAGACACCTAAACAATAAGCGTCGCTATGCAACCGGGTGAGGCCACAAAGTATAGCGCAGCATTATGCATTTGTTTACATGCCCACCGGAACCCCGAGGCATTACCAACAGATCAACGCACAATCAAACCATACAGGACATCTCTTTCTCCACATTAAGTGTTAGACATTAGAATGGACTATTCTTGTCTGTCACATACTCTTCTTGTCTGTCACATACTCTTCTTGTCTGTCACATACTCTTCTTGTCTGTCACATACTCTTCTTGTCTGTCACATACTCTTCTTGTCTGTCACGTAAGGGATAATGTGCAGCGACTTGGTCATTATGGGGAAAAGAACACCGACAGGCTAATCAGGAGCCCGACGCGAAGCGGAGGGATCTAGATCTGCATGAAGGCAGATCTAGTTTGCAGTTTGCAGTTTGCTTTTCAGCCAAACTGCAAACAGTTCAATCGACCGGACTTCTTTCTGCAGATTTGAGCGTCCTTAACAACGGTCATAAATCCTTGATAGCGGTCTGTCTGTTCTGGATTAACAACGTGTCACGTGTTCTGAATTGACCAATCAGAATCGAGTATTCAACTAAACCATGTAATAAATACTATTATTGTCTGTCACATAAGTGGCGCAACTGATACGGTATTGTGATAAGGGGAAATTATTTTGACCGGAGAGATTTAGATTTGCCGGTCTTCAGCATATTTTACCGGTCAAATCCGGTAATTACCGGCTAACTGGAAGTCTGTTGTCTCCTCTGTGTAAAGAGATTCTGAAAGTTTCAGGAAAAAAGATTCTCTCACTTTTTCTCCTGATCCATTTATATAAAAACCTGTCCGAAAAATCTGATTTTGGCCACTTGTGATGTGTTGGCTTGTGTAACCATTAGCCAATCACCAACCAAGGTAACCCCTCCCAACCTTATCACCTAAATCTCCTCCTAGAGCACCTTGTGTTCTTTTTAACCAAATATCTCTCAGAGGGGCGTGGGGAGTGGCTCCTTATTTTCATCTAAAGTAACAGACAGAGAATCAGCACTTTTGAAACAGGGCTGAAACAGAGGGGATTATGGGATGCTGCAATGATCTGTTTGGTGTTTGGAGCCAAACACTTCAGAGATATGTTTTAATATATCTGAGACCGATAATAAAGTAATGAAAAACAGTATAATAGGGGACCTTTAAGTTACTGCTCCTAGTAGGTAACTAGCAACATCCTCTCCTGTTCTCCAGATAAACAACCATAAAACAGACGGTTGGATGGATGTGTAGATATGGATGTGTAGATGTGTAGATGTGTAGACATTTATCTCCATACCGTGTTGGACCAGAACTTGACGATTGGAGCGTGGTAGAAGGCATATATTTTCCTGGTTAGGGGCAGCTTCCTGGAGCGAATCTGTGTGTCTATGTCGCTCTTTGTCTCCACGTTGTCGTGGGCTCTGGCCTCCTTGAAGACATCCTGCAGAGAGGTTGAAGGGGCCCAAATGAGACAGCAGTGGAGATAAAAAGAGTGGAAGAGAAGGAAAGCAGAGTGAAGAGGAGAATGTGAGGGGAACAAACAAAGGAATCAAGAAAAACATTTCATTTTAAGTCCAAGAAAAGTGTTTTTCAATCTAATTATCTTAATATGTCTTGCTACTCTTATTTTAAGACAACAAACTGTTCACAGCTCTGTAACTGTTTAACAAAGAAAGAAATGTAACTCAAAAATTATGTTTTTATTTCCTTTTAAAGTTAATTTCAGCTCCTATAATAAGTCTGTAATACTGTGTGTCACGTTTGCCATATGCTGTGAAAACATGTTATTTTACCGGTTGTCCCAAAGACAGTGCTGCTGTATTATGCATTGCACAACAATTAATATAGCCGATAGTTATATACTGACACACCGCCATAAAAAAAGCATTTTTGAGCATGCGTGTATCTGTACTGCGTTTTTATACAACAGATTGAAAACCTAAATTTCCCCTTGAGGGATTAATAAAGTGGCTTTTCATTCTTCTATTTTTAGATCTCACCATCTGGATGTCATCAGCGATGTTCTGGAAGTTGTGCTCGCTGTCCTCCATGGTGATCTGGTGGTCGTCCTGACTCTGAGGGATGTGAGCCATCTCGGCCTTGGACTTGTACTCCAGCAGGAGGATGGCCGGAGGCACCAGGATGCTCAGAATCACCTGGAGACACAAACGCACTAATGTGGGTGTGGGATCTTTTATTTGTCAAGAAAGTACTTTGAATGACACATAAATGCTTATTTTTTAACTTTTTAATGCCATTTTATTTCTATTTCTGAAATATATTGGACTGTTTATTTCTGTCTCTTAGTTTCTCTTATGTACATGTATATTATGCTGCTGCAACGCAAACATTTCCCAAATTAGGATCAATAAAGTACCTCTCTATCTATCTATCTATCTATCTATCTATATGTCTATCTATCCATCTATCTATCCATCCATCTATCTATCTATATGTCTATCTATCCATCTATCTATCCATCCATCTATCTATCTATCTATATGTCTATCTATCTATCTATCTATCTATCTATATATATGTCTATCTATCCATCTATCTATCTATCCATCTATCCATCTATCTATCTATCTATCTATCCATCTATATGTCTATCTATCTATCTATCTATCTATCCAGTGTTTTATTGCGCAAGTAGACATCAAACTAGTCTTTGGCTTCTCTCTAATTATAATATATTCTGTCTTGATTTTGCCTGTGTCATAGAAGAACAGAATAACACAGCCAAAGCCCTGCTGGAATTATCCCGAGCCTGATTAAAATACTTGAAATTGTTTGATATTATTGCTCACCCAAAACAAAGAAATGACAGTATATTCTTTGCATGCTAGTGTCCAATTTCAAATTTGAACAAAAACAACATTTAGGACATCAGAAAAGTCATTGTTATTAGTAGCATAACAACTATTTGTTAAGACTGCTGACAATGAACCCCACGCTGTCCCATACTGCCTAGTGTTGTCGTGTGCTGTGCTGAAGCGCAATTATCCTTGCCCATTACTGCTGTATATACAATACTGTATTCACTGTATTTATTATTATCTGTGTATTTATTCTTATTACATTTCCCATCTATTTACCTTTATTTTGTATCATTTATTTTGTACATACTTCTGATAATTGTGTATATAACTGACTGTTTTGCACTCTGGTTAGACCCTCCTTAATTTCGTTACACTGTGCTTGCATTTTGTAATGACAATAAAGTAATCTAATCTACTCTAAATTTGTTATCATATTTGTGATGCCCCTGTGGGGTCATCTGGAGAGGGTGTGGCTGTGCTGCATCTAGCCGCCTTGATTGCAGTAACTCAGGGCACCTGGGTCTGGTGCCCTGCAGCTACTTAAAGCTCCTCTCTGTTCCCCTCTCTGCAGGCACCCGGTTCGGTTGAGTATGTTATCAGTTATTTTACTTTGTGCACCTCAACACCCTCACACATACATGTCCATGCTATCCTCACCCTGCAGTTACATTACTGATACACTGACGTCCACACCTCATGCTTTACTTGCTTTGCACTTGATTAATTTGGCTAATTTGAACCACTTGCTTTAATAAACATCTTTTGTTAAACCGTTGATATGGTGTGTCTCCTCTTTGTTGTGGCCTTTTGAGCCAGGTCATAACAAAAATGTTATGATAAAAACGTATTTTGTAACAGCAATTACATTTGAATTTAGTTGCTCAGGTTTTAACCTACACTTCAGAAAATGCTTGCACCGGGAAGTCCCCTGAGATAAGAGTATTAATAAACTGTTTATTCCTCATATCACCATTAATAATCATTGTGGCATTTTAACACCTGAACACAGAGCTCCGACTGAGATTGTGATTAGACATGAAAGCAGACCTTTGTTCAAACCGCAGAACAGAACATCTGATAAACATGGGAAAAACACTGAAATGATCACATCCTGTCTCTCAAATACTTTGGACAAAGTTCAACACTGGCTGAACAACATTAGCTTACAGTTAAATGCAAAAAAAACAAAACAGTATGCATGATGTTCAGTAAACGACCGGAGCAGAAATAGAACTAGTCCCCCACTTCAAGTATCTTGGAGTCATACTGGACTCGAACTTGACTTTTAAGAAACATATTAAGAAAGTATCCAATACCATTAAATTCAACTTGCAACATTTTAAACAAATTAGACCCTTCTTAACTGTCAATGCTGCAAAGTCATACCTCCACTGTATGATTCTATCCCACATTGAATACTGTTTGACAAACTGGTCGTTTGCTTGTGCCACAACCCTTAAACCCATAGAACAGCTGTACAAGAGAGCTATCAAGGTGTTTGACAGAAAGCCTAATTCATACCACCACTGTACCATCCTTGAGAAACACAATTTCTTGAGTTTTGACAATTTTAAGTCTTTTAAAAGTATGCGTTTCTTTTATAAATGTTTACATGGACTGGCCCCCCCTCATTCATCCACAAAAAACACACTGGACGCTGCACTAGGTCAGAAACCAGAGGAGACTGTGAGGTCCACCGTAGACGGACCACTTTCGGACAAAATGTTCTATCAATTAAGGGCAGCTCATTGTGGAATAGCCTCCCAACTGAGTTACGGGATTGTCCCACTTTGAACAGTTTTAAAAGGTCAACTCAAAGAATGGTTGAGAAACAAACATGTTTACGTTTTAAAGCATTATTTGTTTTAAATGTTCATCAATATGCATTGTCCCTCTTCAAATAAACGATTACATTAAAATTAAATTAAAGCATTCATGTAACAACTATTAAACCACTGCAGCACGGTTTAACATTTGTATTAAGCTTTTCATAGACTGTTGACTCGCACCATTAAACCTCAGCAGCCTCTGTAAAGCAAGCATTCAACACGTATACTTTCATTTGTTGCCAAAAATAAAAATCTAGATGGAACATGAACCTTGTACCAGGAGTTCTTTCGCATGTTCAGCCGTCCCATCCACATGTCGGACAACAGGAACTGGGTGCACGTGTGAGCCACGAAGGGCCGCAGGTGGGAGGAGACGGCCAGCTTCAGGCAGGTGGAGTTGCTCCAGTTCTTCAGCTCGTAGGTGAGCAGCTTCATGGCCATGGTCTCATCCTGCCTGAACGACTCCTCCAGCAGGTCCACTGCCAACGTCCCAAACTCACTGAAAGGCAAGGCAAGATTATTTATATAGCACCTTTCAACACAAACAAGACAGACATTAAGAAAATGGCATTTAAAAACAGTCATTAAAAAGCAATAATAAACATAAAAAGACAAAATACATGAATAAAAGTTAAGGTGCAGTGTAAGATATGAATAGTTCAATTAAAAGCAGCGGCAGAAATAAAAGTCTTCAGCATCAAAAGCATCAAAAAACAGTTTGTTTGTTTAGCACACCTTCACTTTTATAGAGAAATGTGAGCACTTTATAGCTACCTGTCATTTTTAGATTTGATTAGATACAAAATCAAGCAGTGTCGAATAATAAAAGATAGGTACCACTTTACAATAAGACTACCCTCATAAAGGATTTATAAGTAGGTTATGAATTAGGTTGTAAACACTTTAAGAACCATCTATAAACCAGAGGCCTGTACTACGAAGCTGGATTTTCGCTTAGCCGACTAACTTCAGGGAAATCTCGGGCTTTCCGGTCCTACGACGCTGGTTCTCTTTTTAGCAGGCTAGATCTCCATGGTAACTTATGCTGAGCGGCTAACCTCCTCGGGAGGAGATTAGGTTGCAGGCTAAGAGATCAACTCAGTGAAAGCACCGCCTGCTGACCAATCAGAGCTCCGTGTGCGGAGTTTAAAGCTATCAAGTCATATTACAGGATAGAGGAAATACAGAAAAACTGCCGTTGCAGGAAAGACAGCCGGCAAAAATCAACTGACTGTGTGAACGTGAAAATTAATAGAATATCCCCTCCCATCTTCAGAGCAATCTGACTATTATAACATTAGCGTTAAGAAAGCTTACTTAAATATCTGCCACAACATAAGTAACCGGATCAGAGTAACTAGTACAGTCCGCGGCACTGTGAGTGCAGACGTCGATGTGTCCCATTATCATTCATATCATATCACATCATAATGTATCATATATTTCCTTATCCGAGTCAGCTTCTTGAGCCGTATCTGGCCGTGCAACACTCACAGTGTCACATACTGTATGCAGAAGTATTATTTTAAGCAACACATTAAGTTGACGAAACACTCGAGTCAAATGTAATTAAAGTCAGATCCACTCGTGTCTTAGACGGGGCAGTGATATCATAAACCTGTTAATGTACGCATTCAAACGCTTTTTCTTTTACCAGCTGTATTCACCTTGCAGGTGCAGCTATGTGGCTTTTATCCTGGATAAAGTGTTTAAGTCATGGATGTTTAAAGTTTAACTTCTTCATATTTGACTAATATTAAAGTTCACTTTTCATTCAGGAAGTATGACGCTGCGCTGTCAGTACGCTTGTCCGTGTTTGAGATTGGTCGAATGCTCCAAATACCACCCCTTTCATGTGAACACGCACCTAACTAGATAGGACACGGCTGGCTTGAGCGATCCATTTGATAACCAGCGTCGTAGTACAGCTTAGCGAGAGCGCGTATGTTTTGGATTGGGCCAACCGGCTAACTCAAACATATCCAGGTTAGGTTGAACCAGCTTCGTAGTACAGGCCTCAGTACTATCATAGTTTTCATACGTCAACACAGGCTCACTATTTTGGCAAGATGACTAAGCCAAGTAAGCTAAGTAGCCAATACTGAGTTGATTCTCGCTAATTAGCCAATATAAGGCTTAGTCATCTGTGGAGTGGATTCCCCCCCATCCATCTTGATGTTTCTTGGCATCTCTTATGACCATTTATGAATGAGTTACTAACATTTATAGTTGCCAAAAGGGAGCCTTGTTGTAAAGTGAAAAACAAATCACAATGTATTAATGAGTTACTACCATTTATAATAAGGCTTAGCAGTACAGATAAATGTGGGCTCACTATTTGGCAAGATGACTAAGCCGTATATTGGCTACGTAGCGAGAATCAACTCCGTGAGCAACAGATACCAAGGATGCTGGCTGATGAAGAACACGAAGTAAGCTAAGTAGCCAATATAAGGCTTAGCAACCGGTCACAGTTGCCCTGTTTATCATGTCTTATAAAAGCTTATTAATGATTTAGAAAGTGTTCACAACCTAATTAATAAATTAATTACAAACTATTCGTAAACCCTTTATAAGGCTAGTCTTATTGTAAAGTGGTACCCAAAAATATTACTGATTCTAAACGTTGTATAAACAAATAATCTACTTAATTACAAGGGGAAAAGGGGTGGGAAGAAGTTTACGTAAGGGATAATGTGCAGCGAGGCGGTCATTATGGGTAAAAGAACACCTGACAGGCAGATCAGGATCCCGACGCGAAACTATGCAGTTTGCAGTTTGCTTTTTTGCAGTTTGCTTTTTTGCAGTTTGCTTTTCAGCCAAACTGTATACAGTTAAATCGAACGGACTTCTTTGTGCAGATGTAAGCGTCCTTAACAATGGTCAATAAGTGCTTGACAACGGTCTGTCTGTTCTGGATTAACAACGTGTCACGTGTTCTGAATTGACCAATCAGAATAGAGTATTCAACTAAACCATGTAATAAACTTATTTAATCCAACCCCTTCTCCCAAAAACTAAATTAACATATATATATTATACTTAAAGAAATACATATGTTATTGAAAAACAAACAAAAACATTAAACAATAAACAGATAAATAAACAAACAAACAAATATAAATACATAACAGAGGTAAATGATATTCAAGAAAAGATAAAATAACAAACCAAATAAATAATGAATTAATACCACAGAAAGACTTTACTTTGAGTGCTCCTTGAGCTCCTCGGAGGTGTCGTCCACCACGTCGCTCTTCTTGGCCTCGTAGCCCATAGATCGAGAGAGCTTGCAGGCCACCAGCGCCTTCGCCATGTTCTCTTCGCCGTGCTGCCAGAAGAACAGCGACATTTTCTGCCTCTTCATCAGCACGGCCCACACCAGCAGCTCATTGAAAGGGTAGGGGAACCGCCGCGTCTCCGGGTCGTCTATGTCCACGATCTCTTCTTTGCTTCTCTTTTTGTTCTGCTCGATGGAAGACTCAGGCTAGGACGAGGGAGGGGGAGGCAGACGTTATTTTAATCCTTATATAACAGAGGATCCTTAGATACAGAGATAGGTTATACACTTTCCCTTTGAGGAATGTCCAAAAAAAGCCTTGATTCCTATTTCCAATGTTTACCTTAGGTTTGTATGGCTGTGCAGTTTTGATGAAGTGGTTGTGCCTCGTCTTCTCCTTCTTGTCAGCCTGCATGCTGAAGGACTCGTTATTTTTTCTCAAATGAGAACCAGGACCTGCAGGGTGGCGCCCCGACCTCTGCGCAGAAGAAGAAAGATACACGATTCTCAGTCAACAATACTTTCAGGCCCAACATCAGTCCTATACTAGTTACTATAGCTTTTTTTTTTTACGACATCCACGTGCCAAGAACCAATTAAAGGTCACCTATCATGCTATTTTTAGGCAATAGCATAGGTCTCAGATATATACAAATATATAAAAAAACATGTCTATGAAGTGTTTTGCGCAAAATACCAAACAGATCACCCATTCTAGCTATGCCTCATATCCCTCTATTTCACTTCCTGTTTCAAAAGTGCGGATTTGGGGTATAAAGCTTTAAAAAAGAGGGGCGGAGCTTATGCCTGCTCATGCGGGAGATTTTACCGGCAGATTCTGCGGTGATGAAACGCCATATCATGGATTATCAAGGATTATTTCTGAAACAGTATGGAGCTCAAAGGCTTTCTCTCTTGCCAGTTATACCACAAGGTGAGTTCCTTTTTATTTCCTGCTTCTTCACACACATGCTCTCCAGTACAGGTTAGCTCTGAGTGTTAGCGATGCTAATGTAAACACCGACCATATTACGTCCAAAACAGTCGGGCATTGTTTCTGATAGCAACGTTTCTGATAGTGCTGTGGGTCCACCGCCAATTTGACGTCATATCGGCGGCAAATCTGGATCAGCTCCGTTGTACCCCCGTTTTTAGAGATTTGGGTACGGAGGAAAAGAGCGAGGGTTTTATTTTCTGACGCTGCGTGAGTTCCCTGACACACCGGGGACACATATTTATGTATAAAAGACATAAAAAAGTGCATTTTGCAAGATAGGTCCCCTTTAAAACAACACATAAAACAAAGACAGAAGTTTCAGATAACACCAAGAAAAATACATTTTAGATACAGAGAGTGTTATACCACACCCACGAGAGAGGAAAACAGTTGGCACGACAATAAAAACTACCTCCATAAATTATATTTCAGCATGTCAAGGGATTATTTGAGCACTTTATGTCTACCAGGGGTACGGTAAATACAATTATGAAAAGACAAGTTAATGTCAGAACAGCATAGATATTTTGATTTATCCGGATTCCTTCACGATGACACAAGTTGCAAACTGTAAACATGCTTAAGCACATGTGGGCAGACAGAGACTTCTTCCTGTTGATGCCTCACTTTTGTCTTTTTATAAAAAACTTGGTTCTGTGTTTTTTAGTCTGTTGGAAATGCATCCTACGCCAAAGCAGCTTTCAGGCATCTTTTGTTAATTGCTACCAGATGAAAGTGACAAGAAGGCACGTTCACACAACACAAAGTTAATGGAGAGCTATGAACTGTTTTCCCCTCTGGTGTTGCAACAGTTCAAACTCACCCTATTGCTGCCATGTAGATTATTGTAAATGATTCTGAAGCGCTTCCTGGTGTAGTTGCATCTGTAAGTCCCACCCATCAGGTACTCAATAACCAGGCCCACATCAATCAATGTGATCTTATAGTTTGGAGGTAGATGACTCTGCAAGAAGACACAGAAAAAAAACCATTATGATCATTTTGATTAGTTAAATATACAATTATCATAGAGTATTATGAAAAGCACCCGTTAAATAAAATGCATGCCGTTATTATTATTATTATTAAAAACTGGACTGGCTTTACCTGTTTAATATCTCTAACCAGGTGGAGGAGAGTGGGGTTGTTGGGTTGCTGTTTCTACAAAATAAAAAGACGACACAAAAGCATTTCAACACACAAAAACGTTTGTATTTTTTCTGTTCACAAATTCCATCTCTGTAATTCAGTTGCTGGTGTGTGTTTTATTATTTTACCGTGTTGTAGAGCTCCTCTAGCCGACTGATTGTCAGGAAACGATGCATGCTCACGCCATTTTCTATGAGCAACTTAACAAAGTCCACCCTGTCCATCACGAGGGCATCCAGCATTGCCTGCTCCAGAGAGCTCACCTATAAACACGCAAACAAAAACATGCTGTTATAAATTTAAATAGCTAATGATTATTTATAAAACAAACACGATGAGGAGAGAAGCACATTACAACATAAACACACAATAAACTTAAATAAATATACTCTCTCCTCTCATTCGCGGCACAAGCTAGGATTCCCCGCTAGTTTCAAAACAAACAAAAGCACCGAGGGCAGCTTATGAAGACAACTGTAAGAGGGTTCATGTTTCAGTCAGAACAAGCAGAGCATGGCAGCGCGCCGAGGTCCGCTCCCCCGGGTCCTCCGCTGCAGATTGTGGTTCAGCTGAGACTCTGGGCTCGTTTTCGGGCGAGTCCGAATGTTTATAGCTAACGCTGAGCTAAGCAAACATTCATGAAAGTTGTGGCCCACTCAGATAAACAGAACGTACCAGGAGCTGCTGTCCGTACACAAACACATGATTCTTGGCGATGTCCACCCGGTCCCAGGCCAGAGTCAGGACCAGCTGATCGAAGGCAGACGAGTTTGTGCCTGAAATACAAAAACATATTATTTTCACAGGTGGGTGAAGCTTTATTAGCTGTGTAATTTCTGTTAGCTAGCTAGCAGGATTAGAGGGGTTAGGAGAGCAGGGGCAGGGCAGTAATACAGTCAATTACACACTAATACAGCAACGCAGCTGAATAGACTACATAGTAAATCCCTGTTCAGTCTCTCTCACACACCCATCTGCTCTATTGTCCTCTAGGAGCCGAGAATTGATTTTGTGGGTTTGATATAAAAATATCAACAGGGAGTAATTTTGCTAAAATGACTTAAAGGTAGGGTAGGTAAGAATGGGAAAAACCAGCTCGAGTGCGCTAGAATTTGAAACTACGCAGCCGAAAAAAATCTGGGGGGTTAGAGAGGACCTGGTCCTGCAGAGGATCAGTTCTCCTGCTGACCCCCCAGCTGCTGAGTGGTCTGTCTGTCTGTCTGTCTGACTGTCTGTCTGACTGTCTGTCTGACTGTCTGTCTGTCTCTCTGTCTCTCTGTGTGTCTGTCTGTCTCTCTGTGTGTCTGTCTGTCTCTCTGTGTGTCTGTCTGTCTCTCTGTGTGTCTGTCTGTCTCTCTGTGTGTCTGTCTGTCTCTCTGTGTGTCTGTCTGTCTCTCTGTGTGTCTGTCTGTCTCTCTGTGTGTCTGTCTGTCTGTCTGTCTGTCTCTCTGTGTGTCTGTCTGTCTCTCCGTCTCTCTGTCTCTCTGACTAAAATGACTTAATTCTATTTAAAACAACCTGAGATAAAAAGGTAGGTGTCTACCTGTGCAACAATATAACGTATGCAGTTTTAACAACAGCAATGACTTGTGTTTTCCAGTGACTTCTCCAAACTTCCTGTTTAACACGCAGCCCGCTAAATGAATTGAAATTAAATCCACCAAGGGCCTGATTTGTGCTATAGAGGATCTTTAAGTAGAAAAATACTCCCCTAGAGATAATGTTCTCCTCACTAGCTGTGAACTCAGTGTTTCCTTTTCTATTACGGAACAACTTCTCCTCCTGAAAGAGGTGTTTTGAACTGAATGTATATGGGCGCAGCAAATCTGATAAGTTGTTTTTTTAGACAAAAGCAAGGAATGTTTGAGTGACAGCAGCTGATGGATAGGAGAAACTGGTTCAGAAAGACAAACAGACTGACTGAAAATGGTCACTCCGGGTAAATATTTGTCTTCCTTAGGCGCAGTCATCTTGGTGAAACAGTAACTCATCTTTAAAAGGACTCTGGAGTACAAAAGCTCTCAGGCCTCTTAAAGAATATAAAGTGCTGCTTAAAGATGTTTCCTTCTGCACTTTTTTTCTTGCGACAACAGGGCATGTTTGTTTTTTTCTTTGAGGGAAATTGTTTTTTTTAAGCTGTTGGGCTGTGGAAACATGTAATCATAAGAAATGACTCCGGAAAAGCTGCAGATCGAGCCATAAGAAATGAATGCAACTGATTATTTAATGTGTAATGTTGTTTTTATAGGCAATCATCAATTTGTTAGTTCCAGGTTGAACATGTGCAATAAGTTCATTTCAATACGTTTTGCAATAAACATTGAACCAGTCCGGCCCTCGACTAGTACCAATTTTAAAATGTTGGCCCACTGAGTATTTGAGTTTGACCCCCCTGCTCTATAGCATCCTGAAAGAACTAAGAAATATTCAGGCCAATATTTGTAGATACATTTCCCCTTTCTTTTAACCTTCCTGTTATCCTTGGGTCAAATTTGACACATTCATAAGTATTTTTTTGTCGAAACAAGGTGTTATTTCATCTCATCGCCACACAAATCACATCATGATCAAAACTTTCATTGAATTATGCGTTTTATATAAATTAGTAGCATCTGGTGTAATTATGTGCTGCCCATTCAAAATTGAAATGGTTTTCAAAACAGAACCCTTGACATACTGTATGACCGTGTTAGAATCCATCAAATGATGTTCGAAATAATTATTCTCTGACTATTTTAAAATATTTTTTAGGGAGTGTAAATTCATAATTTGACAGTCACAGGGTATATGCAGGAATCCTGAAGTCCAATGTAATACCTTTTAAGACCTTTTTTAAGACCCTTTCCATACATTTTAAGACCTCATCGCCACTTCGAGTTCTAACCGGTTACATTGGCGACACACTTTACCTCACATTTACTATATACAGTATTGATTGTCCTTCCTCCTTATCGGACGCAAACTTGCATTTCCCCATAACGATGTTGTTTAACAACCGGCATAAACGGACCTTCGCACGCTATCAAGCAGTGATCGTGTGATGTCCTGTCCAATCCAAAGGGATGCCATAAATAAACTACACAGAATCACACCTACGCAATGATTACATTCAGGCAAACTGTAGAATACAACCTCTTTGGACAATTTATATACTTACTACAAAATGTAATACCTTGGAAAATGCAGTTTAAAACTTTTTAATAGCCTTAATTTTCCCTAAATTGATTTATCAACTTTTAATACTTTTTAAGACCCCGCGGACACCCTGAGTCATTAAAAAAGAGATAAGTAATTAATTGGAATTAACTTGGCTTAAAAAGGTGTAACCAAGATTGAGTAATAATACTTTATGTTTTATAAGCAGTCAAACCAGGACAAAAAGTTGTACAGTTGACGGGAAGACAACACAAAGGGTAACAGAGTCCGAAGAGGAATAAGACGTGCAGCTCGGTGACTGTTGAAATAAGGAGGCGCTGTGAATGTGGGCAACATGATCTCCTCAGAATCACAAAGACAAGGGTTCTCAAAGCATATCTATATCACAATGAAAACATTACTGAGTCCTGAAAGCTTGACTCCCAGTGCCAACAACCTCAGCATATGAACTGACCGAGTCCAATATGTTCCTTTCTTAAAGAAGTTATGGTCCAGAGAGAAAGAAGTTAGGGTCCAGAGAGAAAGAAGTTAGGGTCCAGAGAGAAAGAAGTTAGGGTCCAGAGAGAAAGAAGTTAGGGTCCAGAGAGAAAGAAGTTAGGGTCCAGAGAGAAAGAAGTTAGGGTCCAGAGAGAAAGAAGTTAGGGTCCAGAGAGAAAGAAGTTAGGGTCCAGAGAGAAAGAAGTTAGGGTCCAGAGAGAAAGAAGTTATGGTCCAGAGAGAAAGAAGTTAGGGTCCAGAGAGAAAGAAGTTATGGTCCAGAGAGAAAGAAGTTATGGTCCAGAGAGAAAGAAGTTATGGTCCAGAGGGAAGTGCTCTACTAACCTTGGAGTAAAGCCCTCAGAATGGCCACGTCGATGTCCTGGTGATCCTCGGAGCTGATGTGAAACACAGTGATCTGTTTTCCAATAAATAAGATAGCGGTTATCAACACGTTCCCACAGACATTATCCAGATGTTGTTTAAGAGTTTTATAAAAACTAACAATGAGCATCCCAGTCGTCTCTGTGGCAGATTTGGTGTGTTTTTTTTTAAGGAATTCTATCAAATCACTTCATCTGCACTCGTTTGAAATGGCAATAAATAAAAACTGACATGAATAATAAGTGTATACAAGTGATTAAAGAAATGCATACCAATTCTTTGCTCTTCATGCACTCCATCAGAGTCTGAAAGAGATGGATGGCATCGCTTTGGCTGAAGTTGAAGGTTTTCTTGATGGTTGCGATGATGTCGGTCTCCACACCATCAGGAAGACTCCTGCGAAGGATTTCAGAAAGACGTGGTTATGGTCACAATGCTCAAAACCACACTGCTGAAAAACACTTCAAATATAGGTTTGATCCGAGTGCTTTGATCTGTAGAGAGCACGTTATAGGAAGGTTTCCAATAACAGGACGAGTAATAGACTGAACCTAGACTCCTGTGTATGCTTGGCAATTATATTGCTTAGATAAATATATGTAAATGTATATATAATTCCTTTTATAGAGAGGCGTGTAAATATTGCATTTCATCGCTGCATATTTTTCCTTCAGCATAAATAAACATGGTTATACTATAGCCATACAAGTGTATTTTTGTTTTGTTTAGATATGTTATTTCCTGTACCTTTTTTTTTAATGTATTTTATATACCATCGTCTTTTACTTGATAACTAACCTTCAGAAGGAATTGATTAACTTTTAATCGTATCTGCTCTGGGCTAAATCCAGCAGCAGCTAGTGGTATTTAAGATTTTGAAGGTCAGACAACAATCCATCACCGTCCAAGGTAATTCAAATTATAATCAACTAAGTTTGTGAATATGGACACATTTACACTGAAGATATCAACTGTGGTCATCTGTGATTGTCTCACAACATCTAGCAGCACTATGAGCACACATTTCTTTGACTTTCAGCAGATTACTTTCCAAAGATTCAAGATTCAAAGGGTTTATGGTCATATGCACAATCACTACAGTGGAGATATGGCAATGAAAAACGTAACTCCCGGGCTCTTCCAACAATGCAACCTAATATATGACCTGCTCCATCGAAATCAGTCGCATTGACCCGAAGACACATTTTGAGTTGTACTGTATACACTGTTGGAAAGAGGAGATTCCTAGCTTTCTAATGATATCAGGATTGTTGTTGAAAAAATGGCCTTCAAAGTTTCCTCTTCTTGCATCGATCTGATTGATTATTAGCGGAGCAAATGATCAAAATACTACGGAGGGAAGATATTTTCATTTGGATTACTGGTCTGGGGGAAGCTCGCGAGTGTTTGTGTGTGTATGTGTGTGTGTGTTTGTGTAATTTTGCATTTGTGTGTATTGTGTTTGTTTCCCGGGGAAAACAATCACGAGAAACACCGGCTGTTGTTATGCCTGCTGTGACTTCAAGTTACTCCGTTCTCCGCTTGTAAATATGCCGTCACAAGCTTCAGAGTTGTATTTATCATCTGAATTTGCCGAAACAAGTTTAATATTCTGAAAGCCAAGAATTTGTTTAATTGAAATCAGATGAAAACAAACTGTAACGGACCCTGCCGTGTTATCTAGGATTACTATACGCCTTGCATTCATAATTTCAGCCGGAGGGAGGGGGAGCTGCGCTGCGGAAGAGCCGAGTGCGAGTGAGAGCTGTCATCTTCCCTTTACAAGCTTCAAAAATGTATTTATCGTGTGATTTTTGAAATAAAAGTTTCATATTCTGAAAGCCAAGACTTTGTTTATTTAAAATCAAACAAAACACCCGAACCCTGAAAAACTATTTTTTTACGTAAATCCACGTTTATTTTGAAATGAGCCGTTGCGACTTCCGATTGATTTCGATAGAGCGGGTCACATATATGTAGGACATTAAACAAATAAACAAATAAAAATAGTGCCAGAAGTAACAGAGTGGAGTAGAATATTAGAATAACTGCACTGTCACAAGTTCAGCTATATTTATCTCTCTTATAACGGACTGGGCTGCGGATGTGTTGTTAGATATACTTCTGGGCCGGTAATAGATCAGAGCCGCCATCGACGCTGCCATCAAAGGGAATGCAGAAGAAGGAAGTACAGCAGAGTGAATGACTCATCACCAACAGCATCACACTGCCTTTTCTCCTCTTGCTAACCCTTCAACCTTTAATCACTGCTTTTAACCACAAATCTAGATATTTTGTAAAAAACTTGAAACCTTGATTATCTTTAATTATCTGTAGAGTACTTCATCAGGGTATATGCAAGAATCCTGAAGTCAAATGTAATACCTTTTAAGACCCTTTTCGTACATTTTAAGACCTCATCGCCACTTCGAGTTTTAACCGGTTACATTGGCGACACACTTTTTCACATACTTTTTAATAGCCTTAATTTTTGCTAAATTGATTCATCAACTTTTAATACTTTTTAAGACCCCGCGGACACCCTGTTCATACTTTATTCAGTTTCTTGATTCATTCCCTCCTTAACTATCCTCTGCCAAAGAGGTCATGTTTTTAGTGAGGTTTGTTGCAGGATAAAAAAAACACTGCCCCAATTCTCATGAAACTTGTTGGAAGGGTGCAGCATAGGCTTAGGGTGATCCCGTACCTTTTGTAGAGGATTCAAAACAGGGGGCAGATACACAAATTGGGTTTTACTTTAATTAACACCCTGTCATGTGAACACCCCCTCATGTCTGAACAACTACACTGAACAGCTATCAATGTGTTGTTTAAGCACTTGGAGCAATTATTTAAAAAAACATATTTTAGTTTCCATGTTATTTCTACATTACAAAGTAAATCTCATACACAGATTGAAGTCAGAACAACAGCTTCCCAACTGAGGCCACCAAGGGGCCATGTTGTAGTTTGGGATTACACTTTAAATCAAGACTTAAGACAGTTTTTGCTTTGGCAAGCCAACCACAGCTATCATTTTCTTCCCCAGCCCACCACTGTGCTGTGTTTGTTTGTTTGTTTGTGTCCTACCCTCCCTCCTCGGTCTGCTTGTGGACGTAGGCCAGAATGTCAGCAGCGCGGCCTGTCCCCTCACACACCACCACCGGGACAGGGGGGCTCTCCTGCAGGTACTCCAGCACCGTCAGGATCACATTGGGACCCCCCTCGAAGATCAGGGCCACAACAGGAACACCCTGACCAATTCCTTCAAGAAGGAAGATGGAGAGAGTGCTTTAAGTTTGAGGTACATTTTTCAATTGCAGAATACAGCTCCACCCCGGTGACAGTTAGTGGCTGAGCTGATAATAACCACACTGTTATTATCTAGTTTCCAACAGACTAAGACAAACTCACTTTGTATTAAAAGGGTATGAATTGCAAAGTTACTTTTCATGTATGACAACTCTCCAAGTATTGTGCATCATAAGCTAGTAATAGAGGAAGAATAAGATATCATTTAAAGTATTTTTTAAGAAGGGGGAACCCTATGAGCTTGGTCTTAAGGCACCGGCACAAAAATTGAACACAGAGTGGAGTAGAATCTGAATAACTTTGAAGCTCCATACAGCACAATAAAAATAATATATATTAAAATGGCATTTCTTTAAAAGACGCTATGGATTTTAGTCATTTAATTGGCTAATTGTGGTATTTTGACGAGGAGAAGCTGAGTAAGGCGATGGTTTTGGTCGTCTAGACACAAAAACAGTGTCACTGAATTATCTCAGAAGAGCCCCAGACTGCTTCTGCAGATGAAAAGTGATCCAGTCTAATCTTTTGTTTCTCACAAATCCAAGCGAGGGACACCGTTGCATTAAAAAGGTTTTTCTTACGTGCGTGTATTCTTTGGAGGTTGATGTGCTTCTCCAGGTCTCGCCGCAGTTGGACCTCGGCGCCGTACCGGCCCACTGTCCCATCATCCACCAAGAGGAAATGGGAATGCAGATTGTTGAGAACGTTTAGTTTGCTGAGAGGGTTCAGCAGCGTCTGATACGGAGCGATGATCTGCAGGGGGGACATGATGGGGAAAGCAGGAAAGCAAAATGACATATTAATAAACAAACATTGACAAAATAATTGCTGACCAGACATTAAATAGAGATGTTATCCAGCAGTGAAACTATCAACATCTTTTCTAGAACAAATGAGATTGTGAGAGTTGCATCTTACGTCTCGGCCAATGAGATCATTCCGGTTTTCAAGGGCTCCCCAGGGTGCAATCCCAATAGTGCAAATTTTCTTTGATGATCTTGAGCAGTGTTCTTTGAGAGCGTCTCCCACATGCTTTGCCACACCTTTATAAAGGAAACATTAAACAATCAATAAACCTTCAGTCTTTCCTGGACAACATTTGTATTGCTTCTTAACCTTTGCCATCCTACACTTAATGGCATGAATCTATGAGCATTAGAAAGTGCGCTAAATATTGTGATTGCCGTTAACCACGCATGTAAGAAAGATGTTCTGTGGCCAAACGCCGCATATGGGGCAAGTCGACAACACATTAGTCCTGGGGTTGTGTGCGAACCACAGTCCTGTGCTGATGGATCTCATGGATTCAGCAGTAATTTGTGATGCTGGAGACCATCCCAACTGGTCAGGCAGCCAGAGGCATTAAAAGTAATCACCAGTGTGGGTAATTGACCCTGTGAGTAATGATTTAAACACTATGATCAGACCACAGCATCTTAACTGTGGCTGAAGATACACCTCGGCCGCGACACGCAGCCAAATGACACGCTTAGAGCCCGGCATTACAACTTCTGCTTCATCAGCGCAACACACACTGATGCTGGCAGTGTGCTTGTGCAGGTTGCAGCAAAATGTAAGTGTGAGTGGGTGACCATTAAGGGAATGTGTGAGCAGGGGTGGATATAAGAGATTTAGCTGCCTTAGCTTTTCAATAATACCGATTCACAAACATTGTGCATTAATGTCAGGACAAGGACAAACAGAATGTGTGTGTGTGTGTGTGTGTGTGTGTGTGTGTGAGTATTGCATGTTGATTTTGTCAAAAACATTTGTAATTGACATTGTTGCCAAATCATCAGCATCCTGTCTTATTCAAAGAAAGTCATTGGCTAACGTATTTATTCATAGGTTTCGTTACCCAAATGATATCCGCTTAAAAAGGCAGTTTAACATTCACACATTTGCTCACACATTGCTGCCCCTAACATTTACCCACACATTTTTCCGTTAAGACTAACATAACGTCTCTCCTGTTGCCCACCTGTGTTGACCCCTCCGGTGAGGATCCAGGCCCCGGTGGTGACGGCAGCTTTGATGAGGCCCTTGCCCACCACCTGCTTGATGCGTGGGTGCAGCTCGAAGTTCTGAACCCCTCCATGGACAGAGATGAGGATCTTGGGAAGCTCCATATGCCAATCCTTCAGCATCAGCCGCAGGATGCTCTCCGGCCGCGTGTCGTGGGACACACGCACATACTGCAGACGAATGAACAGACACAAGATAAGCATGTTCACATAATGTGGAAAATAGCAGCATAACGTCACACCTGAGAAGCTTAAACCAAAAGATGTGTGGTAGCAGGATGACTAATTGATTGATGGACTCAAAATGTCAGCAATAGATTTGAATGATAAGAATAAGCAGTTATCAAGACTGGGGATAGACTTTTCACCTGATTCTTTCATATTGAGTTTGTTTGTCAACAATGACTTACTAATAACACGTCATTTCGCGATTTAAAAAGAAAGTAATCTAGGAAAAACACCTACCTAGTACAGTAGTAACCAGTGTTAATGTATGAAAATAATTGTAGATTATGAGTCTACACCCTTAAAAACTGTGTAAGACATTTTTTCCAACATCCATATCAGTTATCATCACTCACAAGATTACTTTTGACATGAACGTGGCCCCCAGCGGGTAAAAGACTGCCCTCCTACCTTGGCTCTGTATGAGTGAGACCCTCCCTGGAAGTTGATGACACCATAGGCGTCAGTGGGGCTGGCCTCTGTGTGTTTCTCCACCGACCACTCCTGCTCGGTCAGGTTGGGGTTCTCACCCAACTTCACGTCCGAGTACTTCGCGGCCAAGCTGGCCGTGAAGCCAACATGCTGCCGCACCAGCCGCCCACAGCAGCATCTGCAGGGGCAACAAAACAACGTTTAAACAATATCATGATATACTTAGATAATTAAATACATAGTAGCAGTAATGCTGCGGGACACAGCAGATACAAACGGAATATTAACAATAGCACATTTATGTTATTCTTAATTTATCAGACATTTTGCATGCATATAAATCACATTTACACAGATGTTTAAAATCAAGAAAGAAATATCAGACTTTTACCTATTTTATTATAATGTATGCAGCCATCAAGTGCATATTGAGGACCATTTGACATGGTTCCTAACTAAAGACAGCTTGAGATGTTTTTTAAAGGGGACCTATTATGCAAAATCCATTTTATGTATTTTATACATAACGATGTGTCCCCTCTGTGTAAAGAGATTCTGAAAGTTTCAGGAAAAAAGATTTGCTCACTTTTTGTCCTGATCCATTTATATAAAAACCTGTCTGAAAATTAGCTGATCAGATTTTGGCCACTTGATGTCATAACGATTTGTTGGCTTGTGTAACCATTAGCCAATCACCAACCAAGGTAACCCCCCCTTAGCTAATAAGCTAACGACTGTAGATAACTAGCTATTTCTGGTCAAATCTGCTACCGACTGTGGTTCCTTCAGATATGATGCTGGTTTGTAATAAGAAGCCTGGTTTGCCTACCTCTATCAATTAATTGTAGTTTTACCAATTATCACTGTAATGTAAACTGCATATGTGACATGTAAGGATGTTGACTTGGCGATTCACCATTAACATCCTAAACATCCAAATACCGATTTTAACACTTACAATATTATATACAAGCATTATCATGATCAAATTTAAACTCACAACTAAATATAATGACAGAGTTTGACAAACGTTCAAAGACTACAAATGAGGCTCATCTATGTTTTATTATTATAAAAAAGCTTTTTGTTTTCACTCCTTTAACGACTTTAGGAGAGATCGTGCATCCTGACACACAAAGCCTGACGTCACTGGTTTTCTGTTTCCTGGAATTAAACTGCAAAATAATTTCCCTGCAGGCCTTTTCTGGTGTAAAGTAACTGGTTAGCATGGATCCTCCCAGGCTAATCATGTCAAGTAACAAAGAGCGAGGGGAACAAAGGCAAAACAAATACTTACCGGACTAGCTGTTGGCAAATCTGGCATCCTGGAAGGCATCTAGAAGGAATTTCACAAGAAATGTAAATTCACACTAACAACTGAACTGTGGGCTGCATTTGCAAGGACACAAAGACAGTTATAACAGTCCGATTTCTCCTAGTGAGAAGGAATTGCTCTCGGTAGAAAAATGTTAAGGACATTAAAGAAAGTTATCTGTTAGCCGGGCATGAAGCCCAGTGAACTGGCCTTTTACCAAGAGAGCGTTCTGCCAAGTAGACTTTCACTTTGATCAATCATAAGCAGGCCCAATGTTAAAAGGACACATGTTCACTAACACCTCCGAATATTCTTCGAGCAGCAGCACGTATTGTAGTTAACTGAGAAACTCGAGTGGCAAATAATTGATGTAAAAGAAAACAACCGGGTAAAGGTAACTTAGTATCATTGTGAGTTGACAGGAAAAAAGGAAGGAATGCAAATTCTTGAAACAGTAACAGAAAAACAGAAATGGCTTACAAACAAAGAAGGTGGTTAACCAGTAGATACTAAATACACTGTGGGAAAAAACTTCACTCTAAATAACAAACAAAATGTCTATTTTATTCTTGACATTTATACCGGCTGCTGGACCTTTAATGGTTTTTCATGAGCCTCTCATGTACACATATTATACAAGTGGCCTGCATGCCAAGCCAATAGGAAGCTCTATACAGTTTTAACACGGCTTTGTAAGATTCCAGCAGGTCTGCATAAAATCTTGCCTTACAGCACACACCCAAACACACAGTAAATAATAGTTGTTACTGTTTAAAGTTAATAATGGTTTGAATTTTTAAAAAAGGACACAAAATAGGATATGTCATTGACTACAATACATTGTTCAAATTATTAAATCCAAACTTCCTATTCAGTTCAGTTGAAGAAGGCATTGTGCAAATGGCAAAACACATCGTAAAAAAACTACTGTAGTTCCTAGTAGTACAAAAGGCTTCCTAAAATACATCAAAACAAGGAACAAATCAGGGCATGCCAGTTAGAAGACTTCCTAAAATAAACAAGGGCAAAAACAAGGCAGACCGTTTAAAGGTTGAAAAAAAGGACACGGTTGTTAAAGCAGAATAAAAGAGAAAAACACCCCTAAGAAGATATGATACACACACTTCCTCCTGGTCTTCCCCCTCACTAAACGCTGTAATAATAGTGACAGACATAAAGATTAAAATTATGTGGAAACAGACTTATTTACTCTTTGGAGAGTGGTGGTTAGGGTTTGGGCCTACTTTAAGACACACCATACAATTACACCGTTTCCATGGCAATAACCACATGCACACTACAGCTGAACGTCTGAACGTCTGAACACGTACCTGTGGGGGTCCTTTGACACTGGAAGTATGTACACACATTCCCGCTTGGTGAAAGTGCTTTCTATCCAGGGTTTCTGGGACTGTGGAAAAAAGAGAAACAGTAGTGAGCAAAAGACAGCAACTGATGTTGTTCATTTGTGTTTATTGTTTGCATTAAAAGGTTTCCAGCTGCTAAGAAAATCGTCCCCCCTGGAGGTTGAAAACAATCAGTCTAGCAATTGAGTGCTTGTACAAACCGTGCAGACATTATGGGCTACGTAGTTTCTCAGAGACGAGGAAATCAAGTAAAAAGAACATGGGGATAGATAAACAAAATGGTACACAGTCACAGCACAATAATGACATTTGGGGGCTTTTAACCCCTCATTCAGTCAGTTAAAATGAAAGGGATTAGACATTTTATAATTAAAACATAACAATCCTATCATAATAAGAGCTACAGGTGGCTTCCATGGTCATAAGAAAATAAACTAATTCTGTGTCACTATTCCTTTAAACAGGGATTTATGTTGCAGGAATTTTCAATTAAATGCCTCATGCCTTATTGTTCCCCCGGTACAGCTCAAGAGCGATTAGCACCAATAATCCCTCCCAGCACAAAAGAGGGAAACATGCAAACACCGTCGCCTGCTTCACACCGGAGCCGTTCAACTATTCCCGAAACTTAAACAATAGTGTTAGAACCAGCAGGAATGGAAACGTTGCGTCCCTGCAAGTCCATTTCTGCTTGGGCAAATGATCCTTAGAGACAGAAAAATCACGCGTAAAGGAATAGTGCCACCCCATAAAAGTTTCTAAATTTCAATCATTGTATCTCTTCCTAAAGTCAGTATCTCTCGTGTCAAAAGTCCCCTCTATAGTTCTTAACGTTGTAAGCCACCTACAACAAAATGCGGTTATACAGTAACATTTAAACAAACAGGTCATCCCGACACTTGACCAGCAACACCGTGTACCTGGAAGTCCTCATCTTCATCTCTGTGTTTAAGGGATTTGTACAGGAACATGCCAAGGCTCCTTCATGCATCTCCTGGACAAACCACAGTCACCACAGCCTCTCCTGAGCACTGGATCATCAGCAACAAATCACTTTACTTCTCTCACTCTCCGTCGCTCAGAAGAACATTTCCATACGGGTCTCAAAGTTAACGTACAGTTCCGGCCCGAGTTAAAAGCTGAGCGATCATTGAGTGATGCAGCCTCCGAACTCCATCTGCGGTTAATCTGTAAGAAGGCACTCGGGGTGGGGGGCAGATGAATGTGTCTGAGACAAACTAGATATTATACGAAGACTAGGGAGAAAGGGGCGTGGGAGAGAATGAGTGGATGGGCAGAGGCCTCAATGATATACACCTCGTTGTCTAGTGAGGGCACACCACCAACTGTGATTAACGCTGCTCACACAAAACCTCTCCCAACAACACAGGCCCCACACTTAGGCTTTAAAGGGCCTTTACATCAAACTGAGAGCAGCAAACTGATGTTAACCCTGGTGCTACACAATTCAAATTGTATTGAAATCTAGTGCTATATTCAAATCGCAGGAAGCAAAAAGTTTCATCCCACAGGCCATAAGACTGTTAAACACCTGAACTTTTGAAAGAACATACATAACATTCATCTGTTTGCAACTCACATATATATATCAATATTCCAATTACTGTATATAGACTATTCTGCACTGTCATATTCTGTTTCTATTATATTCTATTGTATTTTATTTACTTGTACGGTTGCATCTGTTTTATTGTGTTGCACTGTTGGAAGAGCCTGGGACCTAAGATTTTCATTGTCATAACTACACTGTAGCTATGCACGAATGACAATAAAAGCCTTGAACCTTGAAACCTTGAAATTGTTAAAGGCTACAAATCGTATTCTAGAGACTTTTACTAAACACATTTGTTAGGTCCTCTTAAAAAAAATGATATATATTTCTTCCTATCACACCATGATCATGTTGATACTTTTTGGGAACATGGGGGAAATATGTACATTGATTACGTTTAAGTGGCCATTCAAGGTCGGCCTTTTTTGGCACTTCTCATAGGCGTCCAGACTCAGACCCGGAGTTAGCTTTGATAAAACCACAACAAAGACTGACCGCTTCGTTCCATTGTGGCTCTGATATATGACTCACCATACCATAAGATACAGCTAAACACCACACCATACCAAATGAGGACCACATATTTACATAAGGCAGTGGTTTTGATGTTTACACTTTTGATGAGTCCCCCACATGGAAATAATTTTACATTGGGTGTGTCCACACAAAGCAAACTTACTAATAGATTAAACTTTATCCTTCGTACAGAAGTGACCTGGGAGTCATCCTGGACACCACCCTCTCTTTCCAGGCGCACATCAAATCTGTTACCAAATCCGCCTTCTACCATCTCAAAAACATTGCCAGACTCCGGCCTTCACTCTCTGACTCTGTGGCAGAAACACTTATACACGCCTTCATCACATCCCGTCTGGACTACTGCAATGGAGTCCTGTCTGGGGTTCCCAGCAAAACCCTGGCCAGGCTCCAATACGTCCAGAACTCTGCCGCCAGGCTTCTCACCCGCACCAAGCCATGGCAACATATCACCCCCACCCTCATCCACCGCCACTGGCTGCCGGTCAAGTCCCGGATTCAGTACAAAACACTCCTCCTCACGTACAAGTCCCTCCATACCCTCGCCCCCCAGTACTTATCGGACCTCCTCTATCCCTACACCCCTTCTCGGAGTCTGCGGTCCTCAGACACGGGCCTGCTCTCCATCCCCCGCTCTTGCCTTCGTACTGTGGGTGACAGGGCGTTCAGTGTTGCGGCCCCCACCCTCTGGAATGCACTTCCTGCCGAGATCCGTAATGCTGCCTCCCTGGACATCTTCAAATCATCACTTCAACACACCTGTTCACCCTGGCCTTCGGGCCCTAGCCCTTTCTTGGTCCCCCGGCTTCCTTTATTTTTAGTTTTCCCTTTGATTGTCTGTTTGTTTTGTTTTGTTTGTCCACCATGTACAGCGGCCTTGGGTCCCTTGAAAGGCGCTATATAAATATAATTTATTATTATTAGAAGTGGCATCCCTGCTGGAGAACATTTATGAATTTGGAAATGATCACATCAAACACAAATGTCAACAAAGGTTGCTTTGATATTGGCAGTTCATCTTAATTTAAAGTCTCACCAAATCAACATTATTCTTCCAAGCTTCAGATGTCTAAAAGTTTAAATTGTGTGTGACCCAGCTGAAGATGTGATGCGTGTTATGTTTTTGTAAGTGTGAATAATTATCTAGGCAGAGGGAATGATCTCTTTCAATAAGTATTTATGTTTTGTCTGAACCTTGCCCTGAACCCTTAGTTAAGCACAGTGAAGACAAACCTTCAATTACCATTTCTTTTCAAAACCACTTATTTAAAAACTAACTAGAAGGTTGATAATGATCCCTCAATAAGAACAAAACAAACTGTCTGCATATACATGGCACAGTTATGAAAGAAAGACAATGGTTTCAAAAAAACATTGTTTGCTTTTTGGTTAAAAGGATTATATTTTTTCAAAAAGCAGTAAGATGAGAAGTTTATGCTTTTAAGCTAAAGCCAGCAGGACATGTGAGCTTAGCAAAGGTATGATTTAATTAAAAAGTCAAATGTTATTACTCAGATTAAATGCATGAGTTATTTGTCTGACAAATTTGCAATATTTAATCATATAAAAAAATAAATGTGTAATGTCTTTGATCAGTTTTATGGCATAGTGTGTGTAATTCGAATGCTCGAATGATATGCACATATCTCCATGTACTAATTTATATGGGGGGATCAGAGTGTATGCAAGTCACTTTGACATGTAATGTCAAATATAATAGAAACAATAATGACTATATTGTAGTGTTATTATGTCACTGACCCTTCAGTGCCCCCTTGTTCACTGACTCAGTGTCTGCGTTAGATTTCCTAAATAACGCTGGTGTCTTCTTGATCTAACAAACTCATAATGAGGCAGATGAAACAAGAGAGTGCCCCGCCAACCTGTAACCATGGTACCTGAGAATGTCAGGCAACAAAAGACTTGTGAACCGCTGCCAAAAACATACACTCACACTCCCACTTCCTTGCTGCCTCCCTTCCCTCTGTGGGCTCCAAGTTTTATGATTACTTTGTTCCTGTAGGAAATATACCCAAGCACCTTTGGGTTCAATAATGTGCGTACGTGTGAGTTCAGCCACACCTTTAGTGGAAGTAAATGCGATTCTAAAGAGACACAAATCTGATCACAACCCGCCTCTATATATATATATATATATATATATATATATATGTAAAAAATCTGATCACAACCCGCCTCTATATATATATATGTAAAAAATCTGATCACAACCCGCCTCTATATATATAAAAAATCTGATCACAACCCGCCTCTATATATAAAAAAAATCTGATCACAACCCGCCTCTATATATAAAAAAATCTGATCACAACCCGCCTCTATATATATAAAAAATCTGATCATAACCCGCCTCTATATATATAAAAAAAATCTACACACACACACACACACACACACACACACGCACAGTAACGAGGCTGGCTGGTCGACCCATCATTCGTCTGGCCCTGCCTGACGTATTACGGAGCGAGATAACATCTGGCTTGGTAATTCTATTACCCGTCAGGAAGACGGGAGGATACGGGGTCAGCGCTGTGAGCAGCAGCCAAAGAGACCAGCGCTTCTCAGAGAACTAGAAGCAATTTCATTTCAATTTACTTAGAGAATTTGGTGGAAAAATGTACTGGCTTCAAGGAGCTTTCCACTATTTATAATGGAAGATATAAATAAGGTTTGGGTTCACCAATTAAAAGAAATAGAGCACATTTGTTGAACTGCATCACCTTTCTGATACGTATTTGATTATTAGTATAGATTTTTATGACAAGAGGTACATTTGAACCACTGTTATATGGCTATGGTTATAATAAGCATGGACAAAAAAGTAGGGCAACCTGCACGGTACAATGAGCTTAGGGTGCTGTCAGGAGTGTTTTCTTGCTTTAACCTTAATTCCTCACCGCTGTTTCTCTTTGCATTAAGTCACATCACAGGGGGCTGCAGCTGTACAACTGAGGTACTACACATCTGGTTCAAGGCACACTGGCATCAAACAATTTGATCAATTGGAGCTAAAAGGATTTGTAGATTGATCTAATAGTTCATCCACTATGTTATTATTATGCAACAACTTTGATAATAAACTGAACAAAAAAAGGCAAGAATTCTCTGGTTCCAGTTTTATGTGTAGGAAATCTGCAGGCTTCTTAGCTAATATGACTTTATTGAATATCTGGCTGTTGGTTTGGACACAATAAGTAATTCGAAGATGTCACCTTGTTTTCTGTTATTTTAAAGAGAATACCATTAATGGGGAAAGTTATTGGCAGATAATTGATCATTAGATGCAGGCCTTTAAGCTAAACCAACAAACGTGCTGGTATCAGTCTTTTGAGGAAGACCACGTCATTAAAGACCAGCCCAACGTCAAATCTGTCTTCTGCCAGAACAGGCATCAGGTCAAGTTTTCAAAAACAAACTGGAAGTCACGCCTCAGGTCTATCATGTCTCTGAATAATGACTATTCACAGGTAAACATGGCAGTCGTCCTACTGGAATTAGAACATATTCCTTTAAAAGTGGTTTCAATAGTATTTTTTACTTTTAAATCATAAATATACAAAGGCTGTGCTACAAAGTCATGCCACAAAACAATTCATTAGTGCTCCTAATATTGCACAATTGAAATTCACACACAAAGGTCAGGAGAGCTCTACAATACATCTCATAAAAGCAGGTCCAATTTAGATCTCAAGGGCTGATTTTGGTGATATCAAAGTCTCAGGTTTACAGTTCTAGCAAGTACAACCATCAACAAGTTTGAAAGAGGTGTGTGTAAGTATAAGACATTTTAACATAGACAGGCATTATTAAAGGTAGGGTAGGTAAGTTTGAGAAATCGGCTCGAGATCGCTTCTCAAACTTACCTACCCTACCTTTAATACGCAATCCTGGCCACATCTTAGTGGATCTGAGTAGGGATGCTCCGATCGATCGGCCGCCGATCGATATCGGCCAATACTCACTCTCTGCCGATCGATCGGTGCTCTCTAAAAATGCCGATCGCGAGAGCCGATCGCATGACGTAAAATACATGACACTTTTCTCTGTGCGCGGCAAAACAAGCTCTCCAAAATGGCTTCACCAGTCTGGCAGTATTTTAAGGTGTCCGAAAATGACAATAAAATAGCGGTATGCAACGTGTGTGAAGCAGAAATCCTGCAGCTCCACCCGCTGTGACGGACCGGTGAACGGAGCAGAACACACACTAAGAGTTAGACGTAACACACTTAGCTATTGTCTCTACCTCTGGAACAAGCTAAACTAGTTATAAATATGTTTATTCTTCACTGTCGGGTCCCTCATTACTGGATCAGTGAGCTGCATGAGACGATACTGACAGGCTGTCAGGAGAGGGAGAGAGGAGGGAGAGAGAGAGAGAGAGAGAGAGAGAGAGAGAGGGGGAGAGAGGAGAGAGAGAGGAAAAGAGAGCACTTCCGCTCATTTCTCCCGTGTTATTATCCAAAGTTAATGTAAACTTGAATAATGTACTTAATTTGAATGTAATAATTATGTTGGTTGTTGTTTGTGGAAGCACCAGTGAATGAGCCCCATTAACTAAATGGATGATCCCCATAGGCCCCGCCCACTCGATCGGATCGGCGATCGGTATCGGCCGATACCGATTCCGGCGATCGGCCCCAAAATTGGCGATCGGAGCATCCCTAGATCTGAGCCTTTAATAAATGTTGAATGGAGGGGCAAAAGTTCATTATAATAACCTCCAGATAAGATTCCTAGAAGTAAAGCAGGAGAGTCATGAGACCGAAGTGTGACGGCTCTCAGCTCTCACCCTCCACCCCCTGGGCAGAGCTCTGAAAGACAACACAGCACGAGCTGATACCATGCTGGCATGCCACCCCGAGTCCTACCTCCAAGCAGCTGGATAACCTAGTAATGTGAGGCATGTGACGGCTATTCTTCTCAACATCTGGTGCTTATTGTCACTGTATGTGAGCCTATGAAAACCCAGGTAAACCAGTCACAGGCAAGGAGGTAGCAGGAGGGACAGAGCCGTTAAATCTCCCTGTTTAAATAACAAAGACAAGGATTTCTATACGAGTAGAGATGCAAAGAAAAGTCGATTTGTTGTCACCTATTAAATTAATGATCAATGAGTCATTTTTAAAGAGAAAAACTGTTTATCTGGTTTGTGTGGTTCTGTTACAACTTAATACCTATAAGCTGAATATCTTTCAGATGTGAAGAGAAACAAGAGTAATGAAAACATCATCTTGGACTTTTCAAAACGCTGTTCGACATTTTTAACCATTTTCTGATATGATTGATTCATCCAGAAAAATTATCAATAGCTGCAATATATAAAAATATACAGAAAACATGTCTCGATTTGCACATATTATACAATATATATGCCTCACGATACATTTAAGATATAGTAAAATGGTATTCCCTCCAGTACTCTTTGTAAAGTACAAAGTGCATCAAGTTAGCTGCGTGTCTGACCAGGAGCAACAGTGATGGGAAGCAGTGGGGGAGATCAGCTGGATAAGATCTACAGGGGAGCGCTCCATTCACAAAATCAACAAACTGAGACTGTGACTTTTTGTTGGAAAACACAGTCCAGCAGTGCCGCTGGAAAAAACGTTATCAGTCATCTTCAAATGGGCTTGTGTGTGTGTGTGGTGGACATGGATTACAGCGTGAGATAACAAAGCTCAGAGAGGCACGCCACAGTCCCTCCGCAGGCCGAAACATGCAAGCAGTTATACACACACACATACACACACTAGTAGTGCTATTCTGGAGCCCAGCAAAGTGATGAAAGACCACTTTCACCATCTCAAAGAGAGCTAAAGCCCGAGCTGATGACCAGTTCAACCATCCTCTATTACATAAGTGACTGTGCATTTAATAGAGCTCCATTCTCAAAAAACAGATCAAATCACACCGACTGCTCTGATGAACCAGACCAAAAATGATTCGTCAGCATTAATTAATTAGACTGCCATCAGACTATAAGACTGATCAGAGCAGTGCCTCATGTAAGCTGAGGCATGTGACCGGCTCAGACCAGCGCTGTGGGAAATAATGCACTGAGGCGAAAGACAGGCACCGTGTGCACTGGCGTCTTAGCAAACAAAGTATAGATTTAACTCAATTTATAAATACCATATTGAGTAAGGATTTTCTACTCATCTTAACACAGTTAAATGATACCATTTGATGTATGGATCGGGCTGTTTAATTTAAGTGAATGACAGATGTGTACAGCTGCTGCTACTCTTATTAGATCCACATTATTAATTAATTGTTCTAGCTGCATAAAAGTGCCCACTTAAATGTCAATAATCACATCTTAATTTAGGTTAGGTGATATGTGTGTCTACTGCCAGAGGCATACTCTTTAGGCTGTGGTATTCATCTCTGTGTATAAAAACCATTGTGGGAAATGTTGGAAATTAATGAGGAAGACAGATAGATATGATGTCAACATTGTGACAATAAAAAAGTGACTACCAACATAAACTACCAACTCATTGTTAATGTCCAAGACTGTGTGTATTATTAGAGTTGACATTGACAATAATACCCAGCTCTTGCACTGTGTAATAACAACACTGTGTGGCCATTAATGACTTTGGCTACATGTCATCTTCTCTTCCATTCACCCTGTGTATTTGAGAGCAGAGAAGACTAGACAGGAAGTCGTTTGGGAGGTTATGCTCGTCCCAAAAGGGGAAAGTTACAACTAACAAGCACTAATGAGTCTTCAGCAATGTCTGCTGCAGGCAGGCCTAAAAAATGTCACCAAACCACAAAGAAAACATTCATGAGTGGGCGTCCAGAGGTCTCACAAAAGGTCTGAGATAATAAATGCACTATTTCAACACCACTTAACTTTTCCCAGCGCTGACTGACTGAATAAAAGCGTTCAGTTTACTTGGCAGCCATTCAAGGTGGCATTGACTTGTTACTGGCAATGACAGCGTTTCTTGTCCGACATCTGAGACAGCTGGAAGAAACTGGTCTTTAAACAAGTGCCAGCTTCTCTCAAGTGCTCTCATTTGTTTGTGAAGCTCTTCCCACTGGCAGAGAAACCGCTGCTAACATCAGCCCGCTGCTAGTTAGCTTCGGTTAATAGCAGTTAGCTTTTAGCGAGCTAGCTATTTAGCAGGCTAACGCTCCGCCCGTGTGTGATTTTTCGGGTTTTCCTGCTAGACAGTGTGTCACGGTGTTTACTTCACTCATAACGTAGGAGTCACAGTGTGTCGGTAGTACACCGAGACAGTCAGCAAACACAGTAAATACCACCGGGGTGTCTCTGGGTGTCTGACAGGCAGCAGGCAGCATGCACGGGGGGGACCTGCCACTCAAAGCCCCCGATCAGTCACGACGATTCTCAGCGCCAATTTGACAACACTATCAACCCCGGTTTGTTTCTCTGGGTCACATACCATTCTCTTCACCGTTGAGACTCAGGAAGAGCTGCGTCGTGGCTTTTATCCATCTATCGGCGGTGCTCTCGGTTAGCCTTGGAAGGAAAGCCCGGTGGACGTTGGAGAGATCCGCTTCGGCTGCAGCTCCAGCGGAAGGTTGCTTTTTCATAATTGTGCGACTCCAGACTGACGCTGCATGACGAGCGGCTGACTCAGCCCGCACTGTGTCACATGGCCGAGGAGGAGCCTGCGGCCACATGTGCGCTTTGTTTTAGTTCCTAATAAGCACAAACAGTCAGCAGAAACACACATTGTTTTAACTTCCCCTCGTCCTGACGCACTTGTGTAAGCCTGTCTGTGCACACAACTGACATAGCTGTTGTTGTTTTTTACCTCAGAGTCAATCAGACAGAAATTACAATTTCATATCCATCCGTGGACTAGGCCTACTTAATAGTGGACTTAATGGAAATAATATGTGTTGAGCTTTCAATGTTAGTCTCTCTCTCATCATTCTTTAGTTAAGAAAAAAAAATGAAATCCTGCATTCATTTAAAAAAATACGCAATGAGGATGTGACATGCACCAATTTTGGTTTAAAAATGCCATAGGAGGATTGAACAATAAATGCCCAATGTGTGCACCATAAGGGATGGTGCTGCTCCTCAGGACAACATAGGCATTTTACATACAACACGAATAATTAAAAAAAAACATTATTCTATGGGCTCCTTACCCCAGAGTCCATCGGACACAAAATTACAATTTCATATCCATCCTTTAAGTGCATAATTTAAAATTCAGAATTCATTTTCAAAAGTTATTGATTAATCTTTGGCATTTTCTGTCTGGCCCCTGGCTATCTGACAAAACATAAAAGCCCCAAGGCCTTTAAAAACGACTAATGAGCACAAACAGTCAGCAGAAACATACATTGTTTTAACTTCCCTCGTTCTGACGCACTTATTTAGCCTGTCTCACTGTTTGTTCCCACAACTGAGATTTTGTATTTTCTGTGGTGGAGCCGGAGGTGTGACATTTAAAAAATATATTTTGGTGATGGGTCAGATTTATCATAGGCCTACTATAATTGTCTTTGGGCACATGGGGTACTGCTGGAATAGATCGTAGTTCCATGTGCCAAACATATTGCTGTATCTCAGAAACTAATAGCATACTACATGTAATTTACAAATATTCAAATTGAATATTGACGAGGCACAAACATTTGCAGTGCATACATATTTGATATTGAAAAAACTGAGTGATTTCCCATTTCTCATAGCCAAGATTTTCTTAAATCCTGACACATAATCAAAATGTAAATCCAACCTAAAAAACTAGATATAAGAAATCCATTAACAGTTATTGTTTACTTATTGTTATCTGAATTTTTACCAACCAAGCACCTACAGTGGCAACAGTTTTTAACCTAGCCAACAAAAAGTGTTATTAATGGCTTTTAGCTTGTCTGTAAAGCATTAGTAAATTATTTATGGACCATTAATAAAGCCCCGGTAAGGGCGTATTAATATAAAGTAACTCACTTTATTGTTTTCCATTAAATCGACTGATATCAATTTGCACATTTCTTTTTTTGTGACTTGATATCAGTGAACCGAATGGAAATAATGTGTTTGGCTGTCAATTTTAGTCTTTCTTTCATCATTCTTAAGTTAAACAAAGATGCAATGAGGCTATAACAAGCACACTTTTTGTTAAAAAATTCCATAAGATTGAAAAAATAAAAGCCCAAGCTCCTGAGGATAACATAGGCATTTTACCAATTAACATTAAACATGAATAATAATAAAAAAACGTTATTCTATGGGTTACTCCAGAGTCTGCCCAAATAATTATCTGATATCTGTGCTTTAACTGCTTGATTTAAATTTCACAGTTGGCATTGTACCAGCTGGTTTATCCTCTTCACAATGTCAACTATCTTTATTACAGAATACATTTTAAGAGGTTATTGATTAATGTTTGGCACTTTCTTGCCCCTGGCTATCTCACAAAACACAAAAGCCCCATAAGCCCTTTCCCTCTCCCCTGGATCAATTTCTTCCGCAACAGAACAGTAAGTCACTGCTTGTGTGCAGTTTATTTACAGGAAGGTTTTCTTTTCTGAAGTATATTTATTACAGCTTAAAAAAAGTAATGAAGTACACATACAAGGACATTAAATACAAGGTCATTTAATATAAGGCAATGAAAGAAATCACATCATACAAACAGGTTACACATAAACCCCATAAGTTATCAAAAAAGTATTATATTGTGGCTAGAGTAATTTAAAACCCACCGTACCCCTGATGAAACAACCTTCAAGCTGAATATTATATAAAGTGCATTCTCATTCTGTTTTATTCAATCATCACCAAGGCAAAGTCAATGGAGTTTTCTGAACGTGAGCCGAAGAGACCTTTCAGGCACTAAACAAGCCTACACGATATTTATTAGCCTTACAACAAACCTAAGGAGACCAAGGAACCCATATTGAAAGAATCTGTTTACATGGGTTTCCCCTGCTTTGCAAATTGAATATTAAAATGTTAAAAAAAAAAAAAATGGCAGCCAGCAGTAGAGTCCATCATCAACACTGTGAATCAGCATTTTTCTCCTTCTACGCTGTAGTCAGTTCTTCCCTCTGAGGAAAAGAGACAAGGAAACATAAATAACTTTCAATGTAATGTCTTGAATCATGAAATACACAAGACAAAGAGTTTAAAAAAATGTTAAAGCGTACTGCACATATAACAGCAGGTGAGCAGTGCTTTCAAAAACAGCAGAGATAACACATTAGAATGAATGCAGGCAACAACATGCAGAGGGCGACCTGAGCATGTTGGTAGCTACATGAAGGATGGAGTGATGCAAGTTACAATTATCGCTAAGTGGAAAAGATGCATGAACTATAGAAAGAATGACAAAACAACTTGGCAGAAATAAAAAGCTTAATGGTATTCCAGGGCCATGAGAAGATCTTCAGACATATCAGATTATTTTTCAATCCACTACAGACACCTAGTGGTCAGTAATTGTAAAACACTCTACTGTTCTTTGTGTTTTAAAAAGGTATAACATTGGTTGTGTTGTACATTGACCCTGGAACTCAGGGGTTAAAATGTCAAAAGAAAAAGTACCAAAAGAAGCTGATAAGAAAAGATAAGGCACTGCAGTAAGCAACACTATAAAAGGCAGGAGCGATGCAGGGGAAAGGTCTCGGTTAGAATCACACCTGGCAGTAAAGGCTCCCTGGATGAGTCCAAGACCTGGTGGAGATGAAGCCAGGTCACAATTATATCTTTCCTACTCTTATTTTCCTCCTCCCACATACAAGGACAAGCATCTTAACACAAACATACACATCAATACAACCTTCTCCCAGATGTTTCTTTTAATTTAGGACCTCAGGGTACAAGTTGTTAGCAGAGTCAATGGATGTATGCGTATTTACTAAACAAAAAAAGTAGAACACATCACCCCAGTACTCAGATCTCTGCACTGGCTACCAGTAGCTTACAGAATCGATTTTTAAAATTATATTGCTAACTTATGAAGCATTAAATGGTTTGGGACCCCAATATATGTCTGACATGCTGCCCTGTTACGAGCCCAGAGATCATCGGGGGCGGGCTTACTCATTGTTCCCAGGCTCAGAACCAAACACGCCGAAGCTGCTTTTAGTTTTTATGCTCCCCACAAATGGAAAAAACTTCCAGAAAACCTGAGGTCTTCACCAACGCTGAGTTCTTTTAAGTCGAGGCTAAAAACACTACTTTTTAGAGCTGCTTACCCAGAAGCCTTTTAACTTGTTTTAGCACCTAGCGTATTTACAATGTCGTTTTTAAACTATTTTGAATCTCATTAATGCATTGTTTTTATGAAACTGTTATTCCATTATGTTTATTTATTGTGTTCCTCTCTGTTGTCTTACTATTATGTGTTAATGATCATGTGAAGCACTTTGAATTGCCTCTGCGTCTGAAATGTGCTATATAAATAAATAAACGTACCTTACCTTACCTTACCTTACTATTACTTCCAGACAGCCTTTGTTTCTGAGACATTTGAGGTCACACTTAGTTATTTGTATGGTTTACAAGCAATAACTGCAAATAATGTTGGACTAAAAGTCATATAAAGGGATCCAAAAACATTAGGAAGGGTTTAGAAAACATACCTTTGTTGAAAATAAGCTCAAATATATCAATAAAAAAAGACTCCAAGGTTTATCTGCTTGTTTTATATAGTAAAATGAATAAGCAGGTGAATTTAAGTTACTAGCGGTTAGGGTTTACAATTATTCAAGTTAAAGCAGAAAACAAAAAGGTTTCTGTTCTCAGGAATATTTAATAACCTTTGTTTTCTTTAAAGCGAGTTAAACCGTATTTCAGTGTACCACACGTAATTTCCCTTAAAATGTTATGACATTATAAACATAGTATGTAATGCTGTTTTCTTTAAGGGAGAATGCCTACATTTGTCGTATAATGCCACTGCAGGTTATTATATTATAAATGTGACTTCATGTACACATACTGTATATACACATATAAGCCAAGAAAGAATTATATACCAAACTTTAAATTGTTATCTTACATTTCACAGAATGTCCGAAGCTTATTGTGAGAGACGGCCCAAACTAGTGAGTGTGAGACTGGATGTAACGTCAACACACATGTCAGGTTAAGAACATGTGAATAACAGATGTCTTTCTATTTCTGTACATTCAGTTCTTCAAAGACAGCACAATATCTAGTAGAGTAGAGTAGGTCAATACACTTCAGGTGGTTGACTCACAGCGATTTCTAAAGCCTGAATTAAGTGCAATGACAGCCGAGTGATACTGTAGTGTTTGCTCAGGACCTCTGGCTGCAGAGAGATGATTGATGATGACACATCCTAAAGCCTCGTGATCAAAAACTGAAATCACACTTTACATTCAAAACTGCTGATTATATTTCTCTTAACATTAAAAATATCTCTCTTTCGGCTGTAGATCATGCATTAAAAGAGTCTAAGATTTAAACTTAGTTCACATAATGTTAAACATTAAGACATGAAGCAGGAAAGTAAAAGGGAAAACGGCCCGGAGTCATTTCCCTTGATGCAGTTTTGACTTTCTCTTTACAGAGCTGCTCTGGTGAGACTGGCTTCCTCTCAGTTTGCCCTGCATGACAACACAGTTGCCGTGTCAACTGGAAGTAACGCAGGTTATGTAACTGGCATTGTAAGGGTGGATTTGACTGTTTTCTTTAAAGGTCCCATGTCATGGCCATTTCTACTGATCATAATTCCATTGTTGAGGTCATACTAGAATAGATTTACATTGTTCAATGTTCCAAAATCACATTGGTTTCTCATACAGCATCTCTGTATAGTATATGTATTCACTCTGTCCTAAACGGCTTGTTGGAGCTCCTGCCCCCCTCCCCCCAAAAAGCAATGCAATTTCTCCATAGGATTTTGGAAAATAGCTCGAAATAAGGTCTGTGGTTGACACACATTGAAGAGACAGATCACGTTTTGTTCAGCCGGATAATATCGAATCATAAATCGAATCGATAGATTTATGATTAGAAAATTATAAAAGTAGGGTAGACATGTGGATATTATCCAGCTGAACAAAACGTGATCTGTCTCTTCAATGTGTGTCAACCACAGACCTTATTTCGAGCTATTTTCCAAAATCCTATGGAGAAATTTCATTGGTTTTTGTCGAAGGAACTGGAAGGAGTTTACTTCCGGGTTTTAGGACGCGTCACTGTAGCACTCTATTAGCAAATATTTATAACATCCTCCTAGTGACTAGCAGTGATAAGCCTTGCTGGGTACTTGACGTTGAGGGAAGTTCTTCAGAAACACACTGAAAGATTTTTAAAAGAAGGGAGGTACCAACAGGAAGTTCCACTCCTGTGCCAACACTGTGAAGAATCCCTTTGAACTCTCTGTCTCTGTCTCACCTCATAGGTGGTTCCTGCCCAGAACTGCCTCATCTCTCCCCGGCAGGCAGCCACCACGGCGCAGGTGATCAGGGTGAAGGGCACCAGGTAGAGTAAGGCGGGCTGTCCCATCCCAGACAGCAGCATCACTGCAAACGTCAGGATCATTCCCAGAAAGTAGGCTGCAAGGAATCAGAGACGGACAACAAAGAAGCAGAGAGAAAAGGTTAACCTAAGACTTGCACCACACAGAAACATCAGATTTTTAATCCAGTGACAACTTAAAAGTGTATGAATGAACTGCTTAAAATGGGGAGAAAAGACCAGAGACACCTAGTGGAAAGATATCAGCATTTCATAATATAGCAAAGGTGTTGAAAACACTAGAAATGTGATTAACGCATTTATAATGCCGTAAGATCTTTCCACACTAATGAAAAAGGAAGTTTTAGTGTGTTCAGTGGAGCAAAAAAAAGTAGTAAAGCTAAGATGGATATAGGAAATATATAGAAAAAACATGAAATGTACAGTATTTGATAGTCCGACGGTGACATACTGCTCACTTTCCCTTACTTTATCAGCAATACTGTAAACCCTGCACTTATTAAGGGCTGTAATCCAACAGCACTTAATGTACGAGATGCATAATCAACTTGAACACATTTCAATTATTTTAACAGCCTATGCATTACAGATGAGCTGAGGTGTACCTATGCAGCAGCTGACGAAGTAGACCTTCCTTCTGCTGTTGATCCACACATCAAATCTGCTGCAGTAGGCCACCAGGAGACCTGTTGGACCAATCGGGATGCAGAGGTTGAGAGATGCAGCACACTCAAACATTCTTGCCATTATCATTTCATTTCTTAGCACAAAATCACTGCTGCAGTTTGTTGGGGGTTGCAGGTAGTTGGTGTTGATACCTTTAAAGCTCAAATAAAGAAACACATAGCACTCATTTTAAACCAGCAAGTGACTTCAAACACACGGTTAATTTAATGGAATTCTTCACTATATATGCATATCTGAAACTAAATATATACAGAATTTTGCATTTCTGCCTTTATTGGACAGACTATTACTCTTTGGATCTTGTGTTTTGGTGTTTCTTACATTACATTACATTTAGCTGACGCTTTTATCCAAAGCGACTTACAATAAGTGCATTTGACCAAGAAGATACAAACTAGAAGAAAACAGAATCATATAAGTACATCAGGTTTCATAGAGCCAAAACATTTCAAGTGCTACTCAACTGGCTTTAGATAAGCCAGTCCTTTATTAGTGTAGGAGCCATTTCCTTAGTTTATATTATTTTATCTTTTTAGAGTACTGAGATTCTGTGGTGTATATGATTTATTATTTAATTTGAGTGCGTTACTCCTGCAGGTCGAGGTGCTGCAGCATAAAAGGAGAGGCGCTGCAGCCTTCTGGTGTGGCTGACTGAAGCAAACCGTTTTTAGACCTTGCTGGTTGGGAGCGTCACAGCTTGGTTCTTGTGCCTTTAACATTGAAGTATCATTTTATATGACGAATAGTTTGTTTAAAAACGTTTATTTATTTTTGTCTTTTTTGGAATAAACTATCTTACTTTTCAATCGCATCTGGACATTTCTATATTTTTTCTCTCAAACTACAAGCGTCTATTCCTCGGTCAGCCCCACGAGTGATTCACAAACAGAGGACAAAAAACAAATGGATATCGTGGTCACTACAATTAGTATATAAGTGCTTTGTTAGTAATTTATTGCTCGAAGTGGAGTCGAAAGAGATGAGTTTTTAGTCTGCGCCGGAAGATGTGTAAGCTTTCTGCTGTCCTGATGTCAATGGGGAGCTCATTCCACCATTTTGGAGCCAGGATAGCAAACCGACGTTTATGGAATACATACATATCCGAGTTCAAATACTGGAAACCACCAGCCACTGCTGTGTATAGGGCTGCAACAAACGACTCATTTGATAATCGATTAATGAAACGATTAATCGATTATTCGGATCGTTAAGGTTTTAACTGTACTACTACTTTTATACTGCTTATCGATCCGGTCCTTTAACGGTTATTTTGAAAAAAAATAAGGTTGTGAACAAAACTAACATTGGTTTTTATTTAAATTAAATAAATAATATTTCACATCAAAAGAAACAACAGTGTTTTAACAAATCATATTAAATAATCTGATGACAGAACTGTAAACAGAATAGCTGAAACTTTAACAAAATAAATAACTCAGTTACCTAATCATTAACCCATGTTTGTATAATTTAGTCAACTCTGTGTGTTGCTGCTAGCATACATAACACCTGACGTGGAAACATTACTCGTGGATGGGGCTACAGAGCTGTAGCAGCTGCGTGTGTGTAAACTGCCCCGCCCCCTCGCACACAGACGGGGGAGAGAGATCTCTCGTCTGGATTGGAAAGATCGAAAATACATCATAGACGCATTTTGTAGTCTTATTGCATATTAGAAACGGAGTTGGCGACACTAAGACTGCGATATAATGTTTATGTAGCAATAATACATATGACATACGTTTTAAATGTCTCCAGGACCGATAAAAAGGCAGATAACGTTGGAGCTTAAAGGTGAGGTAGGTAATTTTGGAGAAACCAGCTCGAGTGCGCTAGAATTTGAAAATACACAGCCGGAAAAGATCTGCCACTTCCTTACAGAGCCCCTCCTCCAACACACACGAACGCGCACATGACCAATGAGGGCACGAGATAAGTTTGTGCACAGATGGAAGGCTGACAGGCAGGTAGGCCATCCAGTTACTTTAGCCGGGCCGGCTAAAATGATTGGTCGTGCTTTTTACAGTACTACGGCTTCCACAGATGACATTTGTTTATGGATTTTTTGTCAAAGCACTTAAGATATTCATTGCTATCGGGATGTTAAGAGCATTCCATGGAATATAACAAAAAGTGTATCTCGAGCCGGTTTCTCAAACGTACCTACCCCACCTTTAACTGCGCGTAAAACACACGTGATGACGTCACCAACGAATCGACGACTGAATTAGTTGGCAACTCATTTGGTCATCGATTTTAATCGATTAAGTCGATTACAGTAGTTGTTGCACCCCTAGCTGTGTATCAGGCACAGTTTCAACAGTAACGATGACACTTTAACCTGACCTGGGACAATGATGTCTCCGTAACCCAGGATGGAGAACTGCATCATACACAGGTTCTGCGCCCAGGCGGAGAACCGTGGGACGCGCATCACCACCGGCAACTGAGAAAGCAAAAGAAATGTTATGTTAGAAATGACAAAATGCGACAGTAGAATTATTGTGTTGCATGCATCCAAATACAAAGAGCTGTACATTGTGTTATACTTATTAAACCCAATTCTCCACTCTACAAATATTACTCAAAGCTGACATTTTAGTGTACAGTATATTGCTTTAATATTTTCTTACTGTCATCTGTTTGCCATCTCAGGTACACCTTGGCTATCCCAATTTGACTGAATATATTTGGTCTATCTTTCGGATCACATAATAAGATACCAAGAGATTTCAGGTAAGTAAACAATGGTTATATGAACTGCTCTCAAACGTTTGAATGGTCACAAACATACCATCTAAAGGTTCACAGAATACCCCGCTGAAAACTATTTTGCTCTGGGCACACAGATGTTAACTTCTGTAGTAACAATGTCCCAGAGGAAACCTAAAATCCACCATCATAAGCTGTGTTTCATGAGGAATCCTGGGAGAAACACTGCTTCAGTTATCCAGCAATGGCTTACAATTCCTTTACTGAAATCTCCTGGTACCTCTAACTGAAGAAAAACACTTAAATAATTCATGCTAAATCAGTGTTTTACCCAAATGGAATATAAATGAAGACTCTTTTATTTTAAACCCCCTTGAAGGCGCCCACTAGAAATATAAAAAAACTGCTAATAAACTGATTGTGCTTGAGCAGTGTTGAGAATGCAAGTGACTTATCAGCAGGAACCACCTGACGTTCATGTGAGTGTGTTTTTCTCTCCCTTGCTTCACATTTTACTCTTGTAAAAAGGGTTGAGTAAAAAGCGTATAGAGTATATATGGTACTTTGTTTTCTAAAGGAGGCTGGTAATAGGCAACGGTTGTTTACAATTAAAAACATAAAAGGGCAGGGTGGGCAGTAGGGATGGAGAAAATAAATCAATACAGTATCGTTTTTTTGTATCGTAACATTGTAGCAACAGAAAAGCGCCATGTGCTGATCTTTTATTGAGTAATTTGAAATTCTATTTGATACTAAACTTTGACAAAGCACACTTCTACAACCCCAATCCCTTCCCACCCACCTCATGGTGTGGCTTTAAGAGAAGAAGTGGGTGGTGAACAAATCAAGCCTTACTTTCTCAGAGGGAGCCTGGGGTTCAGCCGGGACCTCCACCATGTTACCTTGCGTCTACGACAGAGCCCACCCAACCCCAACACACAGTTAGTCAATCAGTCTGTCGGGCGCTCAGGGCGTGGACAACAAGCAGAGCAAAGCACGACAGGTGTTAATGAAGCCACGACAGAGTGAAGGGGAGTTCCACCAAACGTAGCTTTGAGCTTGTTGTCCACGACTTGAAAACAAATGTATTCTATAATTATTAACTCAGTCTCCGAATAAAGTAAACAATCTTGGCTATCGGCACTGAAAAAGCGATCCCAGGACAGTATGAAGTGCCTGTTTTCAGTAATGTTCCTCAAATCTAAAGCATTCATATATTTCTGTCATGATTCTAGATATTTACAACAATAAAAAAAACAGGCTGTGCATTCATTTTTGTTTTTAACCCACTCATCAGTCATGACAAAAGTGAAAGGAATGAATGTGGAATTAGATATTTTTGCATTTGGTGGAGTTCCCCAACAGGCTCACCTTCTCTCCTGATGCATCCGGGCCCAGAGCCACCTGCACCATGATGCTCACTCCATTCTGTTGATAGAGGAAGCCAAACATTCATATCATGTTACTCTTTAGTATACATACTTGTCAGGGATGTTTCATTAGCTATTTATAGGCGACATTGGGCATAAATGTTTCAAAGGTGCGCCATATTTAAAGTTGATAGCTGGCGTACGTTGTGGGTGCGCACTGTGATATAAATCACAATGTTTCTGTGTTTTGTCTGTATGTAACCTTTTGGCTTGAATGCTGTGGTACGTTTTTTGAAGGAGGCCCAAGAGCTGCTTAAACATCTCCTATTCAATGAGATTAGGTATTTTTATTTATGTAGTTGTCTGTACAGTTCCTATTCAGGGTTCCTGCAGGTTTCACCAACTCAAATGTAAGACTTTTTAAGACCACTTTGAATAGAATTTAAGACCTATTTCATGGCAAGAAAGTATGAAGGAAAATTGCTATGAAAGAAGAAATACGTCCCATAATGACTTACAAAGTAAATGTATTCATGTTCAACATAAGAACGATGACTGAACATAACAGCACACAGAACTGTGTTAGCGTGTTAGACAAAAAAGTGTGTATGTCTCTGTGTGTGTGTGTGTGTGTGTGTGTGTGTATGTATGTATGTATGTATGTATGTATGTATGTGTGTGTGTGTGACAAGAGCTATATTCAGAGCTAAGAACAAATTTGAAGTTGTTTTCGAAAATGCTCCAGCTCCGAGGGAAAACAAACAAACAACCAAACACACAACCAAAAAGACGCTCATACCTTTGTGAAGAAAGGAGTGATGAAGACGAAGAACACGTCATACAAAAGCAGGAGGCTCAGCAGAATCACACAGATCTGTGCCATGATGGGAACAAATGCAGATTAATTATAGACAAAACACTCACAATGCTTCTTCATGAATGCCAGTGACGGTACATATACAAAAGTCTGTGATATTGATGCAAAGAGAAGATTATCTTAAACATATTAACTGCGGGGGGTTATACATATACACATATTTAAAACACAGAATAAAAAAGAGCCCTAGAGTAAAATCAAATGATGAAAGAACAGAACCAAAGGGGCTGGTAGGAGGCACCTTGAAGTTGGACAGGGAAATGGTCTTCATGAAGTTGAGGCAGAAAGCAACGCCAAGGAGGTCCTGCAAGATCCAGATCCATCTACAAAGAGACAACAAGGGTTATAGCTTTTGTTACCTTGCATTTTACAAAAAAAGTGAATGCATCAAGTTACATGTTGTTTGAAACAAAATAAAAAGTGCGAAGAATTCTTCCAGACATAGCTTAGAGCAAGAGCCTTATGTTTGATAGGAGACTTTGACTTCGTCCCTCCTGTTGACTTTCAGATTCAAAATAAGATCATAAAAGAAACACAACTGGTAGGCTGGAAATGTTATCTGCTATTCTGGGAACACTGACCCACCTCTAAATATAATGAGCTGCAATTACCCTGCCAACGTAATTACCACATTGAACTTCATCAACAGTGTGAGTGCCGTTATTATAATTTAAGCCAATTAATGTTACATTTAGAAAATGCTCCCTGAAACTATAGTCATAATTCATGTCTCTTAGAACATTTACTCTGTATCCTCAAATACTTATGAAGGTTTACAATAAAACATATTTTGATTCAACATGCTTTCCAATACAGTATTAAATGATATGTAATGTAGTATGTCAACATGCTACCATTAAGACATTACGTTCTTCATACCATGGTGATAGAAATGAAAAACGGCACAATCACTTTCTGTTATAAACAATAAACAAATAACATTGACTTGGTTGATGCAATATTAAAAGGAGAGCTGCTGCATTGTGGGAGTTTACCAGACAATGTTAACCATGGATGTATAATAAGAACTGGATACAGCGTGGGAGGCGGGGCCTCGTTCATTCCTATGAGAGTTGCTCATTGGCGCATGAAGACAAAATGGCCCAACTTTTGAGAGAGCGAAACGTCACGAAAGTATTCATATAACCATATAATCCGTTCTTATTGTGCATCCATGGGTAAAGGTAAAACTCATGTCATACTGAACACGTCACATGAACGTGCCGGGCGGCGCGGTCCCGTGGGTTAGATGCACGTTCATAATGCAGAGGAAAATAACTCTCAGAATAACGTTATTAGCACATTTTACAACTTGAGGACCGAATGTTTTTAATAAGGGCTTTACAAGTGTTCATACTGGGTAGTTTATTTAGTTTAAAAAAAATTATCCAACGATTTACAGACGTCTCTTTCCCAATGTTAGTCAATGGGAAAAAGTATTTCCGGGCCCAGCGACTGATACGGAAGTGTAGTACCGCCGTTTGGCCACAACGAATATTTTCCTCAGAGTCTGGCGCACTTCCTGGGGGCTTGATTTGAACCAACAAGCATTTCCTGCTTCACCACCGGTGATAGTGAAACAGACGAAACATGTAATGGTTGTGTGTTGTGTGTCCCTGTCACAGTACCTGTCCTCATTCCTGTAGACCCCCCAGACCACAGCGACGGTAATGCACACAGCAGCCAGTATGATGGACCTCACTGAGAAGTTGTGATTTCGGATGGAGAAGCTAGAAAAAGACACAGAGAGTTAGGATAAATAGACTTTCAGCAGTTGAGGCTCCTCTGCAATTCAGAGACAAGTTAAAACACACACACAGAGATCAGTTTCACATCCTCCCACTGTCACCACAATGTCTGTTTTCATTCTACTTACAACAACGAAAAGGAAGCAGGATAACAAGCTGTTCTGTCTATTTATCGATCACCTTTGCTCCATTTCAGTACTAAGGATTCAGCTCAAACAACAAGCAGTGTTGTTTATTGTTTTCATACAACGGTCTGGTGACATTCACATGCATCACGGCCAACCATGTTATTGTTTTTGGTATTTGTCTATATATAAGTTCTAGAAGAAGGAGGTCAATGTCCGGCAGTGGCTCAGTCAGTAGGGGCTTGGACTGGGAGCTGTAGGGTCGCCGGTTCAAGTCCCCGAACAGACCTAAAATATGGAGTGTGGACTGCTACTTGGAGAGGTCCCAGTTCACCTCCTGCCCTGCCGTGGTGCCCTTGAGCAAGGCACCGGACACCCTCCTTCCCCCCTCACTCCCCGGGCGCTGTACAATAGCTGCCCACTGCTCCTAGTACTAGACTCCTGGTATTAGGATGTGTTAAATGCAGAGAACAAATTTCACTGTGTGTGTACTGTGTGCTCTGCATGTGTGACCATTAAAGAGGGGTTCACATGGATGTATAATAAGAACTGGATACAGCATCGGAGGCGGGGTCTCGTTCTTTCCTATGAGAGCTGCTCATTGTTGCACATGAGGACAACATGGCCCAACTTTTGGGAGAGCGAAACGTCACAGATTACCCGTCATGCCTGGCTGTCAGAGCAGAAGTACCCGTATGTGCGCTCATAGAGCATGCGCAGTTGAGTTGCCCCTTAAGCCCCGCCCCCCGAGCTCCCACTGTCAGATGCGCGTTCATAATGCCGAGGAAAATAACTCTCAGAATAACATTATTAGCACATTTTACAACTTGAGGACCGAATGTTTTTAATAAGGGCTATACAAATGTTCATACTGGGTAGTTTATTTGGTTAAAAAAAATGTATCCACCGATTTACAGACGTCTCTTTCCCAGTGTTAGTGAAAAAGTATTTCCGGGCCCAGGGACATCACGGACTTGCAGTATCGCCGTTTGGACACAACGAATATTTTCCTCCCCCTTCCTGGGGGCTTGGGGTTTCATCCCTCCCAATGCTATTCTATGAGAAAAATCCTTAAACCATGCAGGACTTGACTATCAGAATATGTGAACCATTAGTTGTGGACACCTCTTGTGTGTTTTTCTGTGTGTGATTGCAAATTCTGTTTTTAATGGAAAGAGTGATGATCATACCTCCCAGTGCCACAACCAACTAAATCCAACACTGCATCGAAACAGCTGAAGAGGGCAGAGGCAGACGCCAGGCAGAAAATTACGATGATGACGTAAACTGGGGAAAAAGGAAACACACATCACATCACGTAAACTCCAGATATTATTACTCCCACAGAGCACAACAAGAGATGTTCTTTTCCCCCTGCCACTCACCAAGCACGTTGTAGAAGAAGTACATGAGCACCAGCATCCCACACATCAAGGCGACAAAGAAGACCACTTTGAGAGGAGAGTAGAGGAAAAGCTCTCCGCTGTCTGCCTTGCTCTCTCCCCCTCCTCCTGACACACCGTTCAGCCGGTCTCTGTCACACACAGGAAAGAAAACATTTGGTTTTTGTTTAAAAAACTAGTACTACAAGGTAAAATCCAATACACAGGGGGTCGAAGATAACATTGTTAGCAATCAGATATGATTGCTCTACTTTAAGAAAGCATGACCCCTGCTGTGTCTCGTTTTTAGTTCGAAGTGAATTCACCTGACTCTCTGCAGGGGGGGTCATTCGTGTAACCTGAGGGTCTCGGCGTGTTAATAGGTAATTTAAGCCTTTTGCTGGCTGTCTGTCTTTCTCTGCAGCTCTCTTTCCTTTCCTGCTACAGGTGGTTTATTATGCTGCTTTCATTTTATTTTTATGCCTTGTTTTGCACTTTATAACACCTACACTCACACATCACTCATGAAAATTGACACCACTGATTATACTGACATCAACACCCCATTTATTGAGAATCCTTTATTGGCACTTTAATTTACTTAATTTAGCTGAATAACATTTTTGTTAAGAGTATGTGCTGTTAGTGCTGGCCTAAGAGCAGTCTTATAACACCACATAGTAACAATTTAGCAATTATGTAATCCTCCAAAATGTGTTGTCGTTTGATTTAATAAAAAATGTTTAGATACTGCTCTGTATCTGTCTTACCTCTCACATGTCCCGCTCCAGTATCCACCCAAGGCGATCGTGACGATGGCAATGAGTAGCATGACCGCAATGCTTGCATCGATCTTTGAGTTTGGAGGAGCATAAAGCTTCGCCTGCATCCCATCACCAAACACCTGAAAAACACCAAATCACCGCACACAGTAAACGTTTAAAGGGAAACTGTGCATCCAACTCGACCTTCTGTATCAACTGACCCATTTTAAAAAGGAGTGGTAACATGACCAGATACAATGGGAGCAGAAAATAAAGGCTTTCTCACCTGCTGTGCTTCGAGGAAGTCCCTGTACCTCATGAGAGCCAGAGGAATATGGACCTTTGCATACTCAGAGTCATTGGCTGTTGGAGTGGTCTGTAAAGGGAGAAGCATTACCATGTGTGGGGGAAACTTCTGAAGCAATTGGAAACAGGACTCAGAGAGACACGAGAAGAGCTGGAGCTTTGATGGCAAACACTGACGGTTTATTTGGAGCTTCGGCCGGAGAATTCACAAGACATGTCACGAGCCACGAGTTGACCACACGGTTGAGATGCCAAATCAATTCTGAGGGTTCTCCTCTCTGGTAGGAGGTTTTACCTAGTTTGCTGAGGGTAATCAGCATTCTTCAATAGAGAGACTAAACAGCTGAGGACACTGAATCACTTTAGTTGTCGCTTATGGCTTAGAGGATCTTCCACCTCGGGGTCAACAAAACCCCCGAGAAGGATGTGTTCCAGGTGTCCCACAACAATAAACTATCTCTGACCGAGAGTTGCCCGGTCATAAACTGGTAACAACAACAAAATGCTAGGGCAGCCCCTCCTTAAGGTTGGGCATCTGCGTCAACATGCAGGGCAAATTATTCCCTGACAAAATGAACAAACTAAATGCACTTGGTAGAATTTCTTATTTTGCCTTTGTTGAGTCATTTTATGCATGGTATGTTGTCGACACGAATGTAATAGATGACAGTAAATCAATGAGAGAGCTGCAATCTGCATTTTTATGAAAAGATGGCAGACTTTGCTGTTTTCCTCTGCTTTATATATTTTAAAATACATATATTTAGGATTTGGACTGACAGCCCAAGTCTTTTAGACATCTCCTTGGGTTTAAAAAAAAAAAAAAAAGGATGGACCAAATATTAAGCTAGAAAAAAATCTGCAGATAAAACATGTTATAATAACTGTTACTTGCAGCCATACATGAGGACTGGAGATATAGATAACGTGTATTTTAATGTTAGATAAATCTCACTCGACACCGATACCCAGAAGGTAAACATTGTCACATGACTGGGCCACTGTAGCACCGCACTTCTGTATCTCTGAATAAGCTTGTTCAGTATTTTCCATAATTTAAGCTGGAAATCCCCACATTCCTCCCACTGGTGTGTCACTTCCTTATTTCAGAATCAGTTCTGCATTAATCTTACACGTTACATTAGTATTTGATTCACATACAGACAGAAAAAGATTTAGTTGGTAGAATAAAAACCTGAAATCTATTTAATAAATACAGATTGGTATAACTCTAATTGACCTACCAATGCTTTGTTGCTGGCGATGAGTAGAGCTGTAGCGTTGAGGCTCTGAGCAACCCGAGCTTTCTGGCTTAAGTCACAGTCCCCCCTCATGACCACCACCGCTTTGCCATTTACCAAATCTGGATTGACCCCAGAGGTGTTACACAGCACGGTGGAGGTCAAATTCACCAGTGGATACTGCAACTGGCAAAGTGAAGATACAAAGTGATTTAAAATTGTGAAGTCCCATTTTAACTTTGTACCGTATGTATGTTACTGTAAAAACAACACAGTTATTTCCTTTAAGGTTAAAATGCAAAACTATTTTTGAAAACTTACGGCAGCATCAAGGGTTTCTGACAGGGGTGTCCAGGAATGATTGTGGACGATGCAGTAATCCCTCACTGTATTTTCATTTGAGATGCGCAAGATGGCCTCTTGGCAGTTTATCTGTTGGGCAAGAAATGTCACATTGTTATTTAGGATTCATTTTGGAATCAGGACTTGTTTTGAATTGAATGGTGATCAATCAAAATGATTAAAAATCAAATCACAAGATAACATAAGATAAGATAACAGTTACTTCCGTAAACTCAGTAACCTATCTTTAAAACTGTTTCTCTGTAGCCATATCAATTGAGTTCTCCTGTATGGTGCCCTCTGTTTTGTGTTGTTTTTCCATATGGCTTTGTTCATCAATAAGAGTACACTAAAAGATCATTCATTTAACCACAAGCTCATTGGTATTCCTACCCCTAACCTAACCGATTGTGTTACATCAACCCTAATCCATAAAGCATTTACAATCACACATGACCTGGATCATCCAATCTTGCAGCACTTTACGACCTTCCTTCTGGTGGCAGGTACAGAAACTCACTTGTGCGGAAAGACAAGTTTGTCTGGTTTGGAGCTTTACTGTCCTTAATGCATTGAAGCGTTGAATAAATAATCTCTTAAATGACATGGCATAAAGTATATAGTGAATGAAGTGTTAACACATGGCTTTGTTTATTTGTAAATTATGAGTGTCTTACTACTGGGTTGTTGTTCTTCCTTCATGACAAAAATATACTACCTATCTATGTATCTGTAACCGACACCGTTATTATAAAAGCATTGAAACAAGCATACTGTACAAAAACTGTAAGTATTACTGTGATCATAACATGTCTCAGGGATCAATGAGCATATCCCCATTCCTTACAAATAAATAATTGGTGCCTTAGGCAATAACAATTTGCACATACATATTGAAGCCTACTTACACTACCTCCCAGGATACATTTGACCTTTATTTAAAAGCTACTGTGTTAATGTGTTTTTGTCCCTTTAATCTATTGGTAAATTAAAGAATATTCAAATGTATTCTGTATATTTGATAGTGTGTATATGATCCTCTTCTGAAGATATGTCTTTTATACTGTAAACATGTATATATTTGCTTTTGTATTAATTATATAAATAATATTTTTACACTCAACATGTCACATAAGTGAAACTCAAAAACTGTAGGTTTCTGGCTTGGACTAGTCTAGCTGAGGCTAACTAAGCTAACGCTAGCTCGTCGACAGCAGTCAATTTTCCCTTTCGTTTCCCCGGCCTGGACATCACGGTAACATAGTAATACAATGTATTGACTACATATTAACAATATAATTTAACATTATAGAGTCAAAAGAGTCACTGTTTTGGTGTTTTTCGACGTTAAGTCCTGCTTTAAGGCCTGTCAGTTAGTTAGCTTAAGCGCTGTTTCTGTTATTAAAATCCATTCACTTTACCTGCGATGCCAAGAAAATGACCGAGAAAAGGACGATTTTGACAGCTCTGTCCATGTTGGTAACATTCGTTTAGTTACGGAGTCCGGCAACATCCACATTAATTGTCTTCTATACCGCACCGACACTGTTTTTTGTCCGCTAAGTTACTAGTATCTTCATTGCGTTTTGTTTAGCTGTGTCTGCTGGGCACTTCCTGAATTGTCTTGTGACACATGGGCACAGTGACCCACTGGTTTCTGTTTCACCTCACAGCGTCGCAGTAAATTACTTAAAATAATAAAGAAGTAAAAGAAGCAAATATAACATAATGCTGGAAAACTGTAAAATATAGCATTTTAAATAAAAGACCTGCATTCATAGTAAAACGTGTCAAGTATTATCAAGAACATAATACTGATTGAGCAGTAAAATGTTTTTCTAACACACTTGGTGTAAAGTAACTAAGTACATTTACTCCAGTAGCCTACTGTACTTTTGTGAGGGACTTGTACTTTACTTGAGTATTTCAACGTTTTGCTACTTTACTTCTACTCCACTACAATTAATAGGTAAATAGTGTACTTTGACTCCACTACATTTATTTAATACCTTTAGTTATTTCGTAGATTTGGAGTAATATAATCAACACTTAAATAAGACTGTAGTTACACCTGGAGTAAAATTCACAAGCTACCCTGCAGTACAGCATACCTGCCAACCAGGGTTCGAGTTATAAACTGAGCTCTATGGGGGTCTTTAAAACTAACGCGCGCGCACGCACACACACTCAAACTCATAGGTTGCGTTCGAATACTCCAAAAAAACAGCTCCTAAGTTCTAACCCTATCGTCTATTCCTTGACCTCGGAGTGAAACGTCATGGGGTTAAGGGATAGTGGATAGGAGAATTCAAAAGGATTTAGGAGAAGAGACTGCGGCACTTTAGAGAATCCGACTGCACTTTCACTATCCGACGTGTTTATGATGCGCCAGCAGAGGTCATAAATGTGCGCCTGCTGCTGTGGGGAAACTATGGAAACTACAGTTTTCTATACAGCGGACTACAACATGGATGTTTAATAAGAACGAGGGACTACTGTAAACTCATCTAGAGACTCTGCACCGTGCTCTGATGCTGTTGTTTTATGCTTTATGAACGGGGACAACAGAGAAACATATTCTTCATGACCAAAGTTGGAATTGAAATAAAAAAGGAAAGTGAAACTTATGCTCGTCACCCTCTCCCTCCGGTCCACATTAATACAAATGATCCCAATACATATGATTGTATGAAAAGATCTTAAAATCAATACAAATGTATTTATTATAAACGTTAGTCCTTAACATCTATCACTGTGTATATCACCATTCAAACATCTTTTAAAAGTTGAACAAACCCCACACAGCTCAGTAAAGACTGTGAAATGTTGACTTTATTTGATCATTTCAGTAAAAACTAACGTTCATATTTCTCTTTTGATTATAATACTGATGAACGTTCAAAACAAAGCACTTTGGCAACTTACCACATACGTTTTAAAATGCTTAATAAGCACCGTAACTTTCATGATATCATTTCTCGTTCATAATCGGTTGTTTCCGTGAACGGCCGACTGTTGTGTGACGGCAAATGCTGCGGCCGCAAGGCATTGTGGGGCAGCATTTTCTCCTCTCCTTTCGGTTAGGGAGGTCCAGTGGTTCCTAGGCTAAAGGAGGTTATAAAGGAAGTTTGAAACCTCCTTTCCTTTTAATTTAGAGAATTCGAACGGCACTTATCATGGCTGCCACTGAGGGACTTCCGGGTCATTTCACTCCGTTAGGAAGGTTCCTAAGCTAAATGGACTATTCAAATGCAACCATACACTCAGTCAGGCCATTACCAGTTTTTTTTTGTGCCATTTTGCTGGATTTATTTGTCAATATTTACAGCATTGCTGCCCATAGTGATAGCCCTATAGTTTAAATCTACTACCCACAAATAAACATATGGACATGGGTTACTATTTAAAAAGAAATTGCAAATGTATTTAGGAACCTATTCATGAACATATTTTAAGTGGGGGTGGGCCTCAAATCCTCTAGGGGGGTCCAGGGGTATGTACCCCCGGTAAGATTTTTTAAAAAAAAAATTTAACCCCTAACCCTAACCCATTTTGAGGGGAAAATAAAGAGATAGATCTATGGAAACACCCATATGAAATATAACTGTATACATTTCAATAATCATAAAATTATAAGAACATGGCCATAACCTATACCATATCCAATATTGAAAAACATTGAAACTTGTTTATTTATTTATTTTCGGTTCATTTAAAGTTGCGAGTATGGGCTCCTGAATCAGCCTTACCTGTCTCCCTCCTCTCCCCCCTGCTCTTATTTGAGGCAGCAGCAAAGACTTTAAAAGTGTATCTTACCTTTTTTCACCTAGTTAACATTTTCTTTATTTTTATTCATGCATATTTTACTAATCACTCCCCCCTCAAATGGAAATATGTGTTTACATAAATGGTGACCAAACCGTTTGAGACCCACTGAGATAACTGACTGAGTTAACTATCTAAACACTCAGAGAGTCCTGATTTTCAATGACTTTTCCATGACCTTTACCTAATTTTCCATGACCAAAAACATTACTCTCTCAGCGGTACCACTTGTGGAGGAAACTTCTGTGTAGTAATGCATGGAGTCACCGACTCAGGAAGGAGACACGGTGAGAGTTGGAGCTTTGATGTCAAACACTGATGGGTTTATTCAGAGTATTCGGCCGGAGGATTCACATCACAAATCAAAGAGTCAAAGGTTCTGACCAGACGGTAGAGTTGCCACGTCAATTCTGAAGCACCTCTCTCTATGCTAGACCTTTTAACAGGTTCACAGAGAGAAATCAACATCTCTGAAGGAGTAGACTAAACACTGAATCACCTGCGTCCGACGCTCATGGCCTCAAGGATTTCACATCCTAGAGCCCACAAACACCGATAAAGAAGTGCCTCAGTGTTCCCACAACAATTACCCTTCGTGCCAGTCAAGTTGACCGGTCACACACTGGTGACAACAACACATATGGCACTAAGGCCTTTCCTTAAAGGAGATAACACATGTCAGAGTAAAAGGTTAGATATCTAGAAGAATTATTCCTTAACACCACTGAAAATGGTTTATTTTAACATGGAACAGGAAAATAAGGTCTGCATATGAAACATGTTGTGCCCATCTAAAACAAATCAAATAGGCTTACTAGCTTCTACACGCTAAAGCAGGGCTCTCCAACACGTCGATCGCGAGCTACCGGTAGCTCGTGGGCAGCTTTTCAGTAGCTCGCCGCTCGATTATCGATTATAGCGTAGTAAGGTTGCTTATTGATTTTCCGGCCGCGGCTGGACAATAAAGTTTTTTTATTTTAGAATTTTTTCTGTCACACGAATATCAAATCGGTCGGTGACGCAGAGATCAAGGAACAGACTTGACTGCGGCACTGCGACATCACACACGGAGCAGTCTGCTTTCTCCACCAACACCAGTCCAGAACCAACAGCAGAATGACCCGCTCTGAATCAGGCCCTGTCGCTGCGGCTCAGAGACACAAGGAGGGATTTGTGTTTTTTGAAAAACACTCGTTATCGTCATGTGGTTTTTGGTGGATTTAATCAAGTCTTGGATTGCAGAGTATGAATGTCCTCTTGCTATTTTCAGTTGATAAATACTTGTGTAAATCCGCGATCACCGTCTCCTCTCCGTTCCTCCAAACCTCGCCCCCTCCCTGAAAATAATGAGTGACAGGCTGATGTGGGTAACAGTATACGCCGTGAAGTTGTTTGCGGCCTGCCAGTAAACCCAAAGCAGAAGAAGAAGAAGTGACGTCGGCGGCTTCATTTGCCTAATCCTCCCCCAGGGACTTATTCCGGTGTGAACGTGGTCTGTACTTAGTTCATGAGAACTAAAGAGTTCTCATGAACTAAGTTCTGATGAACCTTAGTGGGAAAAGTACTGAGGTGTGAAAGCGCCTATTGGCTCCCACATAACTCGAACCCTGCTGCCAACCCTACCGATTTGGGCGGTAGTCAGTCTACCGCTTTTGACATGTTTCTACCGCCTACCGATTTAGCTGGCTTTTCCTACCGAATTTCATTCTTCCCAAATTATAAAAAATAAAAATGACACTCCATAGACACTGGACTCGACTTTTAGCGGAAACCAATTGCAGCGTGTCTGTGATCCCATCATACAAACAGTCCTCTGTGTTTCTGAAAGAGAAACAACGTGCAGAGGAAGGGCAGCGTTACCCCCGGGACTGCGGTCAAGCCAGCCTCCACTTCGGAAAACACAGTCAAGCCAGCCTGCCACAGTCCCCCGGGACTGATAATAATCAGTCATCACTCCCAAATGAGTTTAGGCGAACAGAGACGAGGCATTTGAGTCCTGTAGGGTTTCCCCGTTAATATCAGTGTCTCGAAAACACATGTTGGCGACTGAAAGACATCCAGTGTTTGGTCTTTTCCGGAAGCATCCTACAGTGTCTCAACTGAAAGAGGACCACAAACACACAAAAAATATAATACAATTTTGAGATTTGGGGATATTTATCTCCCATTCTTTCACTTTTTCGGACATTTTCAACACCAAACATGTCGTTAATGTCTCTGTTTAGTGAACTACAGCAATCTGAAAGCTTGTACATTAGTTATATCACACTGCAAAAACATGCAGGAAATGACTTTTTTAATGCAGTATTTTCTGATTTATGGCGCAACACAAAGATATATCGCTCTGTGCAAACCTTTGACTAATATGTCAACAACATGAAACAAGAATATGAACCTGGCTTTATCCAATGTTCACACAAGAGTTCTGGCTTTCCTACATCCTTACACATCCTTCATACACTGTCTCAACTGAAAGAGGACCAGAAACACACAAAATATAATAAAATGTGGAGACTTTGGGATATTTATCTCCCATTCTTTTACTTTTGGGTTAGGGGTTACTACCACTTTTTCTGAAAAATGCATAAAATGATGCAATATATGTTAAATACATGGTTTATACATGTAATTACTGGGGTTCCATTTCTTCTGATTACCTAGTTTGGGCGTGCACATTTGCCACGCGCAAACCGTTGGCATGTATGCAGTACAGTATACAAATCCATTTCTATTTCTATTTCGACACTCTTTACTACAAGATCTGTGCTCTTCTTCCACCTCTGCTCAGGGTTTACCTTTTCGCCTACATATTGTCATTTTGCATTTTTACGTCTGATAATGTTGTGAACATTTTATCACCTTTATTTTGGCAGTGGTTGACAGTAACTTTATACAATTACTACAGTAGCCTACTGTACTGTAGGTAACTTGCGTACGATTGACTTGTTACATTACTCCACTACAATTCAGAGAATATTGAACTTGTTGACCATGAGTTGACAAAATCTATAAAAACATGTATTTAAACTAGGGCTGTCAAGTTAACGCGTTAATAACGCGTTAACGCAAAAAAAAATTAACGCCACTAATTATTTTAACGCGATTAACGCATGTGTATTTTTTGTCCTCGGCCGCCGTAGTTTCAGAGCGCATCGAGTGTAAAATACCATCGACAAGCTGTCTGCTGCCCGCTTGTGGCAGACCACACTTCCACGCTCACTGGCAGGCCCGGACTGGCCATCGGGAGGACCGGGAGGGAGTGTGTATGTGTGGCGCGACTCGCGCGAGCGAGGCACACCTTACGTGTTGTTGTTGTTAGCATCTGGTGCTAGCTAGCTGCGCTAACGGATATAAGGAGCTGTTTCAATGACATTTCGCCGACAACTGCGCCGAGCACTTGACTTTATGCAGGTAGCCAGACAGTGGGACATTGTACGAAAAGTCAGCACACTCAGCACGGATAGTGCGCGCAACATGATTGCAGCGTCCAGGCAGCTCCCATTCGAGCATATATGCCTTGAGCTGCACATAGCTCCAACGATCCATCACAGTGTCCACACACACACACACACACACACACACACACACACACACACACACACACACACACACACACACACACACACACACACACACACACACACACACACACACACACACACACAGTATTATTGTATGAGAGAGGTTCCAGGTTGAATTGAGGCGAATATTTGTAATGTTCAGGTTGTTGTGTTTAATATTCATGAGAATATTTGTCATTGTTCAAATGATAATAAACAAACATATAAAGCATATTTGTCCACTCATATGTTGATAAGAGTATTAAAAACTTGAAAGATATCCCTCTAAGGTACATTTAGAACAGATAAAAAATGTGCGATTAATTTGCGATTAATCGCGATTAACTATGGACAATCATGCGATTAATCGCGATTAAATATTTTAATCGACTGACAGCCCTAATTTAAACATAAAAAGCAATTGTATAAAGCTACAGTTAAGATTACTGTACATTAAAGCATAAACAATTAGCCATAGCCTATCAATTAAAACAGAAAGACAACAAACAGCTACATTAAGCTACACATACTAATATTTTTCTGAAATGGGCTGTTTTGTTAAATAGTAATGAGATCATGTTCCTGAAAGCAAGTACACATTATCAGATGATAATATACATCAAATACAGAAATAATGTAAGGGATAATACCCTGTGGTCAGTCTATACAGCTCTCCACAGGTAGTTAGTCTTGATTAAATTAATCTATATTTTTCTCTTTTCTTAATCAAAGGTGACCTGTGGTGAGATGTAGAGACTGACCACAGGATATGTGTTAAATCACAATAAGGTCATTATGAAGTTTGGGTTTGTGATAGACGCCACATCCTGGAAAGACAAAACAGAGAGGACTGCACGTTATAAAACAGCAGTCCGAGATCCTCACTGCATTTAGTGTCGTTAACCTTTAATATATTGTTACATTTACTGCTATTAAACAATGACGTGATCATTCATTTAGGAGTAATGTTGTAATTTAGTAGTGGCTTTATACCACTGATGGTTTTGCCCTAAATGGTATGCTATCCATACATGGTAAAGACATACATTTTTACATCTACTACAAACTCGAAGTGACTTGCGTAGCAAAAATGAAAAAAAACAAAACCTTACTTTTAAGAACACAAGTCACATAAAGCAAGGATTATCAAAGTCGTTCCAGAAACCCACATTAATTACACACAGCGCATGGGCTGAATAATATTCTGAGCTCAATAGCAAGTTTCCAGTATTGGTGTTCACTTGAAATCGATGACTTTCTCTGGTAATACAAATCATTTTTCCGAAGAATTTTCTCTAAGAATTGTCTGATATCTGAGTAATTTCGATTTGTGTCACAGAGGCTCTGATAGCATGAAGTGTGAATCTTATTATATTAATCACTCCATGACATGACATGACAGTGTTGAGTATTTTTTATCTTTGCACGACTTGATATTCACACTACACTCTTGTCACAGCACAGATACTATTCTGCCCTTTGTCCAGTTATCTCCGCTCGGCCCTTATTAATGCATGATGCACGCAAGTCACACATTCAGTTTGATGTGACCGAGAATGAAGACAAGGTCATCCTTTTAATGGTGATCCTTTTGGCATCCAGTGTATTCCTCAGGGCCAATTAGCTAATAGACATCCTGCTCGCTCATCCAAGGTGTAATCAGAGGCTGAACCTGATGTCAAAAATTATTGAGAAAGCAGTCGCAGAACAGTTGTGTGATTACTTAAAAAACAATGATTTATTTGAAGATTTTCAGTCTGGCTTTAGAACACATCATAGCACAGAGACAGCTCTGGTTAGAGTCACAAATGACCTTCTAATAGCCTCAGATAGGGATATCCTGGCTCCCTATAGAACACAGGATAGAATTTAAAATTCTTCTTCTCGCCTACAAAGCCCTTAATGGGCAGGCGCCATCTTACCTTAAATAACTCATTATACCCTACTGTCCTACTAGTATAGGGCATTGCGTTCCAAGAATGCAGGGTTGTTGGTTGTTCCTAGAGTCTCTAAAAGTACAATGAGAGCCAGAGCCTTTTCTTATCAAGCTCCACTTTTGTGGAATCAGCTTCCAGTTTGTGTTCGGGCGGCAGACACCCTATCCGTTTTTAAGAGTGCACTTAAGACCTTCCTTTTTGATAAAGCTTATAGTTAGGGCTGATTAGATTCAGCCCCTAGTTTTGCTGCTATAGGCTTAGTTAGGACACCTTACTTCTTCCTTCTGTCTGTCTGTACCTGTGTACTCTCATGTTCCGAATAACCCAGCTTCCCCCAAATTTCTTTTTGGTGTCTATCTACGCCGGGATCCTGAGTCGTGGCTGATCCTGTTGCTGCGGTCCTGTGTCCTGGATCCTGAGCACTGGATCCTGCATCCTGAGTCCTGGATCCTGAGTCCTGAGTCCTAGATCTGAGTCCTGGATTTCGAGTCGTGGCTGAACCTGTCACTGTGGTCCTGCCTGACTTTCATCATACTACTTCCCTGATGGCTCCCACAGGATTGTTGACATCCGCGTGGATTCATCTTCTTATTATAGACACATGCATTTCCAAACATTTGGTCTACCTATGTTGTAAATGTATTATCTTTTCGATTTACACACGGCATCTATTGCACGTCTGTCCGTCCTGGGAGAGGGATCCCTCCTCTGTTGCTCTCCCTGAGGTTTCTCCCATTTTCCCCTTTAAACTGTGGGGTTTTTCCTTCTTTGGAAGTTTTTCCTTGTACGATGTGAGGGTCTAAGGACAGAGGGTATCGTATTGTCATACTGATATTCTGTACAAACTGTGAAGTCCACTGAGACAAATGTAACATTTGTGATATTGGGCTATATAAATAAACATTGATTGATTGATTGATTGATGTCAGTTTCACTAAAAAAGCTAAAACACTACCAGTTCTTCAACACAGATGGACAATGAGCTTAGACCCCATTTACACGGGAACGTTTGTGTTTACGCACCGTAGGCCTACAGTATGCGTTTTCAAAAAAGTCTTCCGTTCACACGAGACCGCTGGAAACGCTGGAAACGCTGGAAACGCTGGAAACGCTGGAAACGCTGGAAACGCTGGAAACGCTGGAAACGCTGTAGTACATATGCCGGGCCTGTAAGTGGCACTGCTGCCGCCACAAAATACACCAAAAGCAGTGAAGAAGACCCCGGAGCATGGTTGCCATGGTTGCCCTTCTGTTTATTCTCCGCGGTGGACGGCGTGTGCTCCTGCTGTAAATCTCTCCGGTAGTCCACCAGCAGATGACAAACACCCACCTCTCCGCCTCTTCCAAGGGACGAGGGAACCATGCGGCAGAGTTTCCGTTAACATTTTTTTCCGCCGGTCAACATGTCCGTTAAAGTTGAAATCTTCCGGACAAAATTAGGAAAGTGCCGGTCAGAGGTCTTCTTTGTTATTTATTGAGCTTTAAAACAAATGAATAATGACTCTATATAATAACATAAGAATAATAAACGGAGCCTCTCTTTTCCTCCCCCTCTTCTGACAGCCCAGCAGCTGATCTCTGAGCAGGAGACGTGGGGAGAGGGAGGCGGGGCTATTTCATCTTTATCAGAAAATGATCGTATAGGGACGTACACACGGAGACGTTTGACCCCCCAGAGCGTTCCGTTTGCAGATCTATCCACCTTGGGACCCGTTATCGTTTGCGGGGTCCGTTTCTATCGTTTTGTTACGGCCTTGTGTAAACGAAAGGGCTATACGCAAGAGAAACTATGCGGATACAGCCCGTATCGTCCTCGTGTAAACGGGGTCTTAATCATTTTATCATTACTGTTAGAGCTATAAGATTATGTATTATTACATCAGTTAATACAGGATATATATTCAAATGTATTCAATGTAGAATTCCGATATTAACATTTCATTTTACACATATAGGATTATAATTTGTTGTTGTATTCTCCCATATCTTCGCATCTATATAATTAAAGAGCAATGGGTCATCTGCAATGGATTAAAGTGATCTGAACAAATGAAGCTCAGCGCAAGTTCTTTCAGGAAGACTGGGTATATATACATTCACTCCGCAGCTGCTTATAATCAGCTCATCACGGGCGTTGTCTTTAACCTATTACATTCACCTCATTCTCCAGCAGCCAATCACTGTGCTGCAGCCAAACTTTCAAATGGTTCTCCTCTCTCCTGCAGTCAGCTGTGATTTCAGGTTGTCATGCTGCCGCCCGCCTCCTCCCCATACACCTCCTTTCATCATATCCAGTGCCAAGACAGCTAATCCAAAGACCTCATCACATCCCCTCTTCATCCCATCTCCTCATCAAATCCAGATCTTCAGCATCATCACCAGTGTCTAGACCCCGGGGGGTTCCCTATATGCTCACGGCTGCATTTCCCCTTTAGATATACGATTTCAGGATCGGGGTCTAATCGCCAAAGACTTAACATTTATCATATGACATGTGTCAATAAATGTTCTTTAAACCAAATGAAGTCTCTCCTAATTGAACTGTCACTGCATGGCATAGAAGCTCAGAGTAGCCATATGGTTTCTGGCTCATCCCTGAAGCTCGACAGCACAAAACTTGACATGAACGCAGCAGCTGCCTCACCTCATGTGACCCTGAAACAAGCGGCCCACTGCTGCTTGGATTGGGGTTGTTGCCTTTTTCAAATCCGGCGTCTTTAAAGTTGTCAAGGCACACTAACTGCATGGTAACTGTGACTTTAGAGGACACTCATGTTGCTTTCAATGCATTTTAAGTTTAAAATATTTCAGATTGAAGTAGTCACAACAAGATTATCTATTATTTATGAATAGATATTTTGCTGGAATCTTTTATAGATGTCAGATGTAAATAAACCATGCGTTTCATGTTGTCTATTTTCATAGAAATCTATTTATATGCAAATCTGTGTTTGACAAATGATAGGGGCTCACTTGCAAAACAGGAATTTCTATTTATGGATTGCCAAACCAAACCAAGTATAGAAATCTGAAAACGTGCATCCTCATCCACCGGCACCTATTGTGTAACATAACCTAACAATCTTAAATGTAATATTGTAAGATTACATTTTCTCCTAAATATATGTAAACTTGATTGATCACAGCTGCAATAAACCATACATATAAAATATATCACCCAATTAATGTTAGTGTTTGCAGTGTGGAAAGAAACATGTTGACTCTTTGCACACAAAATAATGACAATCTTATATTCTAATCTCCACTCGAATATCAGTTTTTATTTGAGAAGCTATATTAACTGATAGAAATGTATGAATTATACATTTAACCAGCTGAGTTATTTGGTAGCCTAGTGGTGCAGATTGATTTAACCTATTTCCCTCTGTGTGCAGTTTTAGAGTTTAAACAAATCAACTATACCAAAGAAAAAATGAATTTATGTTGCAATGATTGACACACTCTTGCCTCTAAACTCTAAATGATTAACCAGCATCAACATGTGGGACAAACAGCCAAAACTTATAGTGAAGACAACCAAAAAGACAACATGTTTGAGAGATAAAAATACAAGACATTTTCAAGTCTTCTTTGCACATAGACAGCCTGGATTATTTTTGAAATAATGCCTTTTCATTTCAATGTGCCACAGAAGAAAAAAAAAATGACGAGTCTGCCTGTAACAGAACTTTTGAATTGTCGGTTTGTCATGTGGAGACCAAAAATAATAACACATGCAGCGTACCCTGTGATGATTAAGTGATGAAGTCCCTCCTATAAAACACACAGGATGCATGTATGCCCCTGCTGGCCGAGAATCAATGCTTGTCACAGCTTTCTCCCTTGTGTCAAACTCTCTGCTGAGAGAAACATAGAATAAATGTTCCTTTTAGGCTAATGGTCCAACCTTTTTCTTCCATATAATAGGAAAGTGCCTGCATTTCAAGCTGAGGGGTCCCTTATGAAGGCGTTAGCTCCAGTGGAGATGGTGGAAGTAACAGCTTGGGCTGACTGTGTGCAGCAGGGAGTTACACTGCACTTAAATGCACGTGTTATTTTACAGATTGTGAAATTAGGTCAATCAAGCTGTTTCATGCAATGTAGCGGGCAAAAGGGGACACAATCAATCTTTTATTCTTGATGAGGACATATTATTTTTAATATGACATGTACATTGCATTTTATTTAACAATTTAAGATTCTTTGAAGATTCAGATTGATATTACAAAATATACTCAACAAATATCACATTGTGTATTATAATACCTTTAAATAAGCTTCATGGATCCCTTGGTAAAAATCACAAGCTACTGTCCTTATTAAAACTTATAAAATGCAATAATATAATATATATGTTTCGGATAAAGGCTTTGTGAAGAATAGTACTTTGTACATTTTTATGCTACTTTCAAGTTAACTTTCTGCTTCTGTCTGGTGTGAAGCTGAATGTTTCAATTGCTTATCCATCACTTTTAGAAACATGTATTTTTAAGTCTAACTGCAAAGTCAGTATTTTTTTGTGAAAATATTGACTATCCATTACTTTGAACTTATCATTTGAACTGTTTATTTGTCACGTTTAGCTCTTTAAATCCTTACCTTTCAGCAACCTGATTCCACTCCTCACATTTTCTGTATTTTCACTGACATAAAGAAAACAACATCTCTTGAGACTGAGAGCTTTTTCCAATTTAGACTGAACTGCCATTGCGTAAATACAGCAGCCAGATAGACATGATTATTTATTTTGTACCACTGTAGAGTGCCTTTTAGCACCTGGAAAAGCACTTGATAAATAAAATATATTATTATTATTAAATGTGTCCTAGTTGGAAGAAGCATGTGTCCAATTCAGTCACACATAAACTGAAAATGTAACATTTCCTTCATACCAAAACAAGTGTGACTTTGCCACTATATGTTTGATATAATATCAAGATAGAAGGACCTGCTCAATTAGGTTATGTTTATATAAAGACATATGAGCACAAGCTGCTCCTCTGAAGCATTTAACATCAATAACTATAAAGGAAAAGTTGCAAGGAAGTCACGACGAATGAGATTGGACATGAGGCTGGACATGACAATATCCTCCAGAGACCCACCCATTAATTTGTGTCCTCTGTGGAGCACATTGGGTTTTGGTCCATTACTTTGAGGTTATACATGCCACAGCATTAAGTCCAATTGTACTCAACAGAGGACATCCTGGGCTTTTCAAACGTATGACATATGTGGGGGTGTGGCTTTGAAAAAGACAATTTCATTGTATTTCAAAATGGCGTCCATCAACACAAGCACTATTTATAGAAAGAGAAATGGTAAGTTTGTAATTTTGTAATTACCAGTGTTGTGAGTTCAATATTTAAATGAATTATAGTAAGGGAACATCTTAGGAGTTAGTGTAGTGAGTTTTCAGAGCAGTGTAATAATTATTTGACCTAAAACTAAATGTTTTTATGAATGTCCTCTGAGGAGGACATGGGGATTTGCTAACTTTTTATTTCCCCCATTTTACACAACACAAATGGAGTCCACTATGGGCCAAAACTAACACGTAGGCCTCTGTAGGGTTCATGGCAGACGGATGCAGTGGGAAAACATACATCAAGTGCCTCAAGTGTCAGATGTATCTCTGCATTTCAAAAAAGGATGGAGTACTACAAATGAGGGCTCAATATTTGTTGCATTGAGTTGTTGTGCTCTAATGTAGTCTAAATGTACTTGTATGTTAATGTTGTTTGTATACTATGCTTCGCATAACTAACACCCAATGTCCTCTACAAAGGACACACAATAAAACAAAAATAAAAATATATTTTTTTAGTTTGTATTAGTCATTATGTTTATACCACCCTAAAGACTTGTGTGATCTAAAAAAAATAAAGGAAATTTGAAACCTTTTTCTTTCTGGGTCTAAACAACAAGGTTCATTTTGTGTTTTGATTCTATACAAAATGTTGGCTAGCCAGTAGATTGTTGGAAAGTAAGTTATATAATAGTGTTAACATTTACATAAGAAACAAAAGTAAATTATTAACATGATCCAATTTTGAAATGCACACATTACGTTGACCGACAACCATTTAATATCACTTCATTGAATGAATATTTGCCTTTCATTCATTAAACTTTGATTGATAAATAGATAAATGGCTCTTGTAAATCACAAATGAGTATGAATTGAGTGTTTTGAGTTGTATTGTGTTACGCGACTTCCCTTCAAGGGCTTGTAATTGAGCCCGAAGATCAGGGTGACAAAGAACATGTTTTGGGTCAGCATGTTCCCTTCCTTCCCGGATGTTAGTTTACCACCACATTAGTGTCTTTTCTAAATTAAATCCAGGCAAATGAAGCCATCTCAAATCAAATCCTGCAACAAACACAAGAACATCATGAAAGGGACAATACACCGATACCAATTCCTCATGCTTCAGGAAATGTCAGTGTTTCTTGAATGGTGTTTTCTTTGCATCTCTACAAGGGCACAGTACTCAAAATCAGTACTCTTACAATCATCCTCTGTCCCTTTCAACCAGAGTGATTACATTTTGTTGAGAGCTTCCTTTCAAGTACATCTCCAGGCAGAGTCCATATTTCCTCCCGCAGGTATTACTCTAATTCAGGGAATATTACCTCTATATTGAGAAAAAGATGGAAAATGAAGCCATCTCAGTCAATCAAATCAAATCCTGCAACAAACACAAGAACATCATGAAAGGGCAATACACCGATACCAATTCCTCATGCTTCAGGAAATGTCAGTGTTTCTTGAATGGTGTTTTCTTTGCATCTCTACAAGGGCACAGTACTCAAGATCAGTACTCTTACAATCAAACCTCTGTTTGATTGTAAGAGTACTCAACTCAACCAGAGTGATTAAATTATGTAGAGAGCTTCCTTTCAACGTACATCTCCAGGCAGAGTTCATATTTCCTCTCGCAGGTATTACTCTAATTCACGGAATAATATTGTCAACAAAATAAAAAACAAGTCAATATTGAATAGCACATTTCATAAGGAAACTTAAGGGTTCACACATAAAAAGATAATAATTTGTAAAACTATCAAATGAATTAAGCCAACAAGGACTCAAAAAGATCACATCACAATTCGTCCTCCTTAAAAAGGACATATTATGCAAATGTTCAGGCCCATATTCATATTTTGTGCCTCTACTGTGACATGATTCCATGCTTTAATGTTAAAGTTTTTTTTAACTATTTCACTAATAAAATGTTAGGAACTAGCTGACAACCAGGGAAAGCATTCACTGTAAACGACTCATGCTGGCATTTTTACCCACAAAGCTTTAAATCTAAGGAAAAACAACCAGGCAGAGAAAATGCGATGGAACTGAGATAACAGCATAATCACAGTGTACATAGTAGTTATTACTCATCTCATGTATAACGTTGGGGTCACATGATAAATGAGATTATAAATAGAGTATCTATCTGAATCACTTTTGTATATTATCAATCAGTGATAACGTAGCTATCATTTGTTGGCAGGAAATGTGATTCATACCACAATAAGATCCGGGAGGGTCACTGATTACAAAATATATATATAATATATACAATTGCTATAATGAGGCATGTGCTGTTGTGTGCAAACATCATATATGCATAAACGAGGCCTCAGGGAAAATAAGGAATTACTCATCCAGATACAATTATATTAAAGTGCTTGCCTATTATACTGATACAATTATAAGACACACACACACACGCACGCATGCGCACACACACACACACACACACACACACACACACACACACACACACACACACACACACACACACACACACACACACACACACACACACACACACACACACACACCACACACACACACACACACACACACACACACACACCTTAATGTTCAAAGGATCTTCCATGGTTAACATAAGCAAAAGCACTATCTGTAGGTGTAACATACTCTAGCTATTATATATTCAATGTGTGACAACATTTGTCTATTATCACAAAGGTTTCTCCATTTTCTTCACGACTCCCGCTGTAAGATTGCCAGCTAACAAAAATTATGTTTGAATCTGATTTGGTTTTAATAATGGCAGGCAAGTGTACATTTCATATTTTATGGCTCACTAATGACCAATGTATGGGTCACAAGCGAGCCATAACAGATGAGGTAGTATGTAGACTGCATATTAAAGCTGCTGCATAGTTTTCAGACATCAAGAAATTCATTTATATAAAATGCATTTAGAATACACTGATAGTACAATCAGCACACACACACACACACACACACACACACACACACACACACACACACACACCACACACACACACACACACACACACACACACACACACACACACACACACACACACACACACACACACACACACACACACACACACACACACACACAGTCTTGTTGTTGCTTACTTCAGTATTGATATAATTTATTTTCTGTCACACAATTATTTTATCTACTTTCTCTTGTGTTTTGTTAATTATAGTTGTATCCCATTTTTCTTTCTTTCCTTTGCTCTGTAAGTATATAATTTGATTAGATGCAAAAAGAAAAAGACAACAATGATCCTACAGTACAAGTACATTATTTGTAGAGATTTTGAATGACATTTAAATAGAAAATGGTCATGCAAATATATAAAACGTGTTTCTTTCCACACTGCAAACTATATTTATGTTACATGTGTGGTAGGTTTTTGCAGCTGTAATCTATTAAGTTAACATCGTTTGCCAGGAGAAAAGAACACCTTGCAATGTTAATTTTACAAAATACATCAAACCATTATACAAGGCGCAGGAGACAGCTATTTCATCACTCTTGCTGGGCCTTAACTGTCCACTTGCTTTATTTCAATTTCTCACACAGAATACTTTAAGCACCATAATGGATCTTTAAATGTGTAATTATGGCCTGATGGTGGCCTTCACTCTTTCTCCTTTGTGTTTCTAACGTTCTGTCGTTCAAGTGCTGTCAGAAGTTGGAGGACTTGCTTTAATTCATCTCTGTCTCTTTCTTTCCTTTCTTGTCCTGGGTTCTGATGTGACACATACATAACAGGTTCAACTTTCAGGGAGACATTTCCATTGGAGCTGAGCCCAGTATACTTTGATCAGATTATATTGTATTGTCATCGAGCGTACAGGTGCTGCAGAGAGCTTAGATGAGCCTTGGCGTCTTTGACAGTACATTTCAGCTTTTCTCTTTGGGGTTTTGAATCCCAAGGTGTAGAACAAAGCAGGATAAAAACAGCTTTGTTCCAGCAGCCATGACTCAGGTCGCAGCAACATTGCACAGATACTATAGCAATGCATTTATTTATTTATTCATATTTATTCTATCGGTTTTAGTTTTTATTGGAGCCTGGAGTTTGTACTTGTAAAGTAACCTGACCTGACCTAAAATGTATTCAATCTCTGTACCCATTTGATCATACAAAGTAGATGGCTCTCAGGGGGAAAACCACTGCCAGTGACATATGTCATTTTTTGTGCTTTAAGATTCTAACCTTCTTAAATGTTTATCACTAAATATTTTACCTAAAAACAGTGATCTATAGCTGTGCCATCACGTCTGCCCTTCCTCCTGTACTCTACTACTCGGACCAGATTGAGATGTGATTTAAAGGTCTTAAAATTAAGAAGCTAAGAAATTATTTTGTGCCAACCATGTCCTGCTAGCTTGTTGGAAAGGACCTAAAAAAACATTACAAAGTCTTAGAAAAGGACAGACTGTTTCGACTATATTCAAATGAACTCTCTTACTCAAAAATATTTGAATAATACAAATAAAATCTATGGATACCCAATGAGCCTATACTCTTTACATACTTTAACATAAATACATACATTTACAAGCTTTGATTCACTGGTAATTCAAAAAGAAATACGGCATAGGTCGACACATAACATATATGTTGGGCTAACTTTAAAGTAGGTAGATTTAGACTTTTGTTGTATGATTTATGAACAGATTTCAAATAGCATGCTAAATTAAATGATGCCAATCTCTCTAATCGTGGGTAAGGTCAAGTCTTTGTCATTTGGTCACACTGGTGTATCCTATAAATGTTCACTAATCATTTCAAACTGTAAAGCTTGGTCTAACTGTTGTTTAGTATTTCTAATGTGCCAATTGTGATGGAACAATACATTTCGTCTAATGAAGCAGCAACATCTGTGCCTGCTGATGCAGGTGTAACCTATTTCATCTCTGTGTTTAATCCATGGATTATCTCCTATACACAATGAATGTATAGGACCTATTTCGATAGAAAGAAACAGGCTGCAACATGGAATAAGACAGTAAAAGAAAGAATAGAAAAAACAGATTATAGGCTATTGCATAACATCAAGTAATCCTCAACATTTATTTACGGATAGGAAAAATAAAAAATCAGTTATCTAAATTCCCCTACTGGTTTGAGTCTACTGGTTTGAGTTGGTTCATCTCTAAGAGACTAGACTACAAACCATTAGTCAAAAGTTCCTGCAGCAGAAACCTATCTGTTATAGCCACATTTAAGGAAGAGATTCCATCAATACTTAACTCGATAGCATGTCTGTATGTAAGGGAGGAAACTTATACAAAATGTACCACCCCAAATTGATCATGTTGTTGATAGTGCTACAGGTGCGCTGCGAATAAAATTAGACTCTGTTGCTCCTTTGAAAAAGAAGAAAATAAAACAACATGGACTAGCTCCATGGCATAATGCCGAAACCCACAAAATAAAGCAAAAGTCGAGACAACTTGAAAGGATATGGCGTTCCACTAAACTTGAAGAATCTTGTTTAACTTGGCATATTACTCTCAATGAATATAAGAAAGCACTGCGTAAAGCGAGAGCAGCTTACTACTCTTCATTAATAGATGAGAATAAGAATAATGCAAGATTTCTTTTCAGCACTGTAGTAAGGCTGACAGAGAGCCACATCTCTATTGAACCTTCTATTCACATAGCACTCAGTAGTAATGATTTTATGTGCTTTTTTAATGATAACATTGTTACTCTTAGAAACAAAATGAATGACCTCTTGCCTTTGACCAGTATAGTGTTATCAACAGCTCCCGGAAACGTAAGTTCTAATATTACACTAGATAGTAAATTAAAATGCTTTTCACCCATAAACCTTGAACAATTTAATTCAATGATTCTTTCTTCTAAACCATCAACATGTATCTTAGACCCGATTCCAACTAAGCTGTTAAAGGAAGTTTTTCCATTAATTAACACTTCTTTATTAAATATTATGAATATGTCTTTATTATCAGGCTATGTTCCACAATCATTTAAAGTAGCAGTGATAAAACCTCTTCTTAAAAAGCACAACCTCGATCCAGAGGTTTTAGCCAATTATAGACCTATTTCGAATCTTCCGTTCCTCTCAAAAATTCTTGAGAAAGCAGTCGCAAAACAGTTGTGTGATTACTTAAAAAACAATGAGTTATTTGAAGATTTTCAGTCTGGCTTTAGAACACATCATAGCAGAGACAGCTCTTGTTAAAGTCACAAATGACCTTCTAATAGCCTCAGACAAAGGACTTGTCTCTATTCTTGTCTTGCTCGATCTCAGTGCTGCATTTGATACTATCGACCATGATATCCTATTGCAAAGACTAGAGCACTTAGTTGGCATAAAGGGAACTGCTTTAGGCTGGTTTAGGTCCTATCTATCTGAACGCTCTCAGTTTGTGTGTGTCAACGATGAATCTTCCATGCAAACCAAAGTTAGCCATGGAGCAGACTTTTTCGCTGCCCGTCATTTTGACGGACAGGATCGTAAAATGTCCGTCAAAATCCAGAATTACCCGTCGGCCTTTACACAACTCTGACGAGGGGGGGGGGGGAGCATGCTCGTGAACTGTCTGCACTGGGGGTGCGCCGTGTTATGCATGCCCACTGCACCTCGCAGGAGCGCGCACAGCGTAAAGCCAAAACTCACAGACATTTCAATGATTTGTACGGCAAAGTTAGGTCTGGAAACGGTATAATTTCCTTTTTGGAGGGCATGCATAACACCGCATAACACCGGAGCCTCGCTGCGGGGAAACTTTGGCGCTGTTCCGAGTTTGTTCTAATCTGTCAAAATGACGGACTGCTTTCATAGACGGAAAATATTCGGTTAACGCGACCTCTGCCATGGAGTGCCACAGGGCTCAGTGCTTGGACCTATTTTGTTCACATTATATTTGCTTCCGTTAGGCAATATTATAAGGAATCACTCAGTACATTTTGATTGTTATGCAGATGATACTCAACTATATTTATCAATCAAGCCTGATGAAACCAATCATCTAAATAAAATTCAAGACTGCCTCAAGGACTTAAAAACGTGGATGACCCATGAGTTTCCCACCGAGTTTTATAAGGAATACTCCTCAACACTCTCTCAAGCGACAATTTCAGTGATATTGAAAAAAGACAAGGATCCCTCTAGTTCCTGTATAGACCAATCAGCCTTCTTTGTTGTGATTATAAAATATTAACTAAAGTCCTTGCGCAGCGATTAGAAGCCTTTATTCCTACCATTATTGATAAAGACCAAACAGGTTTCATCTCTGGGCGACATTCATTTTTTAATGTACGGCGGTTATTTAATTTATTATTGTCCCCTAAATCCACTGAAATTATCCTGAGCCTTGATGCTGAAAAGGCGTTTGATAGGATTGAGTGGAACTATCTTTTTGCTGCCTTGGAAACATTTGGATTGGGACCTGTTTTTTGTAAATGGATTAAGACAATATATTCAGCCCCTACAGCCGCTGTTAAAACAAACAGTCTTATTTCTGAGTATTTTATGCTCTACAGAGGAACAAGGCAGGGATGCTGCCTGTCACCCTATTTATTCGATATTGCAATTGAACCCTTAGCAATTGCTATCAGAACGGACAATAGGATTAGGGGCGCTTCCAGGGGCAACACAGTGCATAAAACATCTCTATACTGTATGCGGATGACCTACTTTTGCAAATATCAGACCCAATAGAAAGCATGCCATATGTTCTCTCCTTGCTGAAGACATTTGGGAGCATTTCAGGTTACAAAATTAATTTGTCAAAATCTTTACTGTTTCCTCTCAATGACTTGGCAAGGCTGGAGGATTATGGTAATCTGCCCTTTAGGATTGAAAATGAAAAATGTACTTACTTGGGTATTGAGATGGCAGGCTCGGTTAAGACTGTTTTTAAGTAGGCTACAATTACAAATCTATCTTGGAACGCACCAAGAATGATCTAGATAGGTGGTCGAAGCTGCCTGTCACACTAGCAGGGCGGATAAACGCTATGAAAATGACAATATTGCCCAGATATTTGTACCTGTTTCAGATGATTACGATTTTCATCCCAAAATCCTTTGTTGCCCAACTAGACAGCCTTATCTCTGCGTTTATATGGAATAAGAAGCCTGCACGCACAAAGAAGGCAAATCTGGAGAGGGTCAAATCTGAAGGTGGTTTGGGTCTACCTAATTTCCTATTTTATTACTGGGCAGCTAACATTGCTAAACTCACATACTGGATTACCACATTTGCAGACAAGGAGGGCCCAATATGGGCTACAATGGAGTTGGAGTCCACACTCCCAATTTCCCCAATCTCATTTTTAACTGCCCCCCTTCAATTGAATGTTAAAGTAAGTGAGTTTAACTCAAACTTAGTGGTCCAAAACTCAATTAAGATCTGGGGTCAATTTAGGAAACATATGAATCTGAAAAGCATATGCAGTTTCTCGCCAATAATGTCTAATCACCTTTACTATCCCGTTTGGACATGGCATTTGCTGTTTAGTATAGAAGTGGCTTGGTCTATTTTCAAGATCTTTTTAGTGACGACAGTTTTGCATCCTTTACACACTTGTGTAGGGATCACAACATACCAAAATCTCACTTTTTTAGATATCTCCAGGCTCTGTCTTTTGCATCTAAACATTTTCCAGGATATCCATGTCCACCCTCTAAAGATCTAGCTCACTCGGTTCTTAATGTGAATCCATTTAATAAAGGGGCTGTGTCCAAAATATATACATTGATTCTGAATAACTGCCCTCCCACATGGGACAAAACTAAAAAAGCATGGGAAGGAGATATTGGTGATTCTATTTCAGAGGAAGCCTGGGAAAGCATTGTTTCACGTATACACACCTCTTCTTTCTGTATTAGACATGGATTAATCCAATTTAAAGTAGTACACCGGCTACATTACTCCAACGACAGACTAGCTAAGATCTTTCCCAGTGTCGCTCCAACCTGTCCCAGGTGTCCTTATTCCCCTGTCTCCATGGGGCATATGTTCTGGTCATGTCCGTCATTAAGCAGTTTCTGGGCTTCTGTGTTTCGGTCACTCTCTGCAATATCTGGCAGGATACTATCTCCTAACCCTCAAACAGCTATTTTTGGAACTGTTGACACTGGACTAGGGTTCTCCTCCCTCCACAAAAATGCGGTTGCCATGCGTCGTTGCATGCCCGCCGTCTCATACTGCTAAATTGGAAAGGAAAAAATCCCCCTTCCTATATTCAATGATCAGGGAAGTGATGCTTGGGTTAGACTTGGAAAAATTGAGATATGCAGTGCGCGGTTTAGTTAACAAATACGTATATAATATGTTTGCAACTTTTTGTCATAAATGTTGGACATACTGTATTTGTGAAAAACTGAAAAATAAAGTTGTTAAAAAAAACAAAAAACGTGGATGACCTTACATTTTTTTAATGTTAAACACGGTTATTGTACTCGGCCCAAAGGGACCACATTACTCCTGTTTTGGCTGCCTTACACTGGCTCCCTATAGAACACAGGACAAAATTTAAAATTATTCTTCTCGCCTACAAAGCCCTTAATGGGCAGGCGCCATCTTACCTTAAATAACTCATTATACCCTACTGTCCTACTAGGGCATTGCGTTCCAAGAATGGAGGGTTGTTGGTTGTTCCTAGAGTCTCTAAAAGTACAATGAGAGCCAGAGCCTTTTCTTATCAAGCTCCACATTTGTGGAATCAGCTTCCAGTTTGTGTTCGGGCGGCAGACAGCCTATCCGTTTTTAAGAGTGCACTTAAGACCTTCCTTTTTGATAAAGCTTATAGTTAGGGCTGATTAGATTCAGCCCCTAGTTTTGCTGCTAAAGGCTTAGACTGTCGGGGGACACCTTACTTCTTCCTTCTGTCTGTCTGTACCTGTGTACTCTCATGTTCCAAATAACCCAGCTTCCCCCAAATTTCTTTTTGGTGTCTATCTACGCCGGGATCCTGAGTCGTGGCTGATCCTGTTGCTGTGGTCCTGAGTCCTGGATCGCGAGCCCTGGATCCTGAGTCGTGGCTATGCCTGTTGCTGTGGTCCTGGATCCTGAGTCCTGCATCCTGAGTTCTGGATTTGAGTCCTGGACTTCGAGTCGTGGCTGAACCTGTCACTGTGGTCCTGCCTGACTCTCATCATACTACTTCCCATGGCTCCCACAGGATTGTTGACATCCTCGTGGATTCATCTTCTTATTATAGACACATGCATTTCCAAACATTTGGACTACCTATTGTAAATGTATTATCTTTTCAATTTACACACGGCATCTATTGCACGTCTGTCCGTCCTGGGAGAGGGATCCCTCCTCTGATTCTCTCCCTGAGGTTTCTCCCATTTCCCCCTTTAAACTGTGGGGTTTTTCCTTCTTTGGAAGTTTTTCCTTGTACGATGTGAGGGTCCAAGGACAGAGGGTGTCGTATTGTCATACTGATATTCTGTACAAACTGTGAAGTCCACTGAGACAAATGTAACATTTGTGATATTGGGCTATATAAATAAACATTGATTGATGGATTGATAAGAAAGTTCTAACGCTTATTTTATAAACTCATAGAAGAACTGAAGGGAGCAGACCTAAGCTTATTTCCAAAAATGCCAAACTATTCCAGAAAATACATTCAGAGTCATGCCTTCAAACGAGAAGCTTGAACCCCTAATGAGGACAACCATGTAAAAAGTTTCACCTTGCTTTCCCCATGACCAACTTCGCAGGTTTCTACAGTAAGTACTGCACTAATCTCTGGCTCAAATGTGATGTTATGTGATTAATAACTTTTGTGACATAAAAGGGACCCATATTCTCTATAATCTCCAAATATGTTTTTCGCTGACATGTTTCTCATGGTCAAAGGGAATATTGTTTTCCAAGCAGCAGAGGCAGGCTGGGTCCCATCCCATCCCATGAACCATGTCTTGTGCAATGTACGGCTCTATTGGAGAATTTCACACAACATGCACATTTTAAATTGTGATTTTGTGATTGATATCTTTGGACAGTGGGCATTTCTTATGACTTATGTCTTTCTGGCATTTATTTGAAAAACGTGATCTGTGTTTTTCAGTTTCATCAATCACAGTTTATTGCGCCTATTTCTTATCATTTCTAGGAAGTTTTTACAATGTAGGCTATGCAGCGGAGGTCAGACCCCTCCCCGCGGTTCCGGTTGCACGGCTCTGATTGGTATGCTTGGAGGATAAAGGTGGAGCAGCTGGAAATGCGCACCGGAGAGCAGAGGAGCTGGACAGCAGAGGCGGAGTCGGTGGACCACCCGGTGCCTTGCTAAACTTACAGCAGCAGCCAAAAAAACGGGCACCAACACCGAAGAGTCTACCGTCCTGCTGTGAGATTTGAGTAGCTGGGGTCCCAGATGTGCTCACAGATTTCTCTCCGCTGCAGATAAATGTAAGTTTGTCTTTTCGCATGTTAATATTCAGATGCTGCTGCAGATGATGTTTTAATGTTTGGTCTGGGGCTACACGTGCATTCAGTGTCACCGATGGGAATAATAAAGCATGACTTTAAAATGCGTAACCTTCTAGAACTTAATAGATATTTCTTAACTTTTTTTGCGGACACCAACATATTTCATTGAACTGAGAACTGTAACTCTTCTCTGTGAAAATAATTAGTGTACATCCACTAAAATGCCATTTATGAAGCAACATGGATATTCATTATTGGCTTTGATAATTCATGTTGCTGTTATAAATGATGCGTAACATCCGAATATCTGAGTGCATTAATCCTATTTAAATAATAATTTGGGATTAATTATGAACAGTAAATGTTGGTTTTCGACAATGTATTAATGTTTGCTTATCTTTAACTCGATCTTAAGAGGGGTTGAAGAGAGAAAGGGGGAGAGAGAGAGAGAGAGAGAGAGAGAGAGAGAGAGAAAGAGAGAGAGAGAGAGAGGATGGATGAGTGATAAGTGCGTCTCCGTGTGCGTAATTGGGCTTAAATGGCCCGTGCATTGCTTATCAGATGTTATATGTGTACATCGGCAATACTTACACAATGTGTCATCCAACATGTCATTCCTTGTAAATGATTTCAGCTCATCTTTCATCAAATTTCACATCAGGAGAAAATAGTAAACATGTGAGTCACGTAGTTGTACACAATCAAAGCAAACCTGACATAACTGTGTGTTTTTTTTCTTATTAATGAACAGTCTTCAAAAGACCTTAAGGGTTTTATTCGAAACATCTCCCACCCACTTGTCCATGGTGTGGTTTTAGTATTCACAGCACGTCAGTGGCGCAGCTCTTGGCTGTACAGGTGTTGGCACCGTCATAATAACTGATAACACGGAGGCTGCCAAGCATTTATTAAATGCACCGGGACACCAAGGCCCGGTGGACTGACTTTCATTTGCATTTAAACTCGGAAAACAAACAGAGACAAACACATATTATTTTCGTGTTGCAGTTTAAGAACGTTTAGTTTGGGCTCAGACAACAAAGAGCTATGGCCCCCATGGTTTTAGTTTTCTAAACTTGTTGATTTCAACATTAACTGAAGTTAAAACAGCAAGCTTTAAAGGAGACATGTCATGGCCATTTCCACTGATCATAATTCCATTGTTGAGGTCTACTAGAATAGATTTATAATGTGCAATTTTCCAAACTCACATTGGTTTCTCATACAGCATCTCTGTAAACTACATGTATTCACTGCATTTCACTCTCTGCCTTTAACGGCTCGTTGTAGCTCCAATAGCTCCAGCCCCCACCCTCCCTGTGAGCACAGTGTGCTCTGGTTGGTCGGGACGTTGTGAATCGCGCTGAGCTCCGTGGAGGTGTTGTTTCCTTGTTTAGGATACATAGCGAAACACAGCTAAACTCATCCTGAGTACACACAAACTCACAGCCGAAGTAAAAACAATAAGTGTGGCTTGATATTGAGTAAGAAAAAGGTTGATAAACGCTGTGAGAATGGGTCTGCAGAGAGAATTTCGCCGCGATCCCAACTGTCTGTTATCAGCCTGCAGCCAGGGAGGATAAATCAGCAGAGCTGCCTGCTCCCTGCACACAGATGTGTGTGTGAGGAAGTCCGTGGATTGGTCAATTTGGACCAATCAGCGGGGGCTTAACGTAACGGCTCCGCGGATGTAACGTAACGGCTCCACGGATTGGTCCATTTTGTTCCGGGTACGGGTTACGTCACCCCGTACCCGGAAGAATCAAATGGACAATGACATATCTCCAACGAGGCGTTTTGGGGAGGTATTTTCTGTGTTAGAGTTTTACTCGCTACAGGGTGTACTTTGAGGCTTTTGACTCTGCACACCGTTTACATGCATAAAAACCTTCATAACACACAAGGGGACGGGTAATAACCGGAAAAGCATGACATGTCTCCTTTAAATCTACACGTTGGAAATTATTTTCACTTTACTTAAAACACCCCCCAACCGGACTAGAGTAATTTATGATCTCATTATAATACATTGTAAATAGATGGTAATTTGTTACAACTATGAGAATTATAATACACTATGATCCTTGAAAAAATAATGTCAGTCAGTGACAACCATTATGTTAAATGATACTTTAAATCATTATAAAATGTGTTTTGATTGTTGTATAAGCATTCCTAATATAAATGAGTGCTTATAACTATAAATATAACATTTCTGTGCAGATTTGAACTCACTATACGTTTATTTATAATGCATTATTGACATAAGTGTGTGTTGTCAAAGTGTGTATCTTCTCTGTTCCTATGTTATTATGATGACTAAGTAATTCAGAAAAGCACAAGCCATTTGTAAATTCTATTAGCAGATTAGCACGATAATATGCACTGGGAAATCAAGGAGTGGTGAAGACGTTTATATTGGATAAATGGACTGTATTCATCATTTAGATTCTACTTCACTGATTTGCAATGTGGCAAACAGATACTTCCATATACGCATATTACTTCCTCTTGATGAGATGTACTATTCATTCATTGAATTTTTGTTTTTCTTTTGCAGCACAGATTTCTTTGGATAACCTTCGCCCACTTCAAGGCCCATGACTCACACATCTTGTTGTTTGCCTCTTTCTTTTCGCCTCACTCTCGTTACCAGCACTGATCTTCATGGTTGATGAGCAGAATGTGGCTTCCTCTGTGCGCCTCAGAAAATGAACGCCCCTCTGTGTGACTCTGTATCGACCATGTTTCATCTGACAACAGACAACCAACTGAACTCTAGCTGCAATGGCTCCCTGCCTTCTTCTAACTGGACAGTGGGGGACGATGCTTTGCAGCTGCCCACCTTCACAACAGCAGCTAAAGTCAGAGTGGTCATCACCTGCATTCTCTGTGGCATATCCGCCTTTTGCAACCTGGCCTTGCTGTGGGCAGTGCACAGCGACGGGAAGCGCAAATCCCACGTCAGGGTGTTGATAATCAATCTGACGGTGGCTGATCTGCTGGTAACCTTCATCGTGATGCCGCTGGATGCCGTGTGGAACATCACAGTCCAGTGGCTGGCTGGAGACTTTGCCTGCAGGCTGCTGATGTTTCTTAAGCTGCAGGCGATGTACTCCTGCGCCTTTGTCACCGTGGTGATCAGTCTGGATAGGCAGTCAGCCATCCTCAACCCTCTGGCTATCAGTAAAGCCGGGAAGAGGAACAGAGTCATGCTGACGGTGGCGTGGGGCATGAGTGTCGTGCTTTCTGTCCCTCAGGTAATGCCAGCTGAGGCCAGGGGTCTGCACTGTTCTTTAAAAGAGGCTGTAAACATGTTCTCATTAAAGCTTGGGTAGGAAACATTGGAGAAGCCAGGAAAAATAAGATAGATTTGAAAAGATTCAGCCAAAACATCCAATTAAACTCCTTCCCAATTAAAGTAGCTAGCAGCACTTGCTTAATACGTCTCTAAAACTCGTGAGGAGTCTCTGACTGGACAACATTGTGTGTTTTTTCCGATTTCATTTAGCAGGCACTTTTATCCAGAGCAACTTACAATAAGTGCAATAAACCACGTAGGTACAAACAGCAGGAAACAGGCAGGAACATTTGCTTTCAAATAAGCCAGTGTAAGTGCTGGTGCATTAGCTTCAAAGGAGCAAACCTTTTGAGTGCTACATTTTGATTTTCTCCTTCTTAATGGCCAAGGTGCGTGAGCAACAGGTCGGTTTTCAGTCAACGTAGACAACTTACACACTATTATCACTATCAACATAGACAACTTACACACTATTATTACTATCAACTTAGACAACTTACACACTATTATCACTATCAACGTAGACAACTTACACACTATTATCACTATCAACGTAGACAACTTACACACTATTATCACTATCAACATAGACAACTCACACACTATTATCACTATCAACATAGACAACTTACACACTATTATTACTATCAACTTAGACAACTTACACACTATTATCACTATCAACGTAGACAACTTACACACTATTATCACTATCAACGTAGACAACTTACACACTATTATCACTATCAACATAGACAAAAAGGTGTAGATTTTTCAAATTGCAAAACTGGACGGAAAATTAACCCATTAGCAGGAAGAGTTCCTCGCCAAAATGTTTTGTCATGAAAATCATAAATAAAGATCTGCAGACTGTAGCTGCCTTAAGTGCATTTAATTAATTAATTAAAAAGCACATCCACACGTGGATTTTCCAGCTAATGTTCATCTTCAGTTGTGCAAATGAAGTGTAGAATAAATGTAAAATGTAAATGGAGCTGCAGGGTGCAAATCTCTATTTGGGTTTTAATTTCTTGTCTTCTGCTGGTCCAGCTACTGCAGTCTTTTGTCAACATGGACATGCATGTAATGCCATGTGGGAGGTTGAGCAGGCGAGAGGAGCATTGTAAGAATCTTAAGGGGCTCTTTATTTGCACAAAGAAATGTGAAAACAGCCGTGTCCAGGAAGTGAATACGTGTCCTGTGACCATAAACGCCCATCTGTCCGTTATTTAATCTGTTTACTATTCAGATAGAGACCAAAATCCAACAACCAATTTATTCCGGTATCAGGTATTGAATAACCAATAGCATACTTTAATGGTTTGTTATCTAATAGTGATTTTGGTAACTTTTTCCATCATTACAAGAAGCATGGCCAGCAGTTTATTCCCTTTGAGGTAAAGGGAGTAAAGCCAACAAACGCCTGACAATCCTAATTGGATCCTAGAAACAAATATCTCACATAAAATACAAACTATTTACAAGTCTAAATAGCACTATAGCCGGAACACACATCTTGATACATTTCGTGTCCTGAGACAGCCTTTATGGGGAATGGCAAGCTATTGCTGAATCTTTTGTAGTAGCCATGTATGTTTTCTCCATTCTTTTCTAATCGTGGTTCCTTTCCCTGCTCAGATGTTCCTTTTTCACAACGTGACCATCGTCCATCCAGAGGACTTCACTCAGTGCACCACACGTGGGAGTTTCGGCACTCACTGGCATGAAACGGCCTACAACATGTTCACCTTCTCCTGCCTGTTCCTGCTGCCTCTGGTCATCATGATCACGTGCTACACCAGGATCTTCTGTGAGATCTCCAAAAGACTGAAAGGGGACAACGGTGAGGTCAAATAGAGGCTATGTGGATCTGTTTACTTCAGGGATTAGCTTTTTAATAACATATCTGTTGCTGCAGTTTGTTTGACCCTTTTAGTAAAAGTGCATTGATAGAAGCTGGGTTGTTGGTTGGGTGATGTATTGCCCTTGTCCTTCAAATGTATCTTAACTAATCCAGGCTAACAGGATGATACCAGGCTGAGCTAATCCTGTTTCCTCTCACCCATTTGGTTGAATCCTTGATGAAGTTACCTTGGATAACAGTGTGCTCTTATTTAGAAATGATGACCAAATTAAGGAAGAGTTAAGGAACATCTTAAACCTGTTAAAAAATGAAACCTTACTTATATATGAGTTCTGAAGGTAATCATTACACATTAGTGTACAAATGATAAATATCTATTTATATAAATATATCTATAAATACAACATGTTCTCCAATATGCTTTTTAACAGTTTGAATATTTGAGTTGAGTTGATGCCTTTCTGTTTTGTTTAGGTTAATTTTATTATGAAAATGTAATTGTGATTATTACAGATCGTGTTTAATTAACCTCCATGTCCTCATCTAAAATCCTCTTCATATAGACAGCCTTTCTTAATGACTCAAAAAAAGCAAGTCACATGTATTTGAAAATAATGATATGTGTGGGGTTTATAGACAATTGTCCAGCTACTTTGGACTTACTGTAAGAGAGTTACAGATTCATTTAAAACCAGTTTAAGAAGGACAAAAAAATCCAGACCCATCGACAAATAGTCATCAGTCTAATCAGGATAACTCTTTCACACGAAGGACGTGGCACTGGTTACAGCTTTCATTCAATAAAGTTATTGAGGAAATTCTCACCAAGATGAGTACAAATTGTGTATTTTTAGGATTACTTAGAGGCACATGTTGTTTAAGAAGGATGTTCCATGCTCTTAATGCCAGTCCCTCGGTTCACTACTTTGCTCCTGAGTGACTAATGTGAAATAATGTTTTTCGTGTTCTTCTCTCAGTTCCCTCCAATGAAGTGCGCTTGCGGTGTTCAAAGAATAACATCCCCAGAGCGCGGATGAGGACTCTAAAGTTAAGTATAGTGATCGTCTCATCTTTCATTATCTGCTGGACTCCATACTACCTGCTGGGCCTGTGGTACTGGTTCTTCCCCAACGACCTGGAGGGGAAGATCTCCCACTCCCTGACCCACATCCTGTTCATCTTCGGGCTCTTCAACGCCTGCCTGGATCCTCTCATCTACGGCCTGTTCACCATTCACTTCCGAAAGGGGCTGCGGAGGTTTTACTGCAAAGCCAACGCAGCGTCCAATCAGGACAACCCCACAGTCCTGTCTTTCACCTGCGCCGCCAACTCTCTGCCGCTAAAGAGAGACGGGAGCCCTGTGAGCCAGGAGAGGTTCATGCTGTGTGATGACGACCAAACTAAAGCAGATACAACCATCAGCATATTAACCCCAGACAATGACACAGAGCGAGATCCAAACCAGTCCAGCCCGAGAGCATCAAATGAGGGGAATTTACTGTAGGAGGCTCCCTGACAATTTCATAATACTTCTATTTATTTCAATGTATTTTGTGTTTGACCGTCTGATGTGTGGGGTTCCTGTATTTATTGATGTGGCATGTTGATTTACTTTACCAATCGTCAAATACTTCTGTATAAATCACAAAATTCACGACTGCAATTGGTCGGGAAGCATAGTTTGACTTTCTTGCAGAAGGTAAGCTTCAATCACAACAGACTGACATCACAAGCTTCGTTACAAAGAATGTTTATTGCTCTGTTCATTGTAACTTGTGGTTATTTTTGAATTAAATGTATTCACTAAGATTTGAAATGTTTGAATCTGTTGCTGTTGAAAGCATTTTTCAGAGGGTAAATGAAAACAAGCTGTGTGGGGAGAGATAAACAAATCTCATCTTAAATTATAAGCACGCAAATCCCTGTTGCACGGCGATGCCATTCAGACACGTCCTCATGTCTGCAGTGATGTGTAGCCCGACGAGCCCGGAGTGGATGCTACCGCTAATCAGTGCTGAGTCATAGCGTCCAGATGAAAAGGCCATTTATACCCTCTGAGTGTGACAAATTGATATTGGAAGAGTTAACAGATAATTTCATATCTTCCTTGCTATGCTCTTTGGAATCAAAAATACAGTTGTTTATATTAATAATGAAGAATGGGTTGGGAAAGAAGGTTCTGGTGCAGTGACGGATCGGCACATCATGTCATGATAGTGTACAAAAAATAAATGTATTTTCTTTAAAACAATATTTATTAAGGAAAATATAATATACTCAAAAGTGAACTCTGAATAACTGGGAATTGCATCATCTTTCATGTCTTAGGAAATATTTAATGATAAACAGTTTTTAATCTGGGCACAGGGTTTACAGTATTTGAGCCTTCCAGGCTTTATGTGGAAGATTTTCTAGGTCACCTTCTGCTATGTCCGCAAGCAATTCGAATTTTAAATGGTGATAAGAAAACATGCATTCTTTAAATTGATGCCTACTGTATATAGTTCATATTTTACTACCTGAATGTGAAATTGAGCTCATGCATACATACAAATTGTTTGCCACCAGGATCCGAAAATAAATCCATATTTAAAACATGACCGTAGACATCAAAAATTGTAATTGCAACTACACAGCTGGTTTTATCAACTTAATTTAATTGTTTCAACATTTAATAATCTTTAGGAAATAAAATAAGTTCAACAGTTTGACATTTAGCTTCAGAGGAAGACAATTATCTGATATGGGATTCTTTGTTTATTGTTATCAATTCTGTTTTGTTTTACTTTTGTACTAATGAGAGCAAATGCCTAAAGAGGCCATCGCTGCAGTTAATTGGACGTTTCTAGGGAAGGCAAAACAGAGGGGATTGGGAGCTGGGAATGACAACAGCAGTTTGTTTTTTATTTGTTTGCATAACAGTAAATGTTGATAAAGCATCAATGTCACAAGGAAATGACTAAAAGCACCAAACCAACAGCAAAAAGACAGCAATGACAGTTAAGTCTCTGTTTCGTTAAGAGGCTATTGCTGCATTGTTATACTGTCTAATTGTTTTTCCCCTGGTACAAATGTGGATATCTTGAATAGAGCACCTGCACTTTTATTACGCTATCAATGATATTTGGGCCCTTTGCCGTCACACTCAGTACATTATTCTATTTCATGTATAATGAGGCTTTTGAGCACATATTAAAATCTGTTTTCCGCAGCAGTTCCTTTTCACACAGAGACGCCACAGTCCGATCTGATACGCTGAAGATGCAGTACAAACGATGCAACAATGGAGAGTGTGTTTGTATGCAAACGATAAGGGAGATGTCGTCCGAAGAATCTCTCTGTCAAATGAACACCACCTGTCCATTGTAGCTCAAGGATTCAAATGATTGATCTGCTGCCAATCTGAACTAATAAAGAGAGAAAATCATGAATAATTCAACAGCTGCGTATTGCTGATTGGTTTCAGAAGAACAATATCCTCTCTGATTTGTTTTGATCTTCTGACTCTGTGAATCCCTCTCACATATTTTCACCCATTTAGCTGTTACTCTATGGTTTTCTGCTTCCTAAACTCAAACTTATTTTCACAGACTGTTCGGGGACAGACTATAACATTCCAAATGCACTTCAATACTTCTTGCCCCCTGTTTAGTTTTTTGTGTCCTGTCATTAAATAAAACTTGGCCTATGAGACATTCAAGGACCCAAAGGGGACATAATCACTCCAAATACACTCATCCTTTTACGTAAAATATCAGAGAAGGCCTTCCAGCACCACAGATATAACAACTAATTAAACTTAATAAAAAAATGTCAATGTCCTTGTTGTACAGTTAAACTGATTAAGGGTCAGTGCCTCAAATATGTTTGGTAGTTCTTGCATAAAACCGGAGATACGGTTATATTGGAAATATCATTTGGACCTGTGAGATAACAGTCTCTAATGAACATTCTTGCAGGGTGCATTCAGAAGGAGCTCTTCAATGGAATACAAAGAACATGCAGAAATACAAAGATACAAAAGTACCTCGGAGCAAAACAAGATGTGCTGCTGCCCCTCAGCTGGCTGCAGCTCGGCTGTGTCTCTGTTGCTCCAGCTCTGCTGTGTCCTGCAGCTGCTTCCATGTGTGGGCTATAGCTTTGTTCCTTTCATCCACAGACAGCGCTCTTCACATGAAAACATAGGGAACACATGATTAGACACTACTTTAACAGTACACTATGGATAGTTTGTGCCCTGTTGTTTGGATTTGTGGGAATATATGTTCCAAAAACGATTGGACACCACATAGATTATGGTTGCTAGACACAAAGAAAGCAACCTTTGCCGGAGGTAGATATTGCAGGCTTCCTCCAGTGTGTTTTGTTGTCTTTGAGAGTCTGGATGTGAAATGATATACTGCTCCATGATGCCAGGCTCTCCCAAAGTGAATCTGAACAGCTGGCTCTGTCTCCCTGTGCTGCAGCTGGACTCCTGCTCCCCTGTGGAAGACATGAAGGCCTTTAGTGACAGCAGTTCAGATTTCATTTGGGACAGTAGCTCAGTCTGTACTTACTTATGATGGCTATAATGAACATGTATTTTCCTCTGGGGATTAATAAAGAACGTTCAATGCAAAAATAAATAAACATTTGACTGTTGGTTTACCTTGTATGACCAGAGTCTGCTGTTTAGTGTTCAGAGCATAAACAGGACTGCAGGGAGTGGAAATCTGAAAAGTCTTGGGAGGATTTAAGAAGCACACTTTGGTTTTGTTGAGGACATCTTGGAGGAACATGTTTCCATTTCTTTGCACCACAAGCATCTGGTCGAGGCAAAAAAAATAAGACAGCAGGATCCAGAGAATCAAATATTGTTATACTTTTGGTACTATAGATATTCCCTCTGCATTTGAGCTTAACTTTTTTATGAATAACTTTATTGTTTCTACCATACTCTGCAGGAACGGCACTGATGCAATGACAGTTGGGATGTCTCCGCTGTCTTTTGGCCTGTAGCGACAGAGGACGTTATGAGTGAGGTCATCTTTTGTTTGATTGCATTGTATCTGACAGGAAAAATAAATACATGATATGGAAATGTGTAAAACATATAGGTAACCTTTCATTGAGCTGCGCTGTGCAGGATTGAGCCCCTCGTCCTGAAGTGACTGTATGAATCGTTCCACTTTTACACAACACTAAAAGACAGACTGTTGCAGCAGTTTGGGAATCATCAGCAGACTCAGGCCGGAAATCCACAAACTGCATCCTGGAGAAAGCACTGTCTGTTGCTGACACTGGGACAACAGACAAAGGAGACCCTGAGGGGGGGGGAAGAAGAAAATGAGAATGAAACAAGCCATAGCTTTATTGCAAACCTAGGAGGCAAAAGTGTCTGTTGCTGCATCATTCCACAAACTGATTCAGCCTCATTATTGCTTTTCAGTGAAGTTTCTTCTGGGGAAATCCTAAAATAACTCACGAAAGATAACTGATACGAGGAGCTTGATAGCATACACTGATTCATGTTAAGGTAGACATATTAAAATAAAACTACATGTGGATACTATAGGAACAAATGTTTTTTTTACATGACATTTTCATTAAAGGTAGGGTAGGTAAGAATGGAGAAACCAGCTCGAGTGCGCTAGAATTTGAAAGTACGCAGCCGAAAATAATCTGCCCCTTCCTTCAGACTTCCTTACAGAGCCCCTCCTCCAACACACACGAACGCGCACATGACCAATGAGGGCACGAGATAAGTGTGCACGAGATGGAAGGCTGACAGGCAGGTAGGCCATCCAGTTACTTTAGCCGGGCCGGCTCAGATGATTGGTCGTGCTTTTTACAGCGCTACGGCTTCCACTTTTTTATGCATTTATTGTCAAAGCATTTAATGTATTCATTGCTATCGGGATGTTAAGAGCATTCCATGGAATATAACAAAAAGTGTTTCTGAAGTGAATTACCTGCCCCACCTTTAAGGAGAAACCAAATAAACACAATTGCTCTAATTGAATGTCTTGGATAGGATCATATTTTTGGAATACTTCTCCATAAGGTTTGCTCACCAGACTGCCTGTCCCACACACACACTAAAGCATCGCCGAGCCCAAGAGCAATGAAACGTGTGCATCGACTAACGGCAGAGCAGAGGATTTCCTTTGCGTTTGGCCACAACACATCTAGCATGGGTTCCACATCTGCTCCAAAAAGAGAAAGGTCAACACCAGAGATCTATGCCTAGTAACAACACGGTTCAACAATGTGAGCACCCAGCAGATACATATCCTACCCGTTTTGTTCTTTGGTGACTTTCGTAGCAAATAATGAAAAAGATTATGGCTGCCACTCCACCACACACAGACAGAAACAGGCAATGCTGCGGAGAAAAGGTCAGAGATTAAAGACGACGTTAATAGAAGCACGGCCTGCCACTGCAGATATGATCAATGTTCATTGATTGAATGAAAATGAGGGATACATCAACAGGGATTAATTAGCTGGCAACTGCAATTGTCAAATGTGTTTTTAGTGGACGCTCCCACGTCCATTACAAACCTGGCTGATCCTTTGCATGACTGTCACCAGGAAACTGACCACAAGGCAGGAGAAAGTGATGGGTGCAACGTCTGAAAAACGATTTCATGTAAATTATATGAGACATGAATAATGTATGCAAAGACTTCAATCAAAGAACATGCAAGTACATTTCAAACAGAGCTTTGATATTTCTTCGCGGTGACATGCTGGTCGAACCTTAGGCTTTCGTTTATTTTTCCTGCTTCTTTATCAAAAGGCTGTTCATCCCATTGACGACTGCTGCTGCCCATGTCTTTGTCCAGAGCCAGACAGTGTGTAAAAAAGTTGTTCGTCTGCAACACCTCGAGTGGACCATCGAGTTCTGTCCCTGCAAAACAGCAGAAACATGCCGGGATATTGATTCTTATCTTAAATGTATGTTCATGCTTATTAGTTAACTTCAATTTGTCACCTACAGTATATGCTTGTAACAGCAAAGAAAACAAATAACTTTCACTTTAGTCATTTAAAAAGAGAGAAAGATATTTCAGTCAGACAACTCACGTGTTTCTTTAACATGTTTATTAGAAGCAGCATATAGTTGAGTTTGGCGTCTAGGCTCGCGCCTCATCACTCCACAGATATACATAGCACGATGAGTGATGATTAAATAACTAACCCCCCGAGCCTACAGGTGGAAGCTGGGGTGGAAGCTGGGGTGGTGGTGGGGCAGGCAAGCAGCAGCGACATGGAAGTAGCTGCAGCAATAGCAGCAGCAAGCAATGCATAGAGAGAGATCTGGCAGGTTAAATAGAGCGGCATATTAAGGAGACTCTGTTTGGTTGGTTGTAGAGTGGCAAGGGGCGTTATATGTATGAATGCAGCATAAGTGCTCGGGTTGACTGCCTGAACTAGCTTGCAGGCTTTGCCCCATATATATATATATACAGGTACACATGCCTCTGCATCTACACCATGTCTTCCACTCACACGCACAACACTATAGTTGTAATACATGGTTGCTCTAGATACAATTATACCTGCAGGAGTCTTGGGTGGCTGGATTTGAATCACCGCTGCAACTGGAGACCATTTCACGTCCACATCTGCAGATGAGTCAGGGTCCTGAGGATTCAAATAACATTCCAACTGCTTGAAATGTCCTCTGTACTTGAAACTCGATGGCATATAGGAGTATTTGGCACCAGATAAACCGGCATACATTCTCATTAAAACTAGAAATCCCTGTGGGAAAATCCTTCCCAGCCATATTGCTAATAACAGAGAGCACAGGAGCATGTATTGTTATGTATTATTGTGTCCACATACTAGAAGAAAATAAAAAAAACTCGGTAGCCACTCTGGAGTGCAACACGCTCCAAGGGTAGCACTGTTTTTAGAAAGCATTGAGTCCAAGTACTTTTCTGTTCTTAAAGGTCCCATGTCATGGCCATTTCTACTGATCATAATTCCATTGTTGAGGTCTACTAGAATAGATTTACATTGTTCAATGTTCCAAACTCACATTGGTTTCTCATACAGCATCTCTGTATAGTATGTGTATTCACTCTCTGTCCTAAACGGCTTGTTGGAGCTCGTGCCCCCCCCTCCCTATGAGCCCACTGTGCTCTGATTGGTCAGCTCGCCCACTCTGTTCTGATGAGTCCACCACCGTTACAGCGGAACATCAGTGTTTATGTGTTACAATGGCGTTAGCAACCAGAAAAGGACACCAGTAATGACAAACAGATGAGAATGCTGCGTGGGGTCTGGGTGCCGTGTTGGCGGGACGTTGCGGGGCTCGCTGCTCTGCCCTTTGAGGATCGAGGAGCGGACAATGTGAGCTGGGTTACTGGTGTCGTTTCCTGGTTGCTGCGTGGGGTCTGCAAGACAACGCGAAACTCAGCCTGAGCACACACACACTCGTAGCCTGGCTGTGAGTTTGTGTGTGTGCTCAGGCTGAGAAATCCGCGGAGCTGCAGCTGAGAAAAGATAAGGCTGAGTGAGTGTGTGTGTGTGAGGAAGTGGTTCATTTGGACCAATCCGCATAGCCGTTACGTCACTTAGCCCCTTACGTCACTACGACCCAGGAAGAAAAAAATGGAAAAATTTAAATCTCCAACGAGGCATTCTGGGGCAGCATAGACAGGTCTTTTCTGTGTTAGGGTTTACTCGCTACAGGGTGTACTTTGAGGGTTTGTGACTCTGCAGACCGTTTACATGCAGAAAAACCTACATAACACACAAGGGGACAGGTAATAACCGGAAAAGCATGACATGGGACCTTTAATGTCATTATATGCCTTTATCTGTGACCATATTCTACCATTTTCTCCTTTTTAAGAACTGCTGCCCTCCGTTTTCTTTCTGTATATTTTAAAACTACTTACTGAAAAAAAATACTTAAATAAATTCGAACTTATGTTAGATTCAACTGGTTGTTGACAATGAAATGTCATTCTATGTAGAATGGCTCATATGATGCCTAATACGCAACCATGTTATATCCACCCTATCATTCAGATTTCAGTACATTACCTGATTTTGTGATGGTTCCATCTCTAACTCTTTGAGCCAAGCGTCTGAGGGGAAGTGATAGACCTCGAGCCAAACATCACTGTTACCTTATAGAGAAGGGAAAATCATGCAATAAATACTTGAAAGAGCAGCCTTTAATTAAAATCATTAATTAATTAAAGGAGCTCTACAGGAATGGTGTACTTACAGCTGATTGACGCCGCTCCATAATGTCCCCCTTCAGACAGTTCAAATGTCAAGCAAATGCTCCTTTTGTTGATATTTTCCTGATTTTGAAAGGAATGAATTATTTAAAACAAAATGTTACACTCCTAATAATAAACACACAAACACAGAAACAGTTTGACATTATGTAAGTGTCCCTATCAACAACACATACAAACAAAAAAAGGTGGAGGACAGTCAAAGTATCACAAAGTATATCTGTACGTACCATGGTGTTAATAACGCTGAGGAGGTGAATGCTTTCACAGTGATATGCAAAGACTCTGGCAACACCTGCAGTGAAAAATGAAAGGAACTTAAGCCAGAATGACAAAACATATTTAACACTTTCTGAAAATCTCTTTGGCCTTTCTTGTTGTAACCTTTATTTTCTTTAATTCCATGTGTTTTGTCTCAGCGCAGTTCAGTAATAATTCATGACTTCAGGATCACGCAGGGTATATCCAGTGTACAAATAAATGTCAATCTGTCAATCCCAGACTATCTGTTCATGTGTTATGCAGGAGAAGGATGAGAGAGGTACTATACTACTGACCCATATCGTCAACTGTGCCAAGCAGATAGGCTTTCTCAGCCATTCTGGTGATTTGAATAGAAGTCATCTCCAGCCCGTCCTGCAACCACTCTGCAGCACAGAGCAGAGAAGAAGCACACCACACAGAGAAACCCCGGGAGTGACCCAGGCCGAGGAGCCTGCCGTCTGCAGAGCACGCCACGCAGAGGGTGCTTTCTGGAAGCTGACAGATAAGTCACAACAGAGAAAAACGTAATTCCTTTGAAAAACACTGATCTGATCTTTTCATTCAATAACCTATTTTGTTACGGTCTGTTTAATGGATTTTAGAATAGAATTGGGAGGGATGAAACCCTCTTTAATGGTCACACATGCAGAGCACACAGCACAGTGACATTTATTCTCTGCATTTAACCCATCCTAATACCAGGAGTCTAGTAGGAGCAGTGGTCAGCTATTGTACGGAAGGGCCCAGGAGGTGAACTGGGACCTCTCCAAGTAGCAGTCCACACTCCATATTTAGGTCTGGTCGGGGACTTGAACCGGCGACCCTACGGCTCACAGTCCAAGCCCCCCTACTGACTGAGCCACTGCCGGACACTGTTTTAAGGACAGGTAGTGTGCTAAAAGTGTGAACATAACAGCACCACTCTGAGTTAGCCAAAGAGGCGGGATAAAGCAAGGAAAAGGATAAAGACAATTATGATAGAACAGGCATATACGAGGAAGAATAAAATGCTTTACATGTTTCAATAAATAAATGTTCTATAGGGAAGTGAAAGACAGTGATCAGAGAAATAGGTGAAAATGAAGAAGACCTTATCACATCCTCTTAAGCACACGAGTCGTTATTAGAATAAAATGAAAGGTCTTAATGTGCCTGTAGAGCCCTTTGGATACATTGTCATTGGAATAATGGTCAAAATAACACACAGTTTAGAAAGAGTTGTGCAGATGGTTTGTCAATTATGTGACGAGATTCATTCATTCCCCAATAATAATCCATTCACTTTAAACTGCCAATCTATACCTCTGTTGCACGGGACATTTCCAACGTAGGTGTTTTCTTCATGGATGTTTCTGTACTGCAAGCTGCTTTCATGTTTGAGTCAGGGGTGCTTTTCCTGGTATACGTGGACATCCTATGATCAGAAAATGTTAATGTTGGACAAATAATTTAGTTTTTTGTAGACTTGTAAACTTCAAGTTACATTACAATGAGGAGTAAACAAATAGAAACCCGTAAAGTACATCAAAACTGTACATAACTGTATAAAAAGTACTTGACTAAATGTGCTTAGTTACAACCATTGTAAATATCAGTGGTGGAAGAAGTACTCATAATTTGTACTTTTAAGCAGGTTTAATACAGTGTTGAAATTCTCAGTTACAAGTGAAAGACAAGCATTCAAATGTTGTTAAAGTACAAAAGTATTACCATTAAATATAATTAAAGGAAGTGGTGTACTTTAAGAAAGAATAGAAGATAAACACAGCATCTGCAGAAAATGAAGACGGGTTTTGTCCTTCTCCCTCTGCGTGGGCCCAGTACAAAATAAAGTAAGTAGCCTACCTCAAAATTGTACAGTACTTGAGTAAATGTACTCAGTTACACCACTGGTTACAAGTCTCTCAAAAACGTTCCAAGTCTGGTAAAAATAGGCCTAAAACAAGTTAACATTAAGAGGCGCATACTTTGCATTACAATAAAAAAACGTTTCCTGGACTGTTTGGGCCTAGGAAGCAGGCATGTTAGCTTGTTAGCCAAACTACAACAACAACGCGTTCACAAAAGGTAGAGCTAATGCTATAAAACTATAACCACAACACACATAAAGTAGCTCTTTGCTTAGCTCAGCTATGAGTTAAACTATCAAATAAAAAATATATAATTCAAAATGTAAGCCTGCGGTTTTACCTTCATTTGTCACACCAGAAGCCGTGGAGTGTATCACGGTCGTCATGACAACTGTTGCCATGTCTTCAGAGCCTTTTACAGTAAGGTTACCGGTAGCCTACTTGAAAATCAGTGCCATAACATATTTATGGTGGCCTCAGTGTTGTTTCAGATAATGGTCTTATTTGTTACGGTTAGGATGCCGTAACGGATAAATTGGCTTCCGATATCTGTCAAACAGCAGCTGCTTAGGGATCGTCTTTCAAAATCAATAGACACAGCCTACACACAATTTAAAGCTGTTTTCTCCTCTTACATCCCTTCAAATTCAATCAATAGGGAGGAATTTAATAATCTGGTGTTTTGTTATAGCCTCGTCCCTGCAAACACAAACTCAAAAAACCAAACAGATCTTTAAATAACCAGATGGCTTTTTTATAAAACTTGCACTATTTTATTTCTATTCTGTTTCTTTTTGGACTATTTTTATTGTTTTATATTTATTTATATTGCATTGTTAATGGAGACTGGGACTTAAGATTTCCATAGCTTCTGTGCTTATGACAATATAACCTTTGAATCTTAAATCTATATAGGAAGAAAATATATTGATATATTTATAAAGTTTTGTATGTAAATGGTTATGTTCAGATGTTGACTGAAAACTCATAAGCTCATTAGTATTTAGTGGATAACAGTATCTGTCAAACAGCAAAGGAGAGGGTATTTTGGGTAGGTACCACTCTGCATATAGACTCTTATTGCACTATTTTACCTTTTTAAACTATTTTTGTATTTACTATTTACGATTTACTTGCACTATATTTCTGTTTATCCGTTTTATTGTGTTGCACTGTTGGAGGAGCCTGTGACCTAAGATTTTCATCGCCATAACTACTGTAGCTATGTTCGTATGACAAAAAAAAAAAAAAAAAAAACCTTGAACCTCTCATAAGGCACAAATACTCCCTTTCTAAAGTATTCACATATTGCATTTTAATACAGATTAGTCTGATTATTTTTGTTAGGCTTTTATATGACAAACTTAACCAATAAACCAGTGAATGCAGACATCACCAGTATATCCATACGACTGCACAGTAAAACAATGTAGTGTCAAGACAACGTCAATAATGATGATCAATGAATGATGCAGACTACCTGCATTGGAAATTCAAAGAGCAAGGCTCATGAAACAAGGACATATCTTTGATGTTTTTATTCTTTTGAACATTGCACAACAGAAAAATAGAAAGTGTACATTTGTAAAATGCAGTTCATAATGCATACTCTTCTCTGAATAAGATGAGGCTTTCCCTTCAGCAGGTATGCAGCATGTATGCAGTCAAAACACCTGCAGTACGCAATAAACACATAAAAGAAAACACCGTCTGAACTTTTTTTTGTAGCTTGTAATTAAGACTTCATCAGATAAATAAAATCCATCTGTGATTTTGGAAGAATGGTTCAGTTTTTTACGACTAGTGATTTTTTTCCATCATATCACTGATAATTATGGTCTCCATTATATTCATTATCCCACAGATAATCATGGTCTCTAATCAACCCCTCAACACAATTATACTTTTCACCTCCTGTAACCTTCTTAAAATTACCACCCATTACCTGGAATTGATTGAGCACTGTTATTTTTACAATGGATTTCTTTTGATCTGAAATCTCTGTTGACAGTCTTCAAATAAAATGGCTCCATGTGCTAAGAGATGATAATATCAAAGTGAAAGAGTGTAAAAACCAAAGTGGAATGATAAATACCTGACCAACATATCTGATTAGGAAAAACAGCGTACCTTAAAGATGAAAAAAATATGCAACTGATGAGAACGCTATGCCATGTGATTCTGAAATTACATAATCAAAGATTTCCTCCAGAAAGTAAGATTCAAAAGTGTGGGAAAGACACTTTCATTTGAACAGTGAAAGACAGGTTTAAATGTAACAGCTCAGAGGAATATAAGGCAGAAAAACAGGTGTGTGTGCGCGTGATGAATCCTTGTTGATATTGGCAGTTTGTTGATAAAAGTGTAATTTTAAGGCTTCTACGTCATTGACTCAGTGATAACTTTCAGTAAAAAGCTGTAACCACAAAAAAAAAAATACAATTCAAATGGAAATTGAACAAGCCCTCTGCCCCCTTTTTTGACACTGGGTTTAGTGTCAAAAAGCTGAATGGGCACTGATTATTAATGGGAATTCAAAAGATTAAAAAGCCCCTTCAGTTGTTTAAAATAGTACCTTAAAGGTGGGGTAGGTAAGTTTGAGAAACCGGCTCGAGATACACTTTTTGTTATATTCCGTGGAATGCTCTTAACATCCCGATAGCAATGAATATCTTAAGTGCTTTGACAAAAAATCCATAAAAAAATGTCATCTGTGGAAGCCGTAGTACTATAAAAAGCACGACCAATCATTTTAGCCGGCCCGGCTAAAGTAACTGGATGACCTACCTGCCTGTCAGCCTTCCATCTGTGCACAAACTTATCTCGTGCCTTCATTGGTCATGTGCGCGTTTGTGTGTGTTGGAGGAGGGGCTCTGTAAGGAAGTGGCAGATTTTTTCCGGTTGTGTATTTTCAAATTCTAGCGCACTCGAGCTGGTTTCTCCAAAATTACCTACCCCACCTTTAACAGGTTATTGTGTAGCAAATATACACTTTTCTTCTTTTAACCAATATGGCTCAGTATTTCCTTAAATACAAAATATCTAGGGACTTAGAAATCCTTCACTGTACCCTTCAACGTTATCAATTCAGGCAGCTTTCTCGTGAGCGTTTCTATGATTCCCAGCTTAGCATCTTCAAATATGATGGTAATGAGTTCTTCTGAAAGGTTTATGTTGTTAGTGTTTTACCATATCAAATGTATGTTCAATGTATTTGTCCCTGGGTCAATATGAGGAAATCACCCACAGCTATACTGTTCAATTCGCTCTCAAACTCGAGGGAAACAAATATAGTTTAGTTGACTTTAAACATTGATATCTCCTCCTGCCAAAACAGATTGTTCCCATTTGAACTGCATTTGAAACATTTAACAGCCCTCAGTCTTTTGTCATTTGAACTGCTGGAGACAAAACGTATTACGTTAGGTTAACCTTTGAACAGCTCACAAGCTTTCCCAGCTGCTTGGATTGAGAAACACATTTGTATGTAGAAAGATCTGACGCTTCAAGCTGAGCAGAAGACAGCACAGTACAGAGAAAGGTGGCTTAAAATAAATACATCAGTAGTTAAAAGAAGGAAGAAAATGTCATGACTCTTCTTTACAGTGGGTTAGAATACTTTAAACCAGACTTTGTCCCGGGTTAACAATGTCAGTATTGCATTTGGGGGAAATAATTGTCCTTCCTCACCAAATGATTGCAACAGCCATCAAGGCCAAGCATTTTGGTCCCTTTACTTGTGACTAAAAAAAAAAAACGGGTGTGGTGAATAAATACTTTAAACAAGTGCATTTGGGAGACAGCATGTACCTCAATCTTAACATTTCAAACCATTTAAATATTTTCCAGTTATTGTTCTCATTGGAAACAAAATGTTAGCTGGTATTTTAAGAAGTTCTCATAAAACAAGCTTAGCAGATCCTTTCAGGTGAAAAGTATGAGCTACACACTGGCCTTATTTAAAAATATATCTTCAATTTAATACATCAATTGATAAAAAAGGGTCCAAGTTTCGCCAAAGGGTTAGATTTCTTCACTTGTTTCCTGGCAAATATCCTTTTTAATTCAAATCAAGTTTGAATAAGTTGATGGTAATGCAGTATGGCTTTAAAATAGTCTTGCTTTAAAGGAGAGGTGTCATGCTTTTCCGGTTATTACCCGTCCCCTTGTGTGTTATGAAGGTTTTTATGCATGTAAACGGTGTGCAGTCAAAACCATCAAAGTACACCCTGTAGCGAGTAAAACTCTAACACAGAAAATACCTCCCCAAAACGCCTCGTTGGAGATACGTCATTGTCCATTTGATTCTTCCGGGTACGGCATGATGTCATGCCGTACCCGGAACGAAATGGACCAATCCGTGGAGCCGTTACGTTACGTCCGCGGAGCCGTTACGTTAAGCCCCCGCTGATTGGTCCAAATTGACCAATCCACGGACTTCCTCACACACAGGCAGCTCTGCTGATTTCTCCTCCCTGGCTGCAGGCTGATAATAGACAGTTGGGATCGCGGCAAAATTCTCTCTGCAGACCCATTCTCACAGCGTTTATCAACCTTTTTCTTACTCAATATCAAGCCACACTTATTGTTTTTACTTCGGCTGTGACTTTGTGTGTGCTCAGGATGAGTTTGGCTGTGTTTCGCCATGTATCCTAAACAAGGAAACAACACCTCCACGGAGCTCAGCGCGATTCACAACGTCCCGACCAATCAGAGCACACTGTGCTCACAGGGAGGGCTGGAGCTTTTGGAGCTTTTGGAGCTACAACGAGCCGTTAAAGACAGAGAGCGAAATTCAGTGAATACAAGTAGTTTACAGAGATGCTGTATGCGAAACCAATGTGAGTTTGGAAAAATGCACAGTATAAATCTATTTTAGTATACCTCAACAATGGAATTATGATCAGTGGAAATGGCCATGACACCTCTCCTTTAAGATAATTGCCTGAAACATGAAAGTAATCTGCACTGGAAACGAGTAGAGTTATCTCAATCCATTTACATAATCATGTAATGAAGATAAAACGACTTCAAACATCCGTTTTTTGCACTAGACTATTCAATCGTTATTCAAATTATGAATGAGGCAACTTTGATATAGTATTGAAAAAGTCAACTGTATATTGAAATATTTAAATTCATAAAAAAGGGAAATCTGCCTGGAGCAGTGTTTGACTTAATGTCAAAAAACAAAGTGAATAAGTTAAACTCATAATTTCCTACCTTTTAAATAATTCCATCAGAATGGCTTACACTGACACTGGTTTTAGCAAGGCGGTCAAAAACGATTAGGGAAGTTGTCTGTCATGGCAATTTGATGAGCACAGATGCTTTAACAGAAGTGTTTCACTCTCCCTTGGACTTGTATCTTTTAAGTGATTTCATTAAGAGAAAGCAAATAGACTTTCAAAACAAAGAGAGAACTGCTACTGATTCATATCTTCGTTGCTCACAGCATGGTCCTTGATCCAAGCAGAGGCCGTGGATGTCGACGCTGCAGTTTCATCCAAAATCTTTAGTAAAACTCTCAGATGAAATGCTTTTAAAAAAAAACTATGTTGTTAATGCAAAGCACGGGGTTCCACATTGAAGATAAATGATACAAAAGAGATCCAATGCTATGAAGAAGCCTGAGAGACTTCGTAGTCTGCGATGAGCTGTTTGATGTAGGACAGTTTCTCATGGAGATATTCACAGCGTTTCTTCTCTTCCCGGTAGCCTGGGAACTTCTATGGAGAGAGACGAAAGTGTGAAAGTGTTCACATATTGATATTCCCTTGTTCTCAGAAAATAAACAGTTTCCCTTAAATCGAGTGAAATCTGAGATTGAGGAATATTTTTAACTGATGATAAAGAGGTGAAATTAATTGAAGCTAAGAACAGGACATTAAGTAACAATGTTGACAAAATTAGGGAGATGAAACAAAAACAACACCATAGCTTAAACCACTTGAATGTTCAACTCACCTTTCGATACTTGGAGTACTTTTCTAGTATTTGGTCTTCCATTATCTAAAATATACAAAGGAAGAAAATGATTACATAGTTTAATATCATTTAGCTGCATAATAAAATATTTGTGCATTTTTTGCATGCGTCTGGTTAAATGTATGTACCTTATATTCTCGTGTGCCAGGGGGCAAGCTTTTGATCTTGGATCCTAGCTGAACAAACATGTGAGTAATGGTGGCGATCCGCGAGTGGAGGTCTTTGTATTCATCGTACTCTGCACAGAAATCCTCCTGGTACCGCTCACGCTGCTCCAAAGTCATTATGGGGCCGTATGAGCTGCAAAAAGACACAGACAATTGCATTTATACATGTTGCAATTCAAAACTTATTTTGTGTAGTACATATTTTTGACACAAGATGGCAGCATTGTGATACTGATAATGATAAACATACTGGTGTATTCGTATCCATTCATCTCCATTGAGACAATTCGTTGTTGAATGTTTCAGTTATATATAAGACCAATACATTCACAACAAACAAGTCAAGTCTGTGTTATATGTTGTGTAACGAGACCAATTATTTTAAGTTGTGGGAGCTGTAAATAATTCCTCTTGCGGATGGTGAAAAAATAGCAAGAATACTGTTAAAAATAGAATGGATGTTAACACCCACTGTTTGTTTTGACCACATATTGTAACAGCCAGTGTGTCCTAAATGTGTTAAAAATAATACTATGCCACATAATAATCAAAAGATGTTTACACTCACAGCACGTAATCTGGTTTCTCCTCAGAGGCCACAGCATTTGTGATGTCAGGATCTGGAATAAATGCAGAGGATAAAGAAAATAAATGAGCTTCAGTTGAGTCAATACAGGCATCAATTACATGACACTTTGTCTTTGGCTGAATGTTAGGCAATGTGTTTTTGTTTTGCAAGACACAGCATGAGTGTGTGTGTCTCTGTATGTGCATGAGAGGCTGAGAGCTGCTGGGTGTCAGGAGACATATCAGCTTAGAGACGCAAAGCGCAGCTCGGGCTGTTGTTGAGTCAATCAGCCGCACACCGAGGACTCAAGAGAACCAGCTTAGCAGAGCAAACACCGTCATGCTTATGAGATCATTCTGTATAAATGCACCAGAGGGCTGTCAGACAAACGGTCGCTGAGCGGACCTCAGGAACTGAACCACTGGTCATCAGCTCAAAGTCCCTGTGGTTACCCTGATGTCTTATAGAGGGGGAAACACTGTTTGGAGGTGGGGTCACCCCCTTTCCGAGTTCTGAATGTCTACTCAAACCTGCCTCCGACCTGCCGGATTCGAGCCTGGGCAGACTTTATTGTCACAAAATTCCCTCAGGCTTGAATCAGATCGAGTTTAGCCAACTTCCCGTTTTTTTATGGTTTATTTTATTAAATTGAATTCAGGCCTTATAGTCTGTGACCTTTTGGGGCTGTTCTGACCATCCTGTCAAAAATGTATATTACTACAATAAAGGTACTCTAGTTTGCCTTAACTTGTGATAAATGTGAATAATATATTATTTAAATGACATTATTAAATGAATTTTGCATTGGAAATGCAGGTTTTTAAATCAGTCTTGGGTCCACAATTACAGATACAGGGTCTGGTTGGGCTTAGACAGAAACTACGCAGGTGTATGTAGGTTCTACTGTATAGCTCTACTGAATAATATAATACAATTGATGTATTATTCAAACCTAATAAGAGCATTAAGGTGACATCTCCCAAATTCCTAGAGTTCGGACTCCATTATGGAATTCAAAACAGAAGAAATAAGAGTATCATGAAGTATTGAAAACTATGTGTTGGTCTCAGGATGGGATCAAACCGTGTAATAGAAATATCAGTCACAGGAAAGTTCTGCTTAAAAGATGGTCTTACTGTCAAGTTTGTCCGGGTTCTGCTTGAGATCAGGACTCGTCTCGAACCATTCGCTGCCCTTGTTTTCTTTTAACCTCTCCCGCTCCTTGTCTTTGTGCTTTTTAGATTTCTTCTTCTTGTGCTGGCTGTTGGCGGGCGGCTGGTGAGAGCAGTCGGAGTCGCCCTGTGGCGGCTGGCTGCTTACTTTGGGTCCCTGTTCCCTGCTCTCTGAGACCGGTGTGTCAGAGGTGCTAGACAGTTTGTGCATTAGAGGAAAGCCACTGTGGCATCCTGGTAAGCCATTTTGGTTTCCAGTTTGGTTAGTTGTCCGTTGAAACTCAGTCTTTGTGTGGAAACTGGGGTTGAGGGAAGGAGCTGAAATGACGTGTCCTTTGTTGTTTAAGAGTCCGTTTACTGTGGGCTGCTGTTGCAACCTCTGGTCCACAAGTCTTTGTTTCTTAACAGCGAGGCTTTCCAGAGAGTCAGAAGGCACGGGACGTTTCTGGAGAAAGAGAGAAATCAACCTTAACAAAACCACAGAAACAACCTTAACTTAACTTTATGTGAAACAACAACCAAAATACCATTCAGGACATTCACTTGAACTGACTATAACTGTCAAAATCCAATTTATAAATATGAAATAATCAACATATACATTTAAAACGTATTTCACACAAGGATGATAAATAAGAACCATGTTAAAAAGCAGATTAGTGACTCTCAAACATGTTTAAAGTCGAATGAAAAACTATTTGGCCATTTACCACTGCAGGATTCTTTGCTGGGCTCTGATGTAGCGTTGTATCCTCTGAGGTCTTTGACACATTTGCTGGAAGATTCCTCGATGGCTGGCTGATGTGCGGCTGCAACTTCCTGTTAAACGAAAGAAAGAGAGGGTTACCAATGTGGCATTTAAAAAGATGAACTCAAACTGGAAACTTAAAAAAGTTCAGCGTGACAAGTTTGGTGTGCGATTATTAATTAGCACTTGTATAGCAATGTGCGAGACTGAGAGAAATGAAGGAAAGAGGAAAAGAGGACAGAATAGTGGTGCTGCTGCCTGCCTAGAGCGGAGAAGAAGATGGGTTGTATTTCCAATTACTATTTCTTTGACAGATATAACCCCCTTGACATACTGAAAAAGTGAAGAGCTACTTGAAGGTATCCCCAAATTATAGAGTAATAGGCTCTGCAATGTGAAGTCTATTTAATTATTGGTGTATTGTATTGATAATGAACAGTAATGCAATGTCCGTTTGGTTCAGCCTGTGCCTGTGACCCACCTGGCCAGCAGCCTGCTGATCAGCGGCCTCTCCTCCTCGCTGTATCCCGGCCAGGCCCTCTGCACATGTTTGAAGAAGTCATCCCTCAGCAGGTAGCTGCTGTCCTTGGGATTCACTCTGGCCACCTGAAAATACAATATACCCCATGATGCTTCTTTAAAATCATATTAATGCATTTCTCTGTCTTGTATATTTTAAACCTGTTTTATTAGGTAATGTGAATTAAAGCGGGATCGGAGACGTTGGATTGTTGTTCAAGACCTTGCCAGGTTCACACAATAAGATTTAGCCAGTGGCTGCTAGAGGAGCTCTCTGTATTTTGCAGACCTGGAGCTGTAGTGTCAGTGGCAAATGTTCCCAGCTGGACCATGTATGCATCTCCCCCTCCTCCAGAAGCACTCTCTTAAAGTCTTCCCTTACATTTTTTTCCTTTTCAATTATATGTATGGAAATATCTTTTGTATCTTGAGATACAGTAGCTTCGTCTCCATCGATATCATCTCTCTCATATGGTTATTACCGTCCCCGCCAGAGGGGGGAGACAAAAGATTTGCCCTCAGATTTATGATAAAGGATCTAAGATCTTTTAAAAAATCTAAAATATAGTGATTCACATAGATAAAAATACACTATTTAAAAGGAAATATTGTAAATGTTATCAAACTAAAATGCAATAATCACGCTTAACTTAAATACTACATTGTTCCTATGCACTTAGGAACATAGCACATTAATTTATCCAAACCTTACAAATATACATCTCTTTAAAGATTTGTAATTCTTTGCTGCACGTCAAATTGCCCCTAATGCAACAACATGATTAACTGAAATAAAAGAGAATTGACAACCAAAGTTTTCTTATATTAAAGTGGACCTATCATGCTATATTATAATAATATAGTGTAGGACCATACCTAGATAAGGCATATTTATACTTTTTTTTTTTCAAAATACCAAACAGATCATGCATTTTAGCCATGCCTCATTTCGCTCAATTTGCACTTTTTTAGCCCTGTTTTTGCAAGGGCTGATTCTGTGAGAACAGCACCATCTACTGGCTTGGCATATGTACTACAGCGTCTCCAGCGCTTTCGAACGGCAATGGCCGTGGCTGTCTCCTCCTGATTGGTGGAGTTGGCCCAATAGCTGTAGCGCCACCATCCAGGAAAATAGAGAGGGTTGTGTTTTCTGACACTTGGTGAGTTCCCTGGAACACCGGGGACACATATTCATGTATAAAAGACGTACAAAAGTGCATTTTGCATGATAGGTCCCCTTTAAATATAGTAATGTCTCTTTTAAAATCTACACAATGTTATTCCTTTGTGAGATAAAGCAGCATGGCAACTGCTGTCCTGGATGTTCTGAAAGTGGCACATCCCCATTCCTGAAAAGCAGAAACTCTTTTTATATGAGATTCTGCTCCCAACTGAGAGTCTCCGGCTTTAACCTCCCCTCTAATCTCCTCAGACTGACTTTCTCAGAGGACATCTATCTTTCTGGGGCCTCCTGACAGAGCAGCCCGCCCCTCTGCAAACACAATCTCAGCAGAGAGACAATTACAGCATCGACCTAATTACACACATCCACACACACAAAAACCACATGCATGCACAAACCTCAACAAGCGCAAGGGCAGTAAATACACAGACATGCACACTCAAACACACAAACATCATTTAGGAATTGCTGAAAAATGTATACAGGAAAGTCACATAAGGTAAACGTTTCTAAATTAGATCACACGTTCAATTAAAGCACAGCTGGCCACTGTTTCTTTCAGTATAGATTATATGTTTGCTAGGTTATATATTTTTTTATTTTCTTGGGTTGCATAAACTTCTAAATCAGCATGTGAAATTCAGCTTAAATGCAGCATTTTTGTGGTTTCTTTCGATTTAAAAGGGCGAGTTGAAATGCATTTTACAAGAATTTTCGTCTGCAATACTGTAGTTTTTTTATAGGTCATACACAAAGGCAGTGTGTAAATATATAGGGAGGCTGTGGCTCAGTGGATAGTGTGCTGGACTTCGAATCAGGGGATACTGTAGCAAGTTTGAGTCCCACTGCAGTCAGCATGTCGTTGTGTCCCTGGGCAAGACACTTCACCCCAAATTGCTCCTGTGGGGATTGTCTACACTACTGAATGCGTGTAAGTCGCTTTGGATAAAAGCGTCTAACAAATGACATGTAATGTAATATAGGTTTAATGTGCCCGGGTGCAAACACAAGCCAAAAGTGTCCTCAATGTTTTTTTAGATGTGTATGAGCCACTGTGTGCAAACCAATTAAGCATGCATGTAAGTGTTTGTACATGTATGTTCATACTCAGACATCGATGCATACATACACATTATTTGTCTGTTTACCTCGTCCAGTATGGCCCCCAGCTCGGCCTTGTCCTTGGGGTCGGCTTTTTCTCTCTCCAGCCACAGCAGCAGCTCCGGTTTTCTGTACGGTTTCAGAGCCAGGAGGTGGATGATGCGCTCCCTCAAGGGCTTCTGGGTCGGCGTGGCCGTACCGCCGATCCTCCGGTTGTTGGTGGAGTTCTTGAATAAACTGCTGTCTGATGTAGACAGAGGCCGCTTCTGGAACTTCACACATTTACCTAAACACACAAAAAGAGAAAGAATATGATTGAGGGATGAGTGATACTCAGATAAACAGTGTATTTCTGAAGTTGCATTTGTGTCGCACTGCCAACGAACTCTACACAATGTAAGAACAAAAAACTTGTTGCTATGCATTTTACACCCAAAACAATTATTTGCATTTTAAGTCATAGGAAATATAATCCTAGGAATTTCCAAACATTTAGGGAGACTTTAACCAAAGCTCATTGGACCTGATTTGTAAGCTGAGAGCAGGGAGAATCTACAAAAGGTATTGAATTGTGTCATGCAAGCTTTCAAAAATAAAGCCTTTCACATGTCATCAATGTAGTAGGTCAAACAAAAGCTGACAGAGTTAAAAGGCACCCACATTTAATGACTCCAACCACAGCGTAAACTAGGACTGGACTCGATTTGAGAAGTCATTTTTGTTGATTAAAAGCTTATATGAGCTTATAAACATTTAAATATTGTGTTCCTTCAGCATGAAAAAAGCATACATTGACTAAATAGATCATAATCGACCAAGACTCAAACAAATAACACGACTAATCGAATAAGGAGGGGAAGACCTATTTTACACCAGCTCACTTCTGTTGACTAATGGGCTAACATTCATTCAAATATTATCTTCTAACCTTTATCTCTAGCTCACATGTGCATGTTGGCCTGCAGCTATCTGTCTCCAGTTGTAAGCACCCCATTGATCATTGCTTACATCTCTGCTGCAGACAGACGGCAGTGAAAGCTATCTCTCTGTGCTAATCCCATTACAGGTTAATCTGCGCTTTGAAGGTCAGAGTGGGGCAGAGGTACAGGAAAAGAAGGCTTTCCTTTCAACCACAAAATGATGTCCTGCCATGTGATTATAACTCTATGCATGATCATTACTCTGCTACAAGCCATTAATCTCGATAGAAATACATAGAATTGTGTAATAATTATAGAGTGGGTTGTATGGCGTGTAGAGCTCCATAGGTTTTGGCATTCCTGATAATGTGCACTCTTGAGCTCCGCCTGAGGCTAAAAAGGAGATTTAGAGTGCATTACTTCCATGTTTCCCTTGGGGCATATACTGTATGTTGCCAAGTCATCCTCTTCTTAAGATTTGATGTTACAAAATCCTCACATTCTAAATTTGGTCTGAACCTCCCTGAGTGTCCTCTTCCCAGGAGCTCCAGCACTGACACAAGGAGCAATATTGCATAACGACGGCAAAGGTTGGAGAAGACAAAAAAGAGAAAAGAGAAAAGAAAGTGACTTGCTGGTTCATGCCTGTTCTAATAATAACATTTTGTTAGGTAGGCCTACATAATTAAGATCTAAGAAATCCCATAAACACAAATGTACTAATCAAAGCTTGCGATATGTTTGCCAATAACAATAAAAAATGTCAAGCTTTTGGTTACAGAACTAATATTTCATCTTTGTAAGCCAACTTTTAGAAACAACCCCATCACCTCTACAAAGAACTACATGTTGCAACAGTTTAAACTGGAAGAACCTGGCTTTGAATCTTTGAATTGGCCATCTACTTCTGAAGTGATGGTTAAAAGACAGATGCTGCTGACTCAGACCCAAAACCAAAAGTGTTTTTATTCGGCCAACAATGCTTTGAAAGACAGATGTAAGAGACAATACTAAATAGAACCAAAGGTGCAATGTGTACAATTGTGGCCTTAATTAGCAACAGAATTTGAAGAAGTGGTTTGCAGTTCTGTCTAAGACGTTTATGTATCGTGTTGCAGAGCTACTGAAATAAGCATGCTAACCAGCTAGCCCCGTCAAGTCAACCTCATTGTGAGAGTGAGAAGGAATTAGTTGAGCTACCCTGAGGTACAGGATCTGTATACGTTTTGATAATTTGTTTATTAGAACAAATTCAAAATGGCAGATACAAAAAAATCAATGTGTTTCTTTTTCCTTCTGACCTTCACTTAGCAGCTGTAGTAGCTCAAATTAAGCTAGCACAAAATCCCAGTGCTGGGAGTCGCTGCTAGTTAAAACACAGTGTTATGTTCACAGGTTCTCAGAGTTGCAGCACTTTGTTAAAACGTTGTGTTTTCTTGTTGTTAGTAAGTAGTTGGCATCTTTTTTTTCTATATACCTGAAAAGTAATAGAGGTGAAGTGCTTCTTGTAGCATGTGACCAAGCTTTTCACAAACTGACAACCAAAAAAAATGGTTAAAAATAAAAAATACATAAGAGAAGACTTTCAGTCTAATTTGTATAACCTAAAACGCAGCCTGCATGTCTGATTTGATTTCACATCAAAATAGGAATATATCTGGTTTCGAGTTTAAAGCAATGAATACAGCAATGTTTTTCTCATGTGAGGCAATTACTCCTATTACTTTTATTGGTGCTGTTATATTTCTATTTTGTTTTTATATGCCATCACTGGTTCCACATTCAATTTGCTGGGTCCCTCTCCAAGCTGAAAGCTGTTTGGCCTTTTCCACATGAAGCTCTGCAGATGTGTCATCCTGTGATCCTCTGTTTATGCTCCACAGTGACCTCTGCTCTATTCTTACTTGGATGTGTGGCTCCGGGTTTGATCTCGATGGCGGCGCGGCTCCAGCTGTCCTTCTCCACCTGAGACATCCTCTCACGAGTCATCTGGTAGGAGTCGTCCGTGGCGCAAACTGTGATCTTGTCCTGGATGATGCCTTGACCTTCCAGTTGCTCTCGGCCGTCACTGCAAAACAAAAACACGGAGCCATTGAACCGCAGGGCTTTTTTTCCACTGGCTGTACAGTAAACAGGGTAAAAACATAGGCCTATAAGCCATCTTAGAGCAGCATACCAACAAGGAGTTCATGCACAATAAAGTGGCTTTGTGGTAGAGGGTGGCTAAGACAGGGCTATGGTTACTGTATGTTATGTCACATGCTAGATATAGCTCTGCAGAGCGCTACATGTGAGAAAGCCAGATATTCTGGTTCAAAGCAGGACAGAGGCAGAGGAAAGGCGCCAGGATGAGCTTGAATACTGCCAGTACACTTGGACAAAAGTAAAACAAGTTTAACACATGAAGCTGGGCTGTATTATTATTGCTGTAAATAAATCAAGGATTTACTGGGATGTCAAATTCTTTTTTTTTCATATTTAAAAGCTTTTTCTCCTATTTTCATTTTCTCAACCCAATTATATGTGAGACTACTGATCATTTCTCCAGTTTCTCTGCTAAATATCCAAACACATGTGAGGGCAGAGAGATGGATCCTGCCCTCACGCTGTTACGCTGTTTGTCTTGGCTCCAGCAGCTGACTGGAGCCAGAACGAGTTTGGAGTTCAGACCACAGTTAGCCCTCGGTTTCCCAGCATATCCACTCCATAAACAAGGCATCACAGGTCTCAGTAATGAGAGGGTCAGCCCAGAAATATACAGGAAATTACAATTGCCCCATCCTGTGTGCAGCAGACAGTCTCTCACGATATCCGCAGAGACGTGGGCACACACAGAGCTGAAAGACTGACGACTTAAGAAGAAGATCACCAGTATCGTCTGGGGTCACATATGGGCCACAACCATGGATCGGATATAACAAATAACACAGATCTGGAAGCTAAGCTAAATAATCTTCAGTTGGTTCTTTTTGCAAGAGAGTATTTTGCTTTGCTTATGTGGTAGAAACATTTCTCCTTGGAGTGTATATGGGGGAAAAAGGTTCAGTGTACTGTATGGTGACATTTTCAGAAGAAATAAATTAAATAGGACTCAATTTGTGTTTGGACTCTGTACCTTGTGACATATTGATGGATGCAGTCAAAGCTGGCTTGAGGTTGGTCTTTGCTGTCGCTGGATAAGTAGAAGGAGAAGACGCGAAGAGCAGAAGGCGACTCTGAAGTGGGAGCTGGGATCTTGATGTTCTACGGAGAAATAACAGCAGACAGTCAGATTTAACCAAAAACATACAGGGAAATCAATAAAAAGGCAGATGATAGGCAAACTACTGTATAAACAACACACTCATACACCAGCACTTCCTGTTTTAAAAAGCTGTTATCTGTATATGTTTCCATGACTGAACAGAAGGAATATTTCATATCACAGTTATTTTAACTTGACAGTGTTATAGGAACTCTTGAGTGTGTGCTTCCTTAAATGATATCTTTCAACATTTCTACTTATTGTTGGGAAAAGCAGAATTTCTGAGGCAAACTCCGCTGCCAAATGCAATGTCGTCAACAACACATGGTTGCAATCAACATAAATCAATAACTTTTATTTTTGCAACTTAATAACCTACTGCAAACGCCAGATTCTGGAAGACGTATTTAAAAAACACCCTAAAAAATATAATTGACCCTAAAATGACACTGCTAGAATCTAGAACAGGCTGAATGCAACAAATAGGATACTGATCATTTTGAAATGTCTAAAGCCATGTCAGTAGTCGGGCTAACAATATATACACCACTTAACATTGCATTGAAATGTAACTGTGCTCTTGGGAGGAGAAACTAATGTAATGACCGTTTGCCCAAATTGATATATCATGTGTTGTTAATCTTATATTCTGGATTGATGGTGGCACAAGAAGGAAGGATTCATCCTCTGGGGAGCATGGATATGCTCCGTTCATTTTATGGCAATCTGACTCAGATTAAGGGATTTCCTGAGTGGAAATGTTGGTCTGATGGTAAAACAAAAAGGTCAGAGGTTCACCAAAAACATTAATATCTTTCAACCGAAAAATCTGAATACCGACAGAAAAATGTGCGAACATCTAGACAGTTGTGTTGAGGAATTTGGACCTCATGTATTTTAAAGAACAAGTCATCCCTCTTTTTATTTTTTTAAAGACGAGTACTGTCTGCTAAATGCTCCTCAGAGTTTTGGGAGCGTATTGAATCCAGATGACACACATGTGAGTCAGAGTGCAATAAAAAACGTGCACACGACCTTTTCTTTGTCATTTGGGAAAACTTTGGAGATAATGAGAACTTGCGAACACGTAGCGCAGCAGTTTGACTAAAACACAAAGGATGAAATGTGCAGAAATAGTCCAATTAAATTAAATATCATATATGCCTTTGGGTAACACTATCGGCAATCCAACACTTGCACATCTTGTTTTTATCGCATCTGAAGCAGACTTGCATGTGTAAATGCCATGAGTAACACACACGCACACACAGATAGGCACAGACTTTGTGCCGCTCTGTAACTTTAAATAAATCTCCTTGGGTAAACAGTGTTTTTAAGAGTCCGCTCCACTGAGGCGTCCATGAGATCTCCTGGCAGACTCAGTGGAGCGCAGCAGAGCCAAGGCTGCAACCTCCAGGGCAGACAAATGCACACAAGAACACACACACGAACACACACAGACATATAATAACAGATCGGGAAAAGTAAGGATACGAAGAAAAGAAAAAGTACAAATCCACACTGATTTGACCACTGAGCATTATTCCACAGATGCTCTGAAGGAGTTGTATTATTTATGAAATGACTCTAGCTAGTCAGGAACTACAGTATATATAGTAAGTTAAATCTCAAAGTGGAACGTCCCCGTGCCAAGATGATCCACACACTGTCATCACAAGTATTTTTTCGATGGCAACTGGATGTGGTGGTGAAGTCAGCAGTCTGTCAGCAATCCCATTCTTCATGCTGCAGGCAGCTGTGCCATCTTTTTGGGGGTCAGGGAAGCAGCTTTAAGTGTTAAATTATCACGGGGATTTCCTCCACTTTCTCCTGTTTCCCTCTGCTCCCTATGATGCCAACATGCCCACATGTGTGTGTGTGCATGCGACACCAGCATCCATCATTTGAAATGTACTGTATAGTTTGCAGAATGCAGATTTTCTAAGTTAAATTAAGCAAGACTCAAGTGTTTTTCAAATCGGTCACTGACAAAAAAAGTGTTCTCAATCAACACATGCATTGTATAACATGCAGTAAGTTCCAGTGAAGCTGGTGTTACATTTTATTTGGGTATTTGCTGGATTCCTATAATGGCGTATACTCTACTTTATCCCTACCAGTGCTTCAGTAACAGTTAAGTAATAACAATGACTTTTAAAGCAGAAAATCTTAACTTCATGATGAGTAGTGCCGCGATGATGAGTCGTCTATTGATTAGTTGAGTAATTAATCGACTCAAAAAGAATCTCAAATAATATTTGGACATTTTAAACCGGATAATCAAATAAGCAATCATCGGTTGCAACCCCAATATGAAAAAACGGTTAAATGAAAGTTGGGTAATGTGAGAAAAACACAACTTTAATCACCACAAAACTGGCTGTTTGTCATTACCGCACATGCATTTTTTTTAAATACAGAATGTTTGTTTTTACAGTATGCAGCTGAACATCCCACAAGCAATTACATTTGTTTTAAAGAGACTTTGGTTTGCCAAATGATGGAAATCATCACTATAAATGTATTTTCTATAAATTCCATTTCTGCTGTTTTTAGAAGCTTGTTAACTAAATCATAACTAATAAATTAGTTAATGCTGATGATTTAACGCCACTCAACAGAGTGGTGCTTTGCTTCTGTGCCGTCTTTAAAAGTCACATCAGATGTGTTTTGTGCTCTATTCTCTTATCAGCCCGCTGCACATGTCTACACATGCAGGCTTTCATCACAGGAATTCATACTATCAACGGCTGAGCTGTTAGCACTGAGGGATTCAAAGCAGCTTGTTTGTAGCGTGTTTGACATTACTTATGTTTCAGTGAGTTCATTTAGGGATTATCTAATGTTTGCCTGCTTATACATTCAATGATACACGACTAAAGCCTGTAATACTGGATCACTTGTTTGTGAGAGACGAAAATGAGAAAACATTGTGATCACATTGAAAGCTCACCAGAGGGATCATTTCTTCTCACCATGAGACAGTTTTGTTCATATTTCACAAGATTATAAAAGCACTTAATGACCACTTAGCCATTGCTACAGTAATAAAGTTCAAATCCTTTTTATGCCAACAACCGATATGGGGATACAAATAAAGATGGCCGATATATATACAAATGTCACAGTGTAATTTATTGCTAATCTTTGTCAGTCCAAGCCATTTTACACCGAGAATCGGTTTTAGTGTCTTCCTCCTCTGATTGTGAAACTGTGAATAAGTTGTGAAAACAGAGAAACAGCTGCCAGCGCCTTATAAACCAAAAGGTCAGTTCTGTAGAAACTGAGGTTTGAGATAATGCTTAAATGATTCTATAAATAAATAATAGTTTCGGCTGATCCATCAACAACCACATTCATAATGGGTCTTAGTAAAGAGAATTATCACCACAATATTACCAGGTACAGCATAAGGCTGCGATCACAAAAATGCTTTGGCAACACGTGTCGGGCAAAGCTGTGTGATTCACCCGGGGAGCAGAGCTGTGCCCAACTGGGTGATCAAATGCGTGGGAAAAAAATAGATGCAAGCAGAACTCAAGCTCCCGTCTTTGCAAAACATCATAAATAGGCCAAAAAAAGTATGCATGTTTTAATTCCTTCATAAAGAAAAATGCCGAGCTGCACTCATTCTTATTTCATTTTAAATTACATTTTCATGGTTTTAAACTTTGAAAAACAGTCAAACTGACATAAAAGTTGGCATAATAATCTTATTGCAGCCCGGCCTCACATCCATAACCAAGGGTGATCGAATCTCAGGAGGCACAGGGTGAAGGCTGAGGTCGGTTTCAATTTGGTTGATGTACTGTATCAGGAACGTACAAATGAAATAAAAGGTTCACTGTCCACTTTCAGGGTATATGCAGGAATCCTGAAGTTACATTTAGTACCTTTTAAGACCTTTTTTAAGACCATACATTTTAAGACCTCACTTGGAGTTTTAACCGGTTACATTGGCGACACACTTTACCTCACATTTACTATATACAGTATTGATTGTCCTTCCTCCTTATCTTCCAACCATTTGGACGCAAACTTGCATTTCCCCATAACGATGTTGTTTAACAACCGGCGTAAACGGAGCTTCGCGCGCTATCAAGCAGTGAGCGTGCGATGTCCTGTTCAGATGACGTCAAATCCAACGGGATGCCATAAATAAACTACACAGAATCACACTACACACCTACGCAATGATTACATTCAGGCGTTGTGCACACGGGAACGTTTGCGTTTATGCACAGTATGCGCTTTCAAAAAAGTCTTCCGTTCACATGCATTCGTTTCATTTAACGTGTCTGTTCAAACGAGACCGCTGGAAACGCTGTAGTACATATGCCAGGACTGTAAGTGGCGCTGTAACTTCCGCCAAAATACACCAAAAGCAGCGAAGAAGACCCCGAAGCAGCCCCGCAGCAATGTTGCCATGGCTACCCTTCTGTTTATGCCCCGCGGTGGATTTAGCAACATGTAGTAGTTAATGTAATTCTCCATGTCCACTTGTTGCTGATGGTTGTGGTAGAGGAGCTGTAGATGTTGTACTAACATCTGTAGCATGGTCAGTAGCAGTAGCACTAGCAGTAGCTACTGACAGTAGCTACTGGCCATGCTACTGCAGTGAGCAGGAGAGGTGGGGCTATCGTTATTTTGTGTGTGGCGATTGCTGGTATTCAGCGGGATATAGTAATTTCCTCAGCATGTAAATACATGGATAAATGCAACGGGGAAGTTAACTGAAAGAAACCGAATCTGTGGATATTGCATCGACCGACCAAGAAGCACGTCTCCGTGGAGAGGACGCGCTCAGAAAGAGAGATATTCTCTACAAACACCGGGTGAGCAATGAACAATAATGGCCTGGATTAGGCAGTAAAGACAATTTTGGTGTATCGCAGAGCGGACTGTTTAATTTTGTTTGTGTTGTTTGGCTGGAAAATTGTCAATATAATGGATCAATGCATGAAATCTGACTCTGTTTATTTTGTTTAAGGAGTATATTGGGCGTTAACAATTCTGGTTTGCCTTTTATAATATTATTTCATTCAAGAACCCCTTGTGCGTTTAATTAACACAGCTATTTTTGATAGTTGATCGTTACAGATGGCTACTGGCCATGCTACAGCAGTGAGCAGCAGAGGTCGGGAGAGGTGAGGCTATCATTATTTTTTCAGGAAATATTCGTATAGAGGCGATTACACGGACTCGTTTGACCCCCCAGAGAGTTTCGTTTGCAAATCTATCCACCTTGGGACCCGTTATCGTTTGTGGGGTCCGTTTCTATCGGCCTCGTGTAAATAATAGGGCTATACGCACGCGAAACTATGCAGATACAAGCCGTTTTGTCCTCGTGTAAACGGCGCCTCAGGCAAACTGTAGAATACAACCTCTTTGGACAATTTACATACTTATTGAAAACAAGCTACAAAATGTAATACCTTGGAAAATGCCGTTTAATACTTTTTAATAGCCTTCATTTTCGCTACATTTATTTATCAACTTTTAATACTTTTTAAGACCCCGCGGACACCCTGACTTTGCTGCTCATGAGGATTACTTGAAGCAGCCCAGACAGACGTTTAAGGGCTGCTGCTTGGTTTGAATTCCACTTCCAGTAAAATGCAACTTCCACATCCTGGGAGGTATTGGGACAGATTGGCTGAGTAATATGGACATGCGCCATTTTACAGAACCAATCTATAAAACACAAGAACGCAACAAAGTTTTTATTTCACAAGTTTTGTCGAATCTGGAGTTAACTATTTAAGGATCAAAGAGCTGCAGATGTAATGCACTTCTAGGTGAGAATGAAATGTTTGAACTGAGATCTTATGCATCATTTATGTGTGTTATCTGTTCACTCCATTGTGCCGTGCGCTGTCACAGGATTCCAGCTGTTGCAAATGCGCGGTCATGCATCACGCCCAGGAGCTCTGGCTGCCATTTATCCAGTGGTGACTGCTCAACTCGTATGACCTCGGTGGGCAGACTTGAAGACCGCCCCCGCCCCCGCCCCCCCCACCCCTCGCAGAGCATACTACAACAAGCTTTCTGATTCCCAGGCGCTGGGGCCCGCACTGAAGTCTGGTGCATTCTCTGGAGAGGCACACATGGCAATTCAAACACAGAGAGGCGCTCTTCACAAAGGACGTGGCACTTAAAATAATTCAACTGACCATGAATAATGAAATATTTATTGTCTTCCTTTCAAGAGAAAATATTCAGGGATCTTGTGGGTTGCTTCTGATCTTTGTGATTCTTGAATAAACAATACGAACACTGTAAGCAACAGGACTACAAAGTGTAAAATAAACTTTCTAATGATAAGGAATTTGAAGTTAATATTACACTACACTTGGGAGTGACCTCTGACCTCAGTAATGCTCAGTGACCCCAAGAGACCAAAAGGTGAAAAAAGAGAAGCGATTTTCAAGATAATGCATTCTTTTACCCAAACTATGACCCCTGTTGCTAGTCGTATCCATTCACCTGCCTGTCAATCTCCACATTTGATCATGCTTACAGGACAGGGATGTCAAGCAATCCAACACACTCCTGTTCAGAGGCCTAATCAGCCTCTTTAAGGTAAAGCTGATGTGTGTGTACACCATCCTCAGTAAAAAGAGGCAAATAAAAACCAAACAAAATCATACTTCCTTGACAAATTGGCTTCAATTTCCTTGTGCAGGGTTCACTGGAATGTCACTTTTTAAGCTTGTATCTCTCTCTCTCTCTATACTGACTGAACTGAACAAGACGCTGCCCCAATTTCACACATGCATGAATCAGCGCACATTCATTACCTCAGGCCAGCAACATTTACGGTCATGAACTGTCTATATTAATCATGTTGGAAAACGGGAATATGAAATGTAAACTTTTCACCCCTCCAGCTTACGCAAGAGAAAGTAGCAGCAGCAGCATTTGAAGGTAACACCTGCAGTTCTGAAAGTGCATAAACCTGAAATACGTTGATATTTGTAATTGTGTGTTTACATGTAATTATTCAACTGCGTGCCAGCATGTAAGAGTGTATCTGTGGATTTCCAAAAATCACAGAAATGGAGTAAGATACAAATATTTGAAGGTACTGAAGAGAAAACATAGGTGGTGGTTTCATTTTCCTCATGAAGGCTGCGGGGTAAACAGTAATTCAGTTAGTCTTTGGCCTTAATCCAATGTTTGCATCTGCCTCAGTCCTAAACATGCCACAATCATTTGAAAAACTGACAATGATTTCATTGGTTAACTGTTAACTGGGTAATGGTTGGCTTTCATTTAGAAAAACCTGCTTAATCCGTTTACTTTAATCAGAGTACTGCCTTAATATGGTTTAAATCTAATTATAAGTCTGATGTTAACACACTAAGTGAAAGCAGGCAAGTTACACTCAACAGTAAGTCCGTACAATAAGCCTGAAAACAATCAGCCTTAGCCTGTTGAGACTACATATGACTTTCTACTTTCTTTATTCACAAGTCTCCTCCATTGACCTGCATCAGATTTAAAATGTAAACTACTTGCCAAGTAACACGGAAAACCCCAGTGTCTTTTCTGAGAAGTAAATCTGCAGCTTAAGTTTTGACACAGTTAAAGTAATGACTGTCAGTGTGAGCGGCGACAGTCTCTTAATGAGCCTCAGTTCCCTCTCCCTACTGTCATACATGTCTCCACGTGTTGGAGCCGCAGGACGGGAAAGGCTCATTTTCCTGGCTTTATCTAACTATAAAGTCGATTGAACAAAAACTGTGAGAGACTGCTTGTCGGTGCACAGGGCTTATGTTTCCTGCTAGCTTTTGGTTGAATGTGGGGTCTGGGTGTAGATCTCATTCAGCCTATTGTTTCCACATCCTCTGCAGTCTGAGTAATGGCCTTCTGAAAACAGGCCGTCTTTTGTTCTGGCCTCCTCGGCTCCAGAGTGGGATGCCATGGCACTGCTTCCCCTTTCTGGTTGATAGGAGGAGAGGGAGGAGGTGCAGGAGGGAGTGAAACCTGTCGCCACCGCCGCTATCTGTTATCAGCAGGAGGCAAGTCACTCTGATGCATGTGTGTGTGTGTTTGTGTGTGTGTGTGTGTGTGTCTGTGTTAATCCAGCGTGAGCAAAGAGAGGCTCAACTCCAGCTCTTCTCACCAGGGTGTAATCAGCATTACTGCCACTCAGAAGGCTGAGGAGGGAAAAGGGCCAAAGTCTAGCCATCAGCCAAACATCTCCACCACTGGCTTAGAGGCACACAAAGACACACACACACACACACGCTCAGCCAGCCAGCCAGCCACCACCCTCATCTGCACTAAACACTACTTCTCATCATCTCATCACAAACAAAAGAGACGAATCGTTCCCAGGGCCACAAGTTGACACATGCCATTTAAGAAGAGCCCCCTCCACAATGGAGCACAGCGATACAAAACACAATGTGCGTCTGTGTCTCCGGCACCAGCGGAGAAACAAGGGAGGGCAGCGGAGCAGGATAAGGACATACAAAGAGAGAAACTAGAGGTTTTTATGCATGTATTTATGATCCCGCAGTCAGTGCTTGGAGCTACGCAGTGTCTCCTCTTTAACTGAGCCACATGCTGGCACTGTGTGATTAATGCGGCTGCCTTTAGTGAGAGACAGTGCATGTAATCAAGCCCCAGCCTGTAATCGCCTTCCATTGCTTTTCATTTGCAGCTTTTCAAAAAGGGACAGAGCTGCTGCCAGAGCTGCATGCTTCAGTATTTGGAAGGAGGAGGAGGAGGAGGAGGGAGGATATGAAGGGTGCTGTGCCATAAGCATCCCCCTGAGGTTTCCCCCTCCAATGCCAGGAACGATACGTCTCTGGCAGGTGCCTCAGGGCCAAACTGTCAGCTTCAACAAATTGTGGGTCACCGTGTCTGACAAAAGCCCCTCCTATCCTCCTCCCCAGCTAGGTGGGTTCCTCTATAGACAGCTATGTTCTCACACATGCAGGGCCATACCAAGACATACGTGTGATAGGGGGGGACAAGTGCCCTTTTATGCCTCATTAGCTCACGGTGTGGACTTTCACATGAGGGAATTAGACGGGACACGAGCCAAGATGTGCTCCATATCTCCAAGCTGCTTAATCGGACAGAGTGCACATATTTCTAGAGCTGCTGCTGGATCTCACAGGGCCGCTTGTCTTCGACTTTCACACACACACGTTTGCTAAATAAATATGTAATCTGACCGGTGCACAAGATTTATATTCTCTGGATTTTTATGAAAGTAGCAAGCTTTAACCACCAGTTTAAAACATCCTAATCCCTCAACAATTTCCATTTTTGTTGTCAAACTCTGCTATGTCAAACAGGATATGAGAGAAAACAACACACATTTATAACAAGAGACTTACAACAGTATACTGAAGAGATTGCCTAAATGAATTGAAAGCATGCTTACATTCTTAATTTTTTTTGTAATATGTCAAAAGATCCTTTATGAGTATCTAAAGAAAGATTTAACAGAGCTTTATATTGTAGTCATGTAAGTTTCTATACCAATAACTTTGATTATTCAGCTTCTACAAGTTGTAACATTAGTGTTTCCCATGTGTAAAAAATTATAATAAATCAGATTAAAGTCTAGATTTCAAACATGTCATGGGTAAAGATGACTAAATGTTTATGCTGGAACAAATACCCTGCTCTCTGTTATAGTCTCCACTCCATTAGTTCCACAGCAGGGAAGTTTCTATCATGTTGGGCACAAACAACCCCTGAGGGCAGGCCATAACACATCTGGGCTGACTGTACTCGATTCAATATGGTTGATCCAAAGAGGGTGACAACACACAGCCTGCATTCCCCTGCTCTTTGTTATTTAAATCAGAGGAGAAAACACACAATCACAGGGGGACTCTGGGGATCTCAGCAAAAGGCAGCGTAAACACAGACAGAAAAACCTACACACGGATACACGCACGCACACACACACACACACAGAAAAACCTACACACGGATACACGCACGCACACACACACACAGAAAAAGCTACACACGGATACACGCACGCACACACACACACACAAAAACCTACACGCACGCACACACACACACACACACACACACACACACACACACACACACACACACACACACACACACACACACACACACACACACACACACACACACACACACACACACACACACACACACCACACACACACACACACACACACACACACACACACACACACACACACACACACACACACACACACACACACACACACACCACACACACACACACACACACACACACACACACACACACACACACACACACACACACACACACACACACACACACACACACACACACACACACACACACACACACACACACACACACACACACACACACACACACACACACACACACACACACACACACACACACACACACACACACACACACACACCTCAAGGGATCCACCCTGGTCCGGTCAGGCTAAAGACACAATGGGCAGAGGGGGCAGGACAGGAAAAAGGGAGGTGGGTGGGACATGAATAAATCATGCCTTTAGGCCACACAGGGCACAGCATAAACACACACAAAAAAACAACCAGCCACACCCACCTGATGGCAGAAAATGCATTTAACGTATACAAATGCATGAATACATGTGCAGTATGCAGTGCATATGTCACACACACCACTCAGCATCTAAGTTGTGCTCTTTCCCTTTCATTTCACACAGAGAAAAAGTGGGACTCCAGCCTGGGAATGGGACAGGAAAATGAGCGGGGCAGAAAGTTAATGTCGTCTCCACAGCTATTACTGCGGCGCTACACATACAAAAAAACACATTCATGAATGTCTGAGTCAGGCAGACAGGGAAAGCTAATGCTAACTGAAGTCATGTTGCCTCACGCTGTAATCAGGCGCATCATGGCTCCTGTAATTACCTCTAAACATTCATTTGGCTAATAACTTTAGCTCTCAGTGATACAGACGGGGAGCAGTGTGAAAATCTGTGCAATCCCTCAGCCATTAGGACGACAGCCTAGGTGCGAATTGGCTACGACATGATAGAGTTGTTATTGTCACGCGTTTCACAAGATTATCCCGATACTCATCCAAATAGGCTTAAAATGACACTAAAACATACGTTAATAATATGTGTGTTTACATATATTGTAATATAACGATAACTCACATTTAGTTTAGGAAAAGGTTTTTTTGGTAACATGGTATTCATGAATAGTAAAAGTCCCCTGTATAAATTGAAGACAACTAAAATAAAACAATAAAACATCAATATTGTCCTGTCTGTATCTATATTGAACACATAGTTCTTCTATAACTATATGTTATAGGTCAAGTATTTGGTTTCAAACCAGGCTCTATTCTTTCAAGCTACTCTTGTGAGGATAATCACAATTATCTCAATGATGGAAATCAACTTGTTGGGGTTGTCTTTATCCATATAGTCCTCTCCAGTATCCATCCATGTTTTGATAAAGTATTTCATAAAGTATTTCATAAAGTAATGTGCTACATTTGATCTCAAAAGACTGCATTCTTGTTAAAAACTACCATACAATCTAATCTGTTTAATGTCCAATCTATTATCCAATCCAGGTGGCATTTCACTCTTGTAAGGAGCCAATACTTTATCAATGTGTGATTTAAAAACACTTTCTTTTACAGGTACATTAGTTTCCCTGATAAAAAGGGACTGAATCGACTCACAAAGCTTATAAATGTTTATGGTTCACTACAAACTCAGCCCCACAGCTTAGTGTGTGAGCTGTGAAGCTGTGGATTGGATTTCCAGCTTTTCTTCTAATTTAATGCAACACATATTCCTGTTTAGGCTTCGTGCCTTTGCACTTTGGATCAACAGAGCCAGATAAACAAAGCAGCAGCTGACCATCTGACCTCCGACCTCCAACACTTGACCTGGAGTAGAGCACTGCTTCTCACCAGGCAGACAGTCGTGACAGTTTGTGCAGGAGCCAGTTTGGAGACTTAACAGAAACGACCTGAATCATTATGAAAGTACCTCCAATCATATAATAACAGTTATGATGGACAGGATGTAAAAAAAAATCTGTCCTCACTCCCTCGAGAGAAGGGTTAGGGTTGTGCATTCATAAGAATCTGGCAGTATGAGACTATGACGGTTACAAATCAATATAGTGTAACATATTTCGATACTGTAAGGAAGGCTATACATTGCATATTGTATACACACTACCATATGCATATAATCGGAGTACAATCTGAACAATGGGATCTGCATTGGCCTTTATCACAGTGTCTGCAATATCCAATACCATAGCAATACTTGTTCTGCAATCTGAGTATTTGCATGTAAACTATTAATTAATAATGGTGTTTTTGAGAATCAATACAGTATCAGAAAACACAATATAACTATACTCAAGTCTATCCATTTTTTCTCACAACCCTAAAAAGATGAACGATTTCCGTGCAACACAAAACTTTGAAATGTAGCAGCAACACTCGCTCCTTTACCACACCTTCACCTACAGGTTTAATCCACTCTGTTAACCACACAACCCCCTTGCAAAGCTCACCAGCTCTCAGTTGCATGACAGGAAGGGGGTTGCAACTCTTTTCAACTAGCCCATGCAATTAAAATTGACTGAGAGAGTCAAGTATTCCCCAAGGACACAGCTGCTTCTGACTATAGTCAAAACACCCATAGTGCAGGCTACACACTGTAGATTATGATTTAGTTTCAAGGACAGAAGTGATTTATGAGTGTTCAACATAATTTACAGGGAAAACACACTCCCACATGTAAAGTGTATTTTACTAAATGAGAAAAAGGTACATAAAGGTAATCCCTGTCATGGTCTTATGGTAAACGTCTCCACTGACTGCAGAGATTAGACTCTCTCAGTGTGCACACTTCTCCCTCCCTCCAATCATTTTCCCAGCGACGCTCACTGACCTAACAAAGCCTCTCACAGTCAGCAGGCTGACCCAGTAACCTGCATGCCTCCTATCTGCTGGAGACGAGCGGCTATAAGCTCCCACTGCTGCAGTATGCTGGGACGTGTGAGTCAACAGCACTCTTGTGACGAACAAAGCTTCTTTGAGTTTGTAGAACTTTTAGGAATTATGAGTTTAAAAATAAGATTTACTACATTGCACATACAAGGGACAAGAGTTTATAATTAGAAGCAGCTATAAACTCTCAGTTTCAGGCTCTGAATTGGAACTGTGTTAAATCGTACAGCCCTGTAATAACAAATAATTTCACATTTGATGTCACGGTGACATGTTGCCTTCCTAACAAAACCATACATGAACAACTGGGCCTTTGTGTATGCAGATGAATATCACTTGTAATAAAAAGTGCAATTTTATCTGCATGTCTTTATGGCTAGATTGGATTTTACAACATGACACTTACTCTGCACAATGAGCTAAACTTGTAAAAAAAACAGTCATAAACTTACCCCTTGGTTTCCTTTGAAGCAAATTGATGGTTCACTTGGTAAAGATCCCTGTTGTGAGAGAAAACAGACGCATGTATGGTGACATTGTTGCACACATTCAGCTCAGTGATCTAAATGAGGCCAGTAAACACAATTATGCTGTTATTTGTTTACATAAAAAGTTAAAGTTACACATTCAACGATGCCTGTGTGCTGTTAACGGTCTCCACTGGAACTAATTATGAGCCTAGCATTCGCTACTTGTCAATTAGATAAGTTGGTAGACTGCAGGCTTTACTTTGAAGCACAGGAAGGTTTCCCAGCAAACAGCTGACGGGCTCCTCGTTCCCGACAACGTTACTCACCGATGTAGCCAATTAATTCAGAGGTAAACTAGTTTTGAGTGACACTCATTATCTTAATTACTAAAAGAAAACATGTTATTTTAAACGATATAAAAGTAATTTAACTATATGCGCAAGTGAACACATTTTAAAGGCACAAAAACTGAGGCGACAACTTTATACAGAGTGCATCTCCAAACGCACACAGACACCCATACACAGACAGACACAATGAAAAGCTACCTTGAGGTTTTGGAAAGCCTCCAGCGCCCTGAGAGCCGTGTCCGTGAGCTTGACATGGTAAAGCGTCCTGTTTGGGCTGTTTTTGTTATTTTTTCCACAGGAGAGCCCGTAGTGGTGCTCCTGCCTGAGCGAAGCCATCGCTGGCTTTTCTCTCCGCAATTAAAGCTGCTTTCCTCTCCGCTCAACTCTCCCCTGACGTCACGCGGGGGGCGGGGCCTCTACATGAGATGTATTCATGCTCAGAGGTGGAAGACGTATTCAGATACTTAAAGTACCAATACATGATTTTCAACATACGTCATTGCAAGTAAACGTCCTGCATTCAAAATCAAAAAAGTAATCATTGTGCAGAAAAAGAATGCCTTTATGTGTGTATATAATTATATTCATAGATGTCTAGATAATATTGTTGCATAAGGTAGCATTTTACTTTTGTAGTCAAAGTTCTGATTTACTTTTTGTTAGAATATTTGAATAATTTGACTCCTTTGTGACTTAAAGAGTTAGTCCAATAGTTACATTTTTAGGGATGCATTTTGTTATAAGTAGCTAATGCTTTTTAGTAAATGTAGTGTAGTACAATGACATTATTTCCCTTTTAAATGTAGTGGAGTCAAAGTGTATTGTAGCATTAAATGGAAATACTCAAGTTAAGTACAAGTACCTACTTGAGTAAATCTACCTAGTTAATTTCCACCTCTGTTCCTATAGTACAAAGCCTCATCTAGAGAATTCATTCATTCAAAGAAGAAAAACATTACCTCCGGACAATATATTGTTCTTGTTCTTTATGTAAATCCTGCACAACCATTTGAACATGTTGCACATTTCTGCTCCACACTACCTCTTTTTAAATCTGCACAGCTCTCCACTTTGAATATAATATTTGTCATATTTTATTTTACTGTACTCAGTCTCTTACATATTCATATTGTGTGTAAATGTATTGTCGTTTTACAATAGTCTTTAAAATAGCTTTATAGATGTCAAATGTTTTTGCTCCTCTCCTTCAAAAAAATATGTATTCTTCTTTCTGTGTCTTTGTATGCACCATTTACACCAAACCAAATTCCTTGTATGTGTAACCCTATTGCATCAAACCGATTCGGAGTCTTTGTTTCTACAATAAATCATCTGTAGGAGTATTGTGTATAGTATTTATATTTGACTTTTTGCATGCCAAACAGACTTTTCCTTGTAAGTAAGAACCTGTCTGACATGGACAATTTCCTGTTGTGAGCTACATGTCGTGTTTAGATGTAGTGGAGGTTTAAGCTGCTAAATAGCAAGGTCTGTTTTCACGCATTTTAACAGAGGCCTGCCGTTTATTCTAATCTTCTTGCAATAAATGCAATAATCTGATTATGATGCATGTCAACACAGGACAAATGTGTCACCACATTGTGCAGGCTCTGTTCTTCTAGGTCAGGAAACACGTAACAATCCGATCAACATTTCTTAATAAATAGGAGTTTATGTTCAATATGCCAACCATAACAAATGTAGCAGCTTGTTGGTTTAATGACATGCCAACAAACGGATTAGGATTTGTTAATGAAACAAAATTAGGCTAATTTTGCTTTGCCAGCCTTAAAATATGACCTGTTTCGATGTTATCTAAGTCAAAGCACAACAAAGGTAAGACTGTGTCAGTGTAAATGTTTCTTTCTAGCAGCACTATGGGAGTTAAAAGTTAAAAATGAAATGATAAAAATGCAGGTTGGACCGCTTAATGGGCTGACCATTAAAAAAGCATTTTAATACACTGAATCCACAATACGTGAATGTTTTTACTATGTTCAAGTTATGGTAGCAACAGTATAGCTAACTGTATCTGCTGTACCCAGGAATCCAGCCCATATGTAAGTTATAGTAGTAATATAATTTAGCCAGACATTACAGAGTGGACTCAAATCAAATGAAAGTTGTGATGCCATATGACCAAACGTAAAATTGTAAGCTTGTATTTGGCAACATATTTTCTCTAAATAGGGAAGACAGATGTCAGCAAACCTTTATTGGATGTCTGGGATCTTTCTTGTTAAGGGTGTCGAGTTATCATTTTGAGCTCTCAGGCAGTGCTTTACAACAGTGTGCGTCAGTCACTCAGTAAAGGGCATCTGCGGCCATAGGCCACCCTGCTTGTAAACCTCATAAAATGTTCGCTTCCAGCGTAAGGAAAGACATTGTTAAAATCCAGTATTACTGGGGTTAGAAGTCTCATTGAGTTACGACAGTGATCACTAAATGTGAAAGGTCAAAGTTCAGGCAAGTATTGCACAAATTATTGATGGTAAATGTCCTAGCATCCGGGTTTCACATGACATTTATAGTCAAAAAGCAATGAATAGAACAACTGAATATATTATGGGGCTGCTATGTTCAAAGCTCAATCATTTTACATATTTAAATATACCTAAGCAATTGTTTAACTATCTATTGTTTTAAGTTGATCAAATCCTTAACTGTCTGGTGAAGTACGCAAGGAGCTAAAATAATAATATTCTACGAGGCTAAGGATGCTTATCCTGATGAGTTAATGGGCTTAGTTGTCGTCTTTTTTGACAGTCTCTCCAGCTTTCAATCCTCTTGTTGATTTAGGCTACACAGGAGAGCTGTTATCTGTTAAGAAAATCCACCTGCCGATTTATGTGTCTCAGCAAACATGACCAAGCTGAATGACGGCAATTCTAAGCAACTTAAGTGTTTGCATAACTGTGAGCAAGCACACAAGTGTAATGGAGGTTAGCAAAGCAGATGACTCTGACTTGTAAGCCTATTTAGGTAAATTACTAAGCTACTCCCTGAATGAAAGTATAGAACAGGAGGGGGATGGGTTACTTGCGGTCAAAAGGGAACAGGTGGTGCTGAATCTACAGGTTATGCTCTTCTATGAATCTGAGATAAAAAAGACAACAACCTATGTATCTTCTGACCACTATGTCATTTTAACAACCAATATATAGGAACAATCAGCTCCAGAAGTGATTGCATGCTGTGATATTGTATTGTGCGGCACTCCATCCCCCCTCAGATGCATAAAGGTTTGTAGTCGCTCCTTCAACAGCCAAGCAGTGCAAGATTAACCCTTGGCAACCCCTCCCTCCTCTTTACCTGGCTCGTCTGTCTTATCCACTCATTGTGTGTGGCTTGCCATCTGCTGCATGGGAAACCGCTAATGCACACCGATCCCCTGGGAGTGACGTTTCACACCTGAGGTCAGTGACTCCCAGGACACCTGCAGCTGGTAAGAGGCAGCCTGTTCACATTGTGCTATTGTCCCTAATGCTCGCCGTCTTCGGTGCAAAGAAACATGTGTAAAAGGATATAATGGGTTCATAACATCAGGTTGAAATACACAGGTTACATCACAGCATCAAGAGGAAAACCTAATGGTCTATGAAACATAATACGCACATGGGCCAGGGTCGGATGGGGAGAGGGCTGTTATGCGCATGTTAGGCCGTTTGTGCATGTACACCGTCTGTGTCTTTTTGATACTACCATTACATCAATTATCAGTAACAAAAATGTTGAAATGTAACAGAGAAGGTGCTTAAAAAACTAGTTTACTACTCTAACGTTTTAGCATTGTTATCCTTCAACATTTTCTAACACATAATGAACAATTGAAACGAAAAGGATCAAAATCAATGCAGTAGAACCAGACATATTGTCATTTGTTTTTTCATACCCTTTTCTTCTTTGCCAAAATCTGGCACCCACATTGCAACGCGAACGCAGACAGCTTGGCTATGTATTTGGATGTGGTATGCTAGTAGTGGCTGAAGTAGCCTTAAGGATGTATCCCTAAATAGATATGAGGAACCACAGAGGACTGGTAAGTTTTTCACACACACATATTTTTCATTTTCTAACTTTCTAACTTTTACTTTCTAGCTAAGCTAACCTACATTGAGTGAAGTGACATTACTTGAGAAAAAATCAAATACATGTGATACAAAAGGCATCATTCAATTTGTTTCTCACATGCACAATTACTGCTAAATATCTGTAAACTGACTTTGATGTTTAAAATCAGTGCAGTTACCTTTTAGACATCTAACATCACCACATTTATATGTACATGTTAGTTTCCTAAAGTTAAAACATCACAAATTCCAGCATTAAATTCTTCCATATCAACTTGCTTCTTCCGTTCATGTGTCATTGAGATGGAGTAACCTTTTCTACGCACGCAGTACGCATCACTGCGCATTTAACTGTGAAAACCCAGTTAAATGTTCACGAAGATGGAACAAATGACTCAAAGGCTGAAGCTCAGAGCATTGTTATTTCTGCTGGCAGCGATGGTGTATCCGGCGGAGCGAGAAAGTGCTTATGAATTTGGGAGAGGTATCGGGTTAGACACACTAACGCCTTTTGTTTGAGACTAACACTTTGCCTGGTGTCAAACTCGAACAGGCAAAATATTAAGATTTCCTTTTCGAGCAGCCGCTTCATTAGAATATTTACTGACTCCAGCATTCACAGATAATCTAATAAGTATTCATTTATTTTAATGAGCTCATAAAAGCTGATGTATAGAGGTAGTAATAGGTTCTGTCATATAAGGCTGATGTTTAGACACTGATGACTTTAGCTTGTTCTCCCTGGTTAAAAAAAGGATGCACTGTGATGAAACTAGAGGCTGAGCTGTAATAAACATCACCTAATTGAAGTTTCCAGCAGCATATGTGATGTTTGCAAATGATCATGATTTCAGAATTATAGATTTATCATTACGGACTGTCATACTTCAATATGACAGATAAATGTCTCATGTTGTCTCACATCTCATTAATAAATATTACTGCAAAATGAGCCACTAAAATGTTGGCTCACCAAATAAGATGACACATTTTATCAAATGTTTTAACAGACATGACACATCGCTAGAAGGACTAGAGAATAGAGAAAGCTTTTAACTGTATTTACATTTAGTTATGTTTTTTAGGCTTGGTACCAGTTTTCTTCAATGTATGTGCACTAAAATGTAGATTAACACATTTATTTTCAACACTCTGTATTAGAAAAACACTATCTTGTCCAATGCTATAAGGCAGGGGTGTCAAATTAAATTTCATTGCGGGCCACATTAACATTATGGTTGCATTGAAAGGGCCGGTTGTAACTTTAAGACTATATAAAAATACATATATAAATATTTAATATATATAAATTAACGTATTATATTACATTATTGCCTCTGCATTGGATTATTTTCGGATAGGGTAATAACTTCATAATTAACTACGTCTGAAAGAAGAAGTCTAGGGCAAATTGCAAGTCTTTTCAGTGAGAATGTCACAAAATGATTGAAAAAGAAAAGCCAAATTCTGGAAAAAAAAGGAAGTGACATTTTGAAAAAAAGTAACATTTTGAGAAAAAGGTAAAATTTGAGATGCATTGTGGGACATGTAGTTTATGGGCAACGTGCTTCTGTAAATCGGCATGTAACCGTATAATAAACATATTATATTCTTTGCAAGCTCTTGTGGGGCTACAGAAAATGAAGTCACGGGCCGGATTTGGCCCCCGGGCCTTGAGTTTGACACCCCGGCTATAAGGTATACTCTAATTGTATTTTACGAAGAAGTTTTAATTCAAATATTAACCAAATAAAAACGATCTTTCTCTCTTACTAATATTCCCATTTGTCAGCGGCATTTGAAATTGAAATGAAATGGTGAGGTTAGTTTGACCATAATCTTGGCACACAGCAAGGCTGCATAGGCTAGTAGGCTTTTCAACGTTATCAATGAATCCATAGATAATCAGTTTCATCATTTTGTCCTGGTGTATTTTGTTATATCATATCTTAAAGAAGCTGCTCGTGTTTAAGGAGTCACAAGATAAGCCACCGCTGTCTGTTGACCGTTAATGAACCTGTGCCCCCGTGACCTCAGAGGTGACACAAAGAAAGAATAGTTGTTTCCAAATAAATACAAAAATCAATAAATCCACATTTCTGTTTTAAGTGTTACTAAATAGGTAAAAGAAAAATGTGACTATTCACTGGGCTAGTCTATAAAGCCTAAGTGCAAAGTTGATTTAGGAATCCTATCATGGTTGCATAAAGCCAGACTGAAGGCGTCTGTGTTTCAGCGGTGGAGGAATTTCAACTCTGTGTGTTACTTGGGAGGCATGTTGGCATAGACCGGCCCAAGAGCTCTCCACGTACAGAAGAAAAAATGTACACCTCCTTTGGAAGATATCGAAAAGAGATCCACGTGGATTTCCATGGTCATAAAAAATTGAATCTATTGAAAAGTAATGAAACTTTTCGACAAAGAAAATGCTGAATTTTTAAAACGATCTCCATACAAAACATTTAAAAACAATAAAGTCCTTTAAAAAAATAGGTTTGTCCTACTTGTCTACTGTAGGAATACAATTCAGCCTTGATTTGGAGTAAATAAATCACATGATATGTAAGCCAATAAACTAACACGATACATTTGAATAAATACATTTTTTAAAACTAGGGAAAAAAAATAGGTGTTCCCAACTCACCAAGTATGGTAATACAATTCTGAATTGACTTGGAATCACTAGCTCACATTGTATGCAAGCGATTGTATTTTTCAGGTAAAAGACTGCTGTTTTCTCATTAAAATATTAAATAGAACACGCAATAAAAAGTTATCATTAGAGGTGTGTCCTACTTATACAATTCTGAATTGATTTGGAGGCAATGGGTCACATGACATGGATGCATTTGGATCCAGAGTGATTGTCAGCGAGTCTCCAACCTAAAGCTAAACCCAGTGCAGTCTTACTTCACATTTACTATGCAATAAGTGGTTTCAATATGCTCCCATCTAACCCCAGGCGCTGTCAAACCTCTCCTTTAAGGAATGTGATGAGAGCTTATCTTTTGCTCTGCTAAGCATAACACAATTCATATCATGTTCTCTTCAACTTGGGTCCAAGGACAAAGGCTGCAGGTTTACTCAGCAAATTCTGTGGATTAAGAACACATCTGAGATTTTCACATTTGTTTTTACTGTCTTCAAAGTGAAGGTGGTCGCAAACTCTCCCACAAAGAAACACAATCAGACTTTGGATTCAGCTTTCCATTCCCTCTGAATGTGTGTCTATGTGTGTGTGCGTGTGTGTGTGATCCTCTGTGTCTGTGCCAACCCTCACACATGCATGTATGCACTCGTTGCTAAGCAGACCCAGGTGCTTGGTGTTTTTACGGAGATCACAGGGTCTTATACAGCCACCACTTTTACTGTGACTGTACAGGTGTGACTGATCATTCCACGCATGAAAAGAGACAGCAGTCAAACAAAAGCTGCTCTGTGTTGGAAAGCATCCTCACAGAGCTGTTATGCATCCACGTAGTAAACACTTTTAAGTATTCAGGGAGTTGTTGGCATCAAGATGTTATTAATTGTTTGGGTTTCAACAATGGTCATGAAAAAGATATCATGATGCATCTCCAACCATCCATATCCTCTGTTGTTTCATGCTTCACTGTTTTCAGCCTGAGTTGTGAAAATACTCCGGCAAACCGCCACTTTGCCAACAGCGAAATCTCAGAAGTGCACGGGACGGTTGATGTGTGTTTCTTTACAACATAATTGGCATAATTGGACAATTTCTGATTAAAATATCAGTCTGCTCTGGCACAAGCAGCTCTCTGCCACCACACACAATAGACAACAATGAATGGCGCCTGCCACTGGAACAGGATTGGGTAATTGTGAGCAGGAGACAATTTCCCATAACAACAGAGGCACAGTGACAGAGTGATCCAATAAAAGTCAGACACCAGACTACTGAAGCAGTTATATCAAGGGACCAGGACGAGGCTGAGTCTTTGAAACCATGTTTTTGACAGAGCAGGGAAATGTAGTGACCAGACATTTACAGTCTGATGAATCTGAATCTAATGCCTTTCAAATCCAAATAGCATGCAGGCTGTGACTTTAAAATGCATCTGCAATATCATTTTAAGGATTTTATTGTCCCAAAGGATTAATAAACTGGCTCAATCTTGGCTCTAGCATATCTTACTTGAACACATGACCTCTATCAATTTAAATATGAGCATCTGTATGTACTGTGACCTCCTGCCTCATATAAAAAAGCAACATGTGACATAAATCATTGCATATTTATCCCTGCGCCCTTTGTACTCCACACCATTTTACCATTACACATTACATGTTACTTGTTAGACGCTTTTAAAAGCGACTTACATACTCAATACTGTGGGCAATCCCCACAGGAGCAATTTGGGGTGAAGTGTCTTTCCCAGGGACACAACGACATGCCAATAATAGTTTAAATGTCTTCCTTACAATTGTAAGCAGTTATGAAATACCTGTTTGTGAAAGGTTATTTTCTTTATTGTTCCTATAGAAACCACTGCTTTCTGCTCACTGGTGAGTTAGCCTATGAATGAGTGTTAAGCACATCAGGCTGGCAGTTGTATGTGCATTGCACTATGGTAGTTGTTATTTGCACATTGTTAATCCTGGGCATCCTTAAATTGTTTAACTGTGAGGTGTTATAAAATTGAACTGTACTCTGGAGACAGAGAACACTACTACACTTGTGAAAAGGCCAGCTTGTGAAAGGTCCAAGTGTTTGTTTTTTTTAAGGTAAAAAAGAAACAGCATGATGGGATGTGCAGTACTAGTAGAGAGAAGCAAATATGTGAAGCACTTTTTTGTTAATGTATGATTTGCTGCATATAAGGAATAAAACAAAATCCTCTGTCGTACCATATTGAATTGTATCATTACTTTGCATTGTGTTGAATCGCATCGTATCGCCCCGTATCGCATAATGTTGAATCAAATCGTATCGAACTGTTTCGCAACAGGGGTGAAGCGTATCGTATCGCATCGCCTGGTGTTTCCAAGGTATCGTTAATGTATCGTATCGTTGGTAGCGTATCGAGATGCGCATCGTATCGGCCTCAGTGATGGAGATGCACATCCCTAGTACATGGTCATGGAAGAAAGGAGTCGGTATCTGTAGCCATGTTATATTTACCTTTGTACTGCTATACTGACCCTGTTGTTAGCCTCATGTATATTTCTGTCCATGTACATATAGAGCATCAAAACACAAATTCCCTCTATATATGTAGGCTACACACGTTCCTTGCCATTTAAGCTAATCTGATTCTTAAATAGCAGCTCTCTGAGGCTGGAGCTAAATGCTAACGTTACCATGCTATAAAGTTGTTAATGGAAATACTAACATGCAGATGTTTTGTCGCTTATTTTGTACATTTTCCTCGTCTTGCTTTGGCGTGTCAGCATGTTGTCAATATGCAAAACTTCTAAGCAAAGCCTTGGCTGACTCACGATGTTCTGGTTTTTCTGAACAAAAACAAATCATGTGTTCTTTTTGTTTGTGTGTGTGTCAACCACATGATACACGTTCCCTTTGAAGCCTGATTAAAGTCGTTGCTTGTCAAGAGCTTCATTATGTCTTACTAGCAGGAAATCACACTTGAAAGTCAAAGGACTAGAAACACACAAAAGAGTTGCTCAGTGTCTTATCTCAGAGTTTATTACTACTTATTCTTTGAATGTTGTTCAGCCGCCGGATGATTGGAGCTGCTTCATCCCGAGCTTCATGGGTGGGGGGAGACGGCTACAGTCATTCAGCTCACTTGAGTTTCCCTGCAGCTCTTTAGGGTCTCGATGACTCACTGAGGCCACATACGTCATCTTATTCAGGGCAGGTGCCTTCATATTGCCACAGCTGCACAACATTTCCATGAAGGAGTGAGAGTGAGAGTGAGAGTGAAGAATGTGCAAAGACAGAACAAGATGGGGTATTTCAGCCTCAAATTTGGAAAATGTGTAAAAAATTACAATTGCTTCTCTATCAAAGTTTAAAACAAGTCATTTGTGCATGTAAAAGTGCCTCTTATCAACTAGCCAATGTACCAAAAAGGACATCATGCACACATCTTCATAGTGACTAAATGTGATTGTCAGTTGGACCTCTTCTTCCAGTCATTTTGGGACATAAATGAGTCGTTAAGGTCAATGTATTTTTCATCTGATTGACTATTTCATATTGGCAACAGTTCAGCTGAAGACAGATTGCTGTAATAAATACATGAGCTTCATCAATCATTGAGATAAAACTGTATATTCCTAAAAGGGAATATACATGAAACATAAAGCACTTTGGCGTAAGATATGGAAAATGGCCAGTCACGTAAGTGTGTAAAACCGTGCAAAATAAAGCTGCAATTATCAATATTTATATGTTAAAACCGTGTCACATGTGCCATTAAAAGCAATTACATGTAGTGACAAACCCACAGCTCAGTATCACCTGCAGTTTCTCTCAGCTCTGCAGACAGTGTAGTGTCTTTCAGCTCATTGTTATGTTTTTTATAGCCTGGAACCTTCCTGTTTTGGTTACTTCTCATAACCATTGTTTCCAGTTGTCTATTTTCCGTGAAAACGTTTTAAAACTGAATTTACACTACATAATCAGATCAATGGGTTACCAAATCATCAACTAGCTGGTAAACAAAAAGGAACATTGAGATATTTTCCTCAGGGATTGGAGAAGTCCAAAACAGAGCTAAAAGAGTCAATATGAGACGAAAGCATGGCTCCAATTCAATTATCATTTTGAGTTTACTATGTTGATTTATAGGTGATTCTTTTTGTGTTCGCATTTTAATAATTATACTTCACAGTTTAATATACTATGAGCCGTTTCAATATCATTTGGGATTTCATTTGGGTTTAAATAATGATGGTTAAAATGTCATTAAATTACTCCCACACATCACAGACTGTGTTTAGGAGTCATCATTATCGAGCCTACACACACCTTTAAAGCTGAAGAGCCCTGGGAGCACGGAGCAAGATTAAAGGAGCAAAGTACATCTAATTCCACCCTTCATAATATTTGTCTCCCTGCGCTCTCCCAGGGAAAAGGCCCTGTGGATATATGTTACTTCTCGGACCGACAGTAATGGGCTTTACTGTACAGAACCAGTCTGATGAACTCACTTCCCTCGGCTCTGGTCCCAGGAGACCCTCTCTAGATGGGTAAGGGTTCCCGTGAGTCCTGCCACTCGGCTAATTGAGGACTAGTACAGGCGAGTTGCCATGGAGGAGTCTCCCACAAATGGGATGCTACTTTTAGTCTCGCTCTCTGGGGAACATTGGCAAACTCAAGATGAACGTTTATATATTTTTCTTGCAAAGAGGAACAGTAGAACATTTCAATTTGGCATCTGAATGATTTACTTTACATTACTCACATGTTTCTTTCACATACAGAGAAAAGGCTTAACCCTTGTGTGGTGTTCATATTTTTGTTACTCAGCCAGTGTTCGTGGGTCTGGTGGACACGCTGCCTTTTTGGGCTTCAATTCAACACAATCAAACTATTTTATGTTAAAATACTCAACAGATGTTTACTTCATCCCAATTACAAGCAATGTAAACAACATATATGGTTAATATTTGCCCTTTTACATTTGTTAGATCACATTAATTAATTAAAGTGCTACTTGTTGTTTTGCCCGCTGACAGGCTGGTCCTGTGGCTTGTCTTTGTTTTGTAACTAGCTGATGCTCAATCTCTTCCTCTTCTTCAAAGTCACTGTCAGACTCAGAATTCTCAGAAATGTGATCCTCACATTCTGAAACCTCTTCCTCTTCCTCTACACATCATCATCAAATGGTTCTCACTCTTCCAAAATCATTTGCAAGGCCCTCTGAGCAGAGAATCGTTTGGCCATCTTGATCAGTTGTGATAAGGACCCAAACTGGCGAAGCTTTATTTATTGTGTCTTGCCCCACATTTGCAGCTGGGATAGAGTGTGAAAAAAATAAAGATTGGTTCCCGCAAAACATAATGCGGGAATGTGAGAGCAGACAGGTGTCCATGCTTGAATTTATCAACAATGTTGCAACCTTGTGCGGGAATGGCAGGGGCAGAAACACAAAAGTCACACACACACACACACACACACACACACACACACACACACACACACACACACACACACCACACACACACACACACACACACACACACACACACACACACACACACACACACACACACACACACACACAACACACACACACACACACACACACACCACACACACACACACACAGGACCTACAATTTCCACACCCGAACACCCTGTATGTAATATAATGTGTAGGGGGGGTATACAGTGGGTGGTCATTGCAAATGAGCCAAGGCCATTGAGTGTGAGTTTGAAAAAATAATTGATCATATAATTTTTCTTTAGCTAAATAATGAAAACGGGTCCCACAGACCCGAACACAAGGGTTAAGATAAAAAAGGGACTTAAATAGAACATGTTTTGATTTTTGATTTCCGTTTGAACTGTTACCTTTATTCTATAGATGACAGTGTAGAAATGGGGTGCAGACCCTAATTTTCAATGTTTTAAGAGTCGTCAACTCTAATGCAATAAAACATTTCTCAAAATCTGAAAAGATCTCCTCTTTACCAATTTGTGTGCTGAAAAATATGGTCTTCTGAACCAAACAACAGTATTCCAGCCAGGAAAGGGGAAAATCCATGAATATATCAAAGGAAAATTAGTAGGAGCAATCGGAAAGTCAAATTCGGCACAACATTTCTAAATGAGCATTGACAAGATGGTTGAAATAGTTTGGGGTGTTGATTTTAAATACCACAAAACGTTCTCTGTAGTTGCTGACTCTACCTGTGAAGACAAATCATTTTTGTCGTCTATCAATTTCTGTAACTTCAGTTAGCGAATTAAAAAAATGTGTGAAAGTGAAAAAATAAGTAGATTTGAATGAATTTTTTAAGCTCTCTTTTTTTATTCTTTACCCATAAAATGTGTCATTTATCATGTCTCATACTCAAACAACAGTATGAATGCTTTCCAGGAGAGATGTCTGCACTTTGACGCACTGATGAGCTCAGATGAGTCAGTAGCGTCTCACGCATACAGAGTGTTTTCAGTGAGACGTCACTGCTCTTCCTCTAGATTTCACAGAGATGGAGTATCTCTCTGTACTCTACGTGCAGAGTGAGGGGGGGGGGGGGCGTCATTCAGATCGTCTGGAAACAACCAGGATGAGTCAGCCAGCAGAAAGTGGTGAGCTCATGCACAGCAGGAGGGCGAAGAGACAGAGATGACAAAAGAGACAAAAAATGCTCAAATAAAATCCATCTTTCAACTGTTTTTTTTGACAGTTGAGGATTTTTGTGTCTACTTTTGCGACCTGGTCCAATTATCCCCTTTGCACAAATCCATTTGACTAAGCAACCTTATCAGATACACTTGGTTTGATCCAGCACACCAGCCACTGTTATCAACTCTTCCCTATATTCTGGACATCATGCATTAGCAGAGAAAGGGCTGTTACCGTGGCAACCATTCGAAATACACATCATCTGGACAATGTCATGATTTCATTTCATATCGTAATGAGACCAGTCTTGACGTAAGCCCATTTTGACCACGTTGGCAGTGAAAATCCATGTAACATATTTCAGGATTCATCTGGAAGCTTTGCTCTTTTTAGTATAAATATTCTTCAGAATCACAGATGCAATGCCAAGGACTTCTTCTAACAACAGCCTGTTGCTTTTACACTTGATTGATCACTTTCCTTCATTTCGTGCAGTTTAAAGGCGGGTTACAAGTGACCTTAAGAAGGATACAAATGCAGAGGAAGACAGAGTGTATGTCTGGGGTAAAGTTAGCAAAATAAAATCATAATTTTCCCCTTGGATGAATGCTTTTGTTCCGCGCCATGTGAAAGAACATTCGGTTAAGCTTGATCAGAGGACAAGTTGTAAAGTTCAGATGCACACCGCAACACAGCAGTGTCACAATCTGACGTTTTCAAAAGGAAATGTGTAAATCAGCTAAATGTGTAAGTATCTTCCTGCTAGTCTAACAATGTTCACTTGGTGTCACAGCTCTTATCATAGGCATTTAGTTTGTGACTGCACTGATAAAAGGTTATGGTACAAACGCAAAAAAAACGTCTGACTCAATTCATGTGTGTGCCACTTATTTGCTTTTTACCGAGCCTCACATAGCATATTTCCTTTGTTCTCTTGCACCTGACTGAAATGTCCTCTGTGCTTTCAGTGGGTTACCTCCATAGTCCTGTCAGTGAAATTCAACCCAACCTGATCTCCACGCCTGCTGGCTTGTACTCAGTGTTTCCACGGCTCAGGGTCAACCGGTGCAACATCTGCACTCCAGGAGAAATTACCTTGACACTGACGTATCTTCTTTTGTCCCCAAATGACTTTTGATATAGCTTCCTTCAGGCAAAGCCTTTTTACCTCAGATAAAAGGTGAAACAATTGCTCTACGGAAATGGCCTCTAAATGATGCGAGAGAGGAAGTGAAAACACTAAAGAAGATTAGGAGAAGATCATTTTGTCGCCTCAAAACAGTAAAACTTCCCTCCCTTTTTAATCAGTACAAGAAACAGATGGACTCTAAAATGTGTTTGTAATTCTGAAACACAAAACTTGGATGTTTCAGCTATACTAAAGAGAAGACAAAATAAAGGACTATTTCTTTAGTTAAAGGTGGGGTAGGTAAGTTTGAGAAACCGGCTCGAGATACACTTTCTGTTATATTCCATGGAATGCTCTTAACATCCCGATAGCAATGAATATCTTAAGTGCTTTGACAAAAAATCCATAAAAAATGTTAATCTGTGGAAGCCGTAATACTGTAAAAAGCACGACCAATCATTTTAGGCGCCGTTTACACGAGGAGAAAACTGCTTGTATCTGCATAGTTTCGCGTGCGTATAGCCCTATTATTTACACGAGGCCGATAGAAACTGACCCCACAAACAATAACGGGTCCCAAGGTGGATAGATTTGCAAACGAAACGCTCTGGGGGGTCAACCGAGTCCATGTAATCACCTCGATACGAATATTTCCTGAAAAAATAACGATAGCCCCGCCTCTCCCCACCTCTCCTGCTCACTGCTGTAGCAACTATCAAAAATAGCTGTGTTAATTAAACGCACAAGGGGTTCTTGAATGAAATAATATTATAAAAGGCAAACCAGAATTGTTAACGCCCAATATACTCCTTAAACAAAATAAACAGAGTCAGATTTCATGCATTGATCCATTATATTGACAAAGGAGGATCTCACCCGGTGTTTGTAGAGAATATCTCTCTCTTTCTGAGCCGTCCTCTCCACGGAGACGTGCTTCTTGGTCGGGATGCAATATCCACAGATTCGGTTTCTTTCAGTTTCAGTTTCAGTTTCGGGGCTTAAACAGAAGGGTAGCCATGGCAACATTGCAGCGGGGCTGCTCGGTTGCTCTTCTTCGCGGCTTTTGGTGTATTTTGGCGGAAGTTACAGCGCCACTTACAGTCCCAGCATATGTACTACAGCGTTTCCAGCGGCCTCGTTTGAACAGACACGTTAAATGAAACAAATGCATGTGAACGGAATACTTTTTTGAATACGCATACTGTGCATAAACGCAAACGGTCCCGTGTGAGCGGGGCCTTAGCCAGCCCGGCTAAAATAACTGGATGACCTACCTGCCTGTCAGCCTTCCATCTGTGCACAAACTTATCTCGTGCCCTCATTGGTCATGTGCGCGTTCGTGTGTGTTGGAGGAGGGGCTCGGTAAGGAAGTGGCAGATTTTCTCCGGTTGTGTATTTTCAAATTATAGCACACTCGAGCCGGTTTCTCAAAATTACCTAGCCTACCTTTAAGTGAAAGCCTAAAAAGATCATCACATCATGAAACTTAAGTAAGATAAGGGCTGTAGACATTTTGCTATGTAATCAATAACTCCCTTTAGAATATGCACCCATTCTCCACCAGCCTATATCTTTATCTTGTCAAGGATTTCCCTAAAGGAGCCAACACACAGGCAAACATGCCCCATTTCCCCCAACAATGTGACACGTTAACCCACTTTAATGTTCTCTCCCACAATGCAAACCGTGTTTGTATTGTTGAAGGCGTTATGTTCAGCAGAGGAGGACAAAGAGCAGGTGAAATGAAGCACTGCATTGCATAATATAGAGGATGAGACCCATGAGAGCGGAAGAAAACAGCCTAACCTAAGAAACAGTGTGTCTGAAACTTCTATTCAATTCTTGTTGTATGTTATTTACTTTATTTCATGCAGTCATTAGATCACATAATGTGCAAATCTACAAATGTATTACTGAGGGAGAAGAAGCTTGCAATATAACTGCATCCAATCTGACAACTCTGAACTATGATCCACTGCAAACGGCATCCCTTTAAGTTTAAAGGGCCATAAATGGGGCAAAGCCTGCGAGCTAGTTCAGGCAGTCAACTCGAGCACCAATGATACATTAACACGTGACGCACCTCATCCCTCTTACAACCAACCAAACACATTCTCCTAAACATGCCGCTCTATTTAAGCTGCCAGGTCTTCCTGCCTCAGCCTCGCTCATGCTGCTGCTGCCACTGCTGTGTTCACTTGCTATTGCTACGTTCATGTTCCTGCTGCTGTGTTTCATGTTTCTGCTGCTCGCCTGCCCCACCACCACCCCAGCTCCACCCCAGCTTCCACCTGTAGGCTCGGGGGATAGTTATCTAATCATCACTCAATGTTCTATGTTAATCTGTGGAGTGATGAGGCCCGAGCCTAGACGCCAAACTCAAACTATATGCTGCTTATAATAAACATATTAAGAAACACGTGAGTTGTCTGACTGAACTGAAAACTAATGTTGGGCTATAAGAACATTCCTATTTTATTTTTGTTTTATTGGTAAGATGCTTAACGTACTATGATCCCAAGATCCCTTTAGTGAAAATCCTTTTGTTCATGAGCCACTGTTTTTGTGTGTCCTTATTTTTTACTTCACTTGTGCTAATCTGACTCTACCCACCATGCACAGATTAAGAAATATGATTGTATATAGTATAAATATTCAACTCTGCGAAGCAAACTGGATAATTCTTTGGCTAAGCATCATACAGCCTTTTGTTGTATTAGTTCAATCAGATTTACAGCAACAACCAAACAATGAGGACTCTTGTTGTGGTTGGAAAATTGAAACAACTTCAACAGCATTGCCAGCTTAAAGGTAGGATAGGTACATTTGAGAAACCGGCAGTGGCGGCCGGTCCATAGGGGCGCTAGGGGCGCCGCCCCACCTCTTCCCATATTAAAAAATAAAAATAAAAAATATATTTATAAAAAAAAAAAAAATTATTTTTTATTTTTAATGAACAAGGTAAATATTATATAATTGGTATCAGTAAAATGTATAATCTACAATAAAATCTCGTTTAAAATTGTGTTACGATGTCTAAAGTTACTGATAAGTCACATGTTTCCTGCCTGGCCTTGCCCGTGTACCTTCTCTCGTCTGGGCGCTAAGAGAGGAGCCCTCAACCAGTGCAGCAGCAGCCACTAGCAGCTGACTGTTGCTATCTGTAACATGTAAACTATGCCGCGAAAACATAATTTCAGCCAATCAGCGTCGTCAAATATGATGGTCACAGGGCTCCTACGTGAGCGCCCGGTGCAGTCTGTGAGTTGTTTGGACTCGTATCCAAGGAGACAAAACAGGAAGCTGTCATACACTCTGGAAGCTACAGCTAATGAAAACTCCGTTTTTTACATAAAAATGGAATTATGGATCATCAATCATTTTTCAAAGTGACAGACACATTGGATTAACCTATGGATTAACCTTCAGCTGCGTTTTTCTCGTTTTGATCAGAATTGTTATTCTGCAAAAGGTGAGCATATCTCCATGTTTTGCTACCTAAAGCTACGTCGTGTGATGTCTGTATTTGCTTCCCCTGTCGCGAGTTCTGATCGCTCAGTGATGATACTTATATTTCTAGAATATGTGGAATCTCAGTTTGTAAGCTTGTTTGTGCATATTCGATAAGTATATCGATTGATTTATACCTAGAGTGCGTTAGCATTTTTTCGCTCAGGGCTCATTTAGACGCTTCTTGTGAGACTTGTGTTTTGTTTCGGTAAACATGGTTCATATCATCAGTTAGATGCGTTTCCTCTGAGTAGGACACATGAATAGTTTATTACATTTTAAGAAGCCCTGAGACACAGTTTCGTGAGAAAAAAAACGGGGGAAAAAAGCCCCTTAACAGGTTAAATGGGAATTAAATCAGTGTTCCCAAAGCCCCGGTGTTCTGCAGTTTGTGTGGGCCTACTGTACTGTTGCACAGTTTATGCTGTAGAAACTATGTCCAGGACAAGGTGTTTAGAAGTTTTGGAAGATTCATAGCTAACCACACTGAAGTTATGGAGGTATTGATCAGTCTTCTCATATTTTTAAGCCTCAAATTGTCCTTCTCCCCCCCCTCTAACATCACCAGAAGTAATGATTTAAGGGGTCTTTTCTCAAAAAGAATTACCGGGGGAGCATCCCCCCGGACCCCTCTAGTATTGTTTGATCACCATTTCCACAGCCCCACCTAAAATATTTTCCACCAGCCGCCACTGGGCTCGAGATACACTTTTTGTTATATTCCATGGAATGCTCTTAGCATCCCGATAGCAATGAATATCTTAAGTGCTTTGACAAAAAATCCATAAAAAAATGTCATCTGTGGAAGCCGTAGTACTGTAAAAAGCACGACCAATCATTTTAGCCGGCCCGGCTAAAATAACTGGATGGCCTACCTGCCTGTCAGCCTTCCACCTGTGCACAAATTTATCTCGTGCCCTCATTGGTCATGTGCGCGTTCGTGTGTGTTGGAGGAGGGGCTCTGTAAGGAAGTGGCAGATTTTTTCCGGTTGTGTATTTTCAACAGTGGCGAGCCGTCAGGGCCCTCTAGGCCCTCTGTGAGGGCCTAAGATATTCCAAAAAATAATATTTAAAAACATTAAAAATATATATATTTTTTTTAAATATATATATTTTTAATATTATTTTTGTTATATTTTTCATTAGTTTTACCGAAAAAAAACTTGATTTAATAAAATAACATTTCCAAAGAAATAAATCCTTCGAATCTGCCTGTTCAGTCTCTGTTTGAATGTCAGTTACTATAGCGGGCCTCTCTGCGATTCACAGAGGGCCCGCTATAGTAACTGAACGAGAGAGTAATGTCAAATGACAGTACAATTGACCAATCATATCTTCCCTCTAAATGGGTGGGTTTTATTATCGCGGACTTTATGACGAGTTCCGGCCGCTGTGAAACGTTTCTTGTTTCCATAGCAACAACAACTTCCTGTCAACAGCGTGAACTCGCCTTCAAAATAAAAGCATGCCAAATTACATTTAAGACATACAACTGCAACGAAAGTAACAAACACAATGCAATATCATTTTCAATGTCAAAGAACACAAATTGGGTTCACAGGTGTTGTTTTGTGTGGTAGAGGGTCGCTGTCATTGATGCGTTTTGCACCCTGGGCCGTTGTTTTGATATTCCGCTGAAGTATACGCTGTGACGTAATAACTCTTTTTTTTTCTTTTTTTCGAGGGAAGGGGTGGGGGTCAGAGGGCCTAGGTATAAAGCTCACGGCTCGCCACTGATTTTCAAATTCTAGCCTTGAGCTGGTTTCTCCAAAATTACCTACCCCACCTTTAAGTAAAATGTGTAGACTTTGTTTGCACTTTGAAGCTTGTTTAAAGTACTGTACCTGCAAGAAATATGCGAAGAGAAAAGGCTGGAGCAGGACAATGAGGACATGGGACAGGAGGAGGGTCTTCTTCCTCGCTGCTTCTTAGTTTATTATCGGAGGAGCGCAAAGCAAACCACACTGCCATCTACTGCATTGGAACGTATAGAGCAGACAATAACTATTAGTTAAAAAGTATTAAATAAAATAATTCGAAAAAAGGTTTTATCTTAAAATGTCATAATTGAACATTTAAACATTTAAAATTGTTAAAAAATGTACATTTGTAACATTTAAAATTGTTTTTAAATAAACCAAAAAATGGAATACCCTTCCTTGCATTGGAGTGTAGACCTGAATTATATATCCTAAAATCAAAGACAAAAATAAATTTAAATTAAAATGATTTAACCCGATCCACGCCGTCCTTCGAGCTGCACAGCTTCTATCTGCAGGGACCATCTACTGTAGGCTACAAGGTGCAACACCGAAAAATGATCAAACTAAAATATAAAATAACCTCCCTGTCATAGAGTAAAGTTCTACCAAAATCACTTCACAGATTTGGCGATGCACATCTGAGCATAGCCAAAGACTTAACATGTAACCCGGCCCCTCACATGTAAAACCATTAACACATAAGCTTGGTTAGAATATGCAGTCGCTTTGTTTAAAGAGGTACATTTCAGTTGAGTTCCAGTGAGAAAATAGACGTTTTCAGAGAAGAATACTACATGTACAGTAGTTTGCATTGCAACACACGCATGGACAACATAATGATTTTACAGGCACATGTCAAAATTAGCTCCAACAATCAGGACACGAGGGACATTAAGGCGATGCAGAAGACGGGATCAGCAAGTCCCATCAATCATTCATGACAGCAGGCAGGACTCTGGCAGCGTGATGGATGACAGCGGTGAAATGAGACAGAGAGGAATGCACAATACGTCCAGCTTGTCACACTAAGTTTATGCTGCCACACATCAGTGCCTCCACCACTTCATAATCCACGTTAGCAAAGATCTCTCGAAACTGTGTTGCCAATGCATGAAGACGGTGCAATGAAATGTTGGATGAGAAATTAATCATGGTTGTCCTTTCGTCACATCATCCTCCATGAATCATCTGTTTTGTGGGAGTGAATAAAGTGGCAGTCCAAACACAATTACCCCTAAAAGAAGCAAAGCTCATATAGTACTTCTGATACTTTAATATTCTTATTCTTATAACTCCTTACTTAATAGTGAAACATGTACACACATTTAAGGCCCAAACTGAAAGCCTGTCTGGACTCCTACTGTTCAATTAGATGGAATTTAATGGAAAAAGTTTTTCTCCCCATCATCTCCATTTGATTAAATTGCAGACATGACTGGTAACTGAGGCGCAGCTGCAGCAGCAGTTACACAAGGGCAGCATTAACATTCAGAGGCTTTGTCGAAGCAGAAACAGTCAACATTGTCAAAATTACCAGGTGGTGATAATTGCACTTGAAGACAGAAATAGTTTGCTTTAAGCAGGAAGCTGTCACTGAAAGCAGCTGTGGGGAAAACAAGTGGAAGGCAGACATCCTGGGCCGTCCCGTGTGTCGCCAGCAGCCCAATAAACTGACCACAGTGTTCAACACGCTGTTCTACACCCTGTTAACGTCTCCATGCTCCAGCACGCAAGTGGCATGAAAAAGCCATTGCTCTGTATCCATTCGATTTACTGTGGTGTTCCTTATTCTGTTTACAAGTTCTCACTTTGGGAGGACTCAAAATAACACAATTTTCATGGGTCCATTTGTGATGGATGTCCCAGGATACAAAACAACATATTTCCTCTCTGGAAACATTTTAAAAATCTGGTGGAAGATGATTTAACTTCATGTGCAAACAGTTAGAGGGAATCAGGACTTATGAGGGACTGCAAATTGAAATGGAATATTAAGATGTCTATAAGATCACTGTATTTACACAGATATAGATGCACAATACAAAACAAACCATATGAAACGGTAAGTAAGAATATAATAAAATACACATATTATAATATTGACAGTGACATCTTATATTCTTACATACCAATTGTATGGTTTGTTTCTCCAAGTAATGTGCAACTTTATCTGTGTATGATGGGATGTTATAGACATCTTAATATTCAATTCAGTCTAATCAGCAATCGGGAAGGGACTATACTACAGCTGTCAGTGTTTTTGGACAGATATCGGTGATGTGAATAGCACTCCTACAAATGGTCAAAATATTTTTTTAATCATAGCAGATAGTGCTTTTAGACACTATTTTAGCATTGAGCTTCGTACAGCGTCACAAAGATGCTAGCATTGCTTTGGATTTTTAATAATTGAGTTAAATATTTAATAATTCCTCCAATTAAACTACAAAATATGTTGTTTTTAATTGCCCTTTAGAATAGCCCATATATGAGTTTGAGTGTTGATTGGGTTTGGTCCTTATAAATAATTCAGGGTAATGATGATGCCTATTAAGTATGTCCTCAAATTAACACATACAAATACCCTGTGGACTCGAGTATGCAATACATTTTAACTTACTACAGCAGTCTGAGCTTCATGCTTTTTGCCAGGTCAAATGTGTGCAAACACATATATATACTGTATATATATATAAGCCCATAAATCAGCACAGCAATAAACATTGTCCTTTACTGGTAATGTGTTTAGTGTATTCCTGACAGTGACGTGTGACCACTGACAAAAGGACATTTCAAATTGATTGCTCATTATGCTTGACCTGAGTAATGTCAGTAAGCTTTAGGGCTCTCAGCTATAGTCTGTGTTTGGCCATCCATCCATCAAGAAATAAAAACCTGAAGGCTGCAGAGCAGAGCAAACTTACAGCACATAATTAAATTCAAAGAAGACCTGGCTCTTCACCTAAATAGACAGCTGGCTAGACAATCCCAGCTGTAGTTTGATGGCTTATTGTATTCAAACAGTAATTATGTCCTAAAAATACAGTATTCCTATTTCAGAAAGAAACCAGGCCCTGTCTTCCTTCTCCTCCTTCAGCTCATTTCAACCAAAATGTGCATATTTAAATGCAGATGCAATGTGAAGACTGTATAGGATAGTTATTATCATATCGCAACAATGAATTTATGTTTCCAATTATTCCCAAAATAATGTTTGGCTGATTCTTTTGAAATATATCTTTGGATGTAAACAAATGTTATATAGCTGCACAACAGAGGTGTTTCCATAAGTGTAGACTTGGAAAACTCTCCTTATGCAGTTGTTTGATTGTGGCATGATGCAGGTTCAGCTACGTTTTCTTCTAAAAAACATTTATTGCCGTGCAGGTTTTCACTTACAATGACTCTGCCTTTTGTGCATAAAAAACATTAAGAGGAAATAAAGCAATAGGCAAAGCAATGTAAAAGGAACAGAACAGAAATTAAGAATAACAAAAATACAGTTGAAATAATAAATAGATTGTATGTATACAATAAGTTTTAGAAACAGAGAGTATAGCGTTGCGTCATGATGTGCATGGATGGCCTTCTATTTAAAGTCTCAGTGTCTGGGTAGGAGTTTAGTTTTGAGCAGACATGACTCAAGCATTTATTTAATTGCCAGACAGTTCATAAAATCACCCAACCAAAACTGCAAGGAAAACAGCATGTGGTTTTCTTATTGCAGTAAATAAATTAAACAATTAGGAAAATTCCATGTTGCACTCTAACCCAGGGGCTAGGCCATAATTCAATACTATCAGAGGAATCTTATTATGGAGATGGCTCAGACTGTTATACAACACTATGATGTCCAATTAATGACTGCAAGCAGTTTGTATTTACAGTTACACAATCGAGTGTGAGATTAGTCTAATTTAATAAAACAACAGTGGGTTGCGTATCATAAACCTAAGTATTTTACATGTTCCATGTCTATTTAAGCATTTGATTGTAACATTTGTAAAGGTTTAGTAGCCTCTGTTTCGATAATTGGTATAGTAAAGAGTAGTCTGACTGCTTTTATTTCAAAATGCACATTAGCTGAGTCTGCCACCTGCTGGCTAATTTGTAGTAAGCTTTTCGTAAGAGATAGCTGTGGATGTATTTGAAGTTAATGTCTCATATTGCAACTGAGCTTTTATAGTAAAACGTTGCCTATTGTAGCCTATGCCATTAACAGAGGAAACGATTTAAGACATCCAAGGACAAAACTCTCTGTGTTTCCATCCTGGCATTGGCCCGGATAGACGGACAATACTAGGCTTCATGTCCTTCAATCAAAGCCTCAGACTGTACAGGCCTAATAACACTTCCAATCCACTGATGAGTACTTTCGTCGAGAAATTAGCTGAGTTTTAAAGTTCATTCTTCACATTGCATGCTACAGCTGAAAGAAAACAAAGTTGTCCCTATACTGTATAAGGGTTTAGTTTAAAAGTATGCCAAAGTGTTTTTTCTGTTTGGGTAAACAATTTAAATAATAACAGTTAAGCACCTCGTTAGCCAAGTTACAACACATACATCGAAATTATGACATTTTGTGAGTACATTCTGAATCTGCATCTTCACCACTGAAATCTATATGTCAGGTTAATGCAGTAGCTACTTGGCTAAAGTATTTTCTCTAAAGTAGAAGTAACCACACAGTAAGGAAGTTTGTATTTATAAGTTTAATAACAATTAACTTATGTTTATTAAACCCCTTGTGAAAATATTAGGAAAGGCCTAAATAAATACATTTTGGATGCATGCCTTCCCATTTGAAAGGTTGTACAACTAATGTCGAATTCCTGCTCTTACTTATAAGTTCAGTATAATATATGTAAAGGCAGTGGTGGAAAGTAACTAAGTATCATACTAAAGTACAATTTTAAGGTACTTGTTCTTTACTTAAGTATTTTATTTGTGTGCTACTTGGTACTTCTACCCCACTAAAATTCAGAGGTAGCCTAAATAGTGTACTTTTACTCCACTACATTTATTTAATACATTTAGTTACTTTGCAGATTTGGATTAATGTGACATAATCAACACTTAAATAACACTTTAGTAACACCACAAAGGACTTCAAAGCTCCACCTTTTCAAGCTGTGATAACACATTAATGTATGAATAATAATAATCAAAACATGATATATTATTCTGAAATGGGCCTATCAGCATAACGAGGACTTTCGGTACTTTAAGTACAGTGTTGTTTTGATGCCTATACTTTTGTCCTTTTACTTGAGTAACATTTGCTATGCAGAACTTTTACTTGTATTCCTAGACTCTGGTACTTCTACTTTTACTTAAGTACAATATCTGAGTACTTCTACCACCTGCTCTGTGTAAACAAAGGCTTTAAATATGTAACTCTTTGATAGTGGGCTGCATTGATGAATGACTAGCGCATGCGCAGTGCAGTCTGTGTGAGAGAGACGGAATGTTATAGTTCTCGCACGAACATCTCGCGAGAACGTGGCAGCCTCCGAGGTGCAACGAAAGCAGAAAAGCGGCTGGAGCCACGAGAAGAAAAACTTGGATTTTGGGCGACAAAAGCGAGGATTACCAAAATGACCAGTGGGTATCGAAATATATTCGGACTGTAAGGCATTCGTGCACTTAACTGGGTTGAATGTAGTCTGTTGTTATCTTTTCCGCTCGTTAGCCATGGCCGCCGTTGTCCTGGGCTCCGTCTATTTGCTGCAAATTACGTAAAGTTATTTCTCGTAATTCACGCCAGTATGGGTTGTTATTTACGCATGGGCTGGCTGTTAAGGGGTTAAATAGAGTGCACGGGTTTATGCAGTGTGTCAAGTAGGTGTTTATTTTAATTATGTGCGTTTTGCATTTGTCAACATCGATAGGTGGTGTATTGTCAGGCTCTTGCGTCGGAGCCTAGGCCTGCAACATCAGCAGAAACATAACACTTGCAGCTGTTTTTTTCGCGGCTTGTAGAAGCTATTTTCATAATTTTAGTGTCCTTTTAACACGTCTGTGCCTTTATTTACCATCTTTAAATAACCGATTGGACACACATGACATATGACATATGACATATGATGTCCTCTGTTGTTCTGAAGCAACTCCAGAGCGCCTCCTTGCCACGTCGGCTGCACGTTTTGCACCATTTTCTGTTACTGACGGTCTGTCTCTTTAAATGTAGTCTAGTGTAGACATTAAGAGAAAGCCCTTTCAACAGAGGTGGAAGAAGTACCTATATATATATATATATATATTGTACTTTAAGTAATATAAAAAATACCAGAGTCTTGGAATACTCTGTTACAAGTAAAAGTCCTGCATTGCAAATGAATGTTACTCAAAGTACAAGTGTACAAGTAAGTGTTGGCATCAAAATATACTTAAAGTAAAAGTACTATTTATGCAGATTGGCCTATTTTATTATAATATATATCATATGTTTCTATTATAATTAGTGATGCATTATTGTGTTTATCACAGCTGTTAAACGGGGATCTAATTTGAATTATTGTGTACACTGCAGGGTAGCATTTGGATTTACTCCAGGTGTAACTAGAGTTTTATTTAAGTGTTGATTATATTTCACATTATTAATCCAAATCTGAAAAGTAACTAAAGGTTTAAACTAAGTGTAGTAGCGTAAAAGTACACTATTAACCTCCCTGAATTGTAGTGGGTTAGAAGTACAAAGAAACACACAATTAAAATACTCAAGTAAAGTACTAGTAGCTCAAAATTGTACTTAAGTAAGTGTACTTGTGACTTTACACCACTGCTTTTCAAGTTGTTACTTTTTGGGTTCTTGAGTAATAGAGGTGTTTAAAGGGTGTAGCTGACATACCTGATGTGTAGCTCATCATAGTGCCTGTTGTTGTATTACATTGTTTTCTTTCTTTCTTTTGCATGACATGCAGGAGGTAACCAACGTGAGCTTGCACGTGCAAAGAATGCCAAAAAAGGTGGTGACAAAGGGAAGAAGGCCGATGATGGGCTGTCTGCCGCGGCCCGGAAGCAGAGGTAAGGTTTGCATGCGTTAAAGAAATGGGATGAACACAAACACAAGATATAGATTTTTGCAGCACCACACGCAACATGTGTTTGATCATGCCTTGAATGTTGTTGACTAGTTCACTGATCATGCAGTTATGTCTTTTTTTTGTCAGATAATTTAATTTCTTTAAACATTCCCATACGGAAGAATACAGATACAGTGCTGCAAAAAATAACCGCACAGCATTTTTTTGTATTAAAAAAACCATCCGTTTTATTTGTTGCTGTATAATCCTTGCCAGATAACCAATAGCTAGGTGTGTGTGTTACCATTTAGTTTGCCTTATAACATCTCTCTTTTTAAATGTCCCTCTCTCCCCAAGGGATGCGGAAATAATGCAAGAGAAGCAGAAAGCAGAGAAAAAGGGGGCCGGAGGAGGAGGGAAAGAAGAAACCAAGTCCAAGTAAAGAATGAAGAGAATTCAGAGACAGATCCGACTCAGTGCTTCAATAGCATCCCATGTTCAGCATTCTTCCTGATATTTATGAGAATGGTTCTGTCATTTCTGCCTCAAGAATCTTGGATCCTTCATTCTTCCATATTGCAAATGACATTGCTTGTTGGATTTGTTATCTTTACTTGGTAATATTATATCTGAGCAATTTAACGGTTGTCCCACGTTGGTGCAGCATGTGCACCAGTGGTGGAAGCAGCAGGAGAAAGATGAACAATTGTTGACACTAAGCACCCACGTAACATTTGTGTATTTTTGTAAAAACATGTCCCCGGCAGGTTTTAAATAAAATGTATCTTTTTAATTCATGCTTTCTTGTATTCTGATGGTTGGTGTTATATTTTGACATGACACGCAATACTTTTGGGAGCTTTTGTATTAGTATTTAAGAAGGGACAATGCACATCAATTAACATGAGCACTTCAGTCCTTCTTGTGAATTTGCCAGATTTAGGGTCTCATTTTTTTTATCTGTAGTCCCTGGTAAAAGAAAACATACAAGAGCACAGAAAGACAAACCCATGAGCAAAATGACAACACATTAGCACAGGTAGAAACATATTGAATAGATGACTGTTACATCAGGTAGTATTTTTTAAATTGGCATCACATTGAAATGCAATTTAAATATAAAATGTAATATGACAGGGAACATAAGGAATCGCCACTAAATGAACTATTACTTACTAGATCTTCCTCAATGTTATTTTATATTTAGATTATTTCACTTCTTGCTTTCAGTCAGTGTCTTAAAAAACATTGCGAAAAGTGTCTCGACAAACAAAAGGTGAATAATTGCTGTTTCGGATTTTAAATATAATTATTCCCAGGCCCTTGAAACATGTTAGACCTTCCCTGCATATAAACATCTCAAATCTATAAATAAAGCAATGTCAGGTACAGAACAGTATGCTCATGACCTACTTACATCAATGTAAGCCTCGGCAATGTGTACACCCCGGGAAATATAATAGGCCACCGTACTATGCAGACAAATTCAAGTGGGCTCCTGTCGAACACGAGCAGAAGACTTACATCCAGTATCAGGGTCAGTATAGCAGCCAGACACCTTACAAAGACAACCTAAAAAAAAACTGTTTTCACAACTGCAGTTTGGTTTCATATTTAATTGGCTTGATTTATGATCATGTTCCTGCCTTAGAGAACAAAGTACGTAGTTGCATTCAACAGTTTTCCTTAAATGGTTAAATGTTAGTGGAAGAGTTGTACAGAATATCTCTTATTTGAAGTCCTATTTTCCATAAATAACATGAGACATAACATCCTGCCAACACAACGTGTGGTTTAGGAAACGATTAATCTCTCTTCTGTCTGTCTGGGTTGTGTAACACTAGAGTCTGCCAAATTGACTGTAAATAGAAGTGTACCAGCAGACAGAACAACACCTCAGTGGCATTGTATGACCACTAGAGGGAAGCACACATCAAGGTATTTTTTATATTATTCTAACTGAACAAGTGAATCGGATTTTTTAGAAAGCAGATCAATTGTTTGGTCATGGGTGTCCCCTATTTGTTAAGCCAGTTTTAAAAGCACACTGTTGAAGTTATGTGTCAAATAAGGATTTAAAGGCCTTTTGAAGTGAAAAAGCTTTCTTACTATTGTCATGAAGTACACATTTTTATGACTGTCGTGTTCAAGCACAAAGTGCATATTGCAGATGTTTTATAACATTTTTAAGCTACAGCTCAGCCTATTTTTAGTCAATAAGCTATGTGTCTACTTACTGAAATCCAGTGAGTTTTTCCTCAGTTCTCAGATTACAGGGTGTATAATTAAGTCATCAGTTTAGCCTTTTTCCATCTCAGATTCCAGGGGAAGAAGCTGAAAAGCTGAATAGCAATGAGGAACAAATGCACCATCAGCAAGTTGCTTATATTCAAGAAAATTCAAACCTTATCCGCTATCATCCACGATACTCTGCTTACAGCTTGGACTAGATCTCCCTTAAATTCCAGCATAAGGCCCAACACACTGACTGTGGGTTCTGGCAAGTTTTCTTACATCAGACCAAGAAAGGACGTCAGTGGTAATGAGAGACGCAGAATGCAAAGAAAAGGCAAGTCAGCTCGTCTAATTAAATTCATACAAGAAGCCTCGTCTCTTTATGCCTTCTCTGCTGGATCTGTTGAGATAGGGGAGCAGCGCTGCATGAACATGCATTGTTGTAGCAGAGCTGATGCTACGCTATTTATGATGTTGAATAGTCAAGTGTTAAAGTGCAAATTGGGGAGAAGATGGACAACAATGAACTGTAGCTGCTTGGCTTTACATGTTAAATATGGCTTAACATTACTCCACAGCAAGCAAGAGTGTGGTTATTTAATCGAAGAAAAGTCAAATCCTATTTAAACATTTGCACATTAGAAATCCAGTCAGCTTCTACTGTGTGGTATAGACATATAGGTCAAATAGAAGCTGTCAATGTATATTGAAAAAAACTCAAGTCAAAGACCACAAAAAGATAGGGTCAAATACGGATCTGGTAGCTACATTTTGTTCCAGCCTTGGTGGTTTCTTTAAGATCCAACACTTCACCACACACACAACTCAGCTATGCTACCCCCTTATTACGAGGTCAGTCCCCAACAGTGTAACTCTATGGTTGTGCTCTGCAGCTCAGGTGTGAGTCTGCATGTCCACTGCTAGAAAACAAGGTTAAAAAAAACTACATTTTGACCCCGGGGATAAAGTAGTCCCTGAGAGTGTCCGGAAACCCAATTCCCCAGATTGTACCTCCTCCAGACTGCTGCTGTGATAAGGATTTAGTTCCTTAGGGTATCCTAAATCCACTTACAATAACACTATCCTCCTGTATTCTGGCCTTTTCTCACTTCATCATCACATCATTTCCCCATCTGAATCACACTTTTGAAAATGTAATAAAGCCAGACTTGCCAATCGTGTTCATCATGTGGACGATGAATATAACCACAGGCAGGTATTATAGTTTCATCACGCTGAAGGTGAAGACAGTACAGTGTTTTAGTCATGATGGTTTCTGAAAAGCATAAATCTGTGACACTGCTCTGCTGCTACCACTTAGATAATGAAGCAGAGTGCTGGATGTTATAAAACATGAAACCAGCTCCCACTACACAATGTTTATCACAGAGCCGTCTCTTCATACTTAAATCATGATGGAGAAGGAGGTATATACATCAACTATAACAGATTAGATTGCTGTAATCCCCCTAAGATGTGTCTCACTCTGCTGCGTTTTAAATCAGCTTTGCCCAATGCTAATTACATTTGATGTATTCGTAAATATTTAGTAGCACAATCGTCATTTTAATACCACATGTCTATATAATTCTATATTGACACTAAAAGTTTAATTGAACAGAAGGATAACATCATTCAATGCTTTGAAGTCGGTACCGTACAGTATGCTGCTTGAATCATTTGACTTTTCCTGCCCTGCTTCATGTTTTTATGACTGCTTCTTGTGTGCATGTTCAAACGTACAGTATGATGCATATGTGTCTCCATGAAAAGTGTAATAAATAATTGTTTTTTAGAGCTAAATAATTGGCCTCTGATTGGCTAAGATGTGGTTGTAAACAGTTTCATATGAAAATACAATCCTAAAAGCACATTTTACACACAATGCTTGGAGTTCATGCAATAGTTTGTAACCTTCCACCCAAAAAAGACACAAAAGCTGCTGAATTAAAGCTACATTTTTAACAGTTATTAGTAAAAAAAAGCTTTAAAAAATAGACTTTTAGGGTAATTGCCTTTTTTTGGCCTCTGCAGGTTTCTGCTGATTGTGTGGAGATCCCAGGAAGTTACTGCCAATAAATAGTACCGCACTTTATCACCTGTAAAATGGATAATAGCCATTTTCTACACTTTGTCTGATGTAACATGTTAATTAGTGAGCTTTGAGATCACTCATAAGTGGATTTTGTTACCTTTGGACAGAGCCAGGCTAGCTGTTTCGACCATTTCCAATCTTATGCTAAGCTAAGCTAAATGCCTGCTGGCTGTAACTTCATATCTATCATATAGAAATTGGAGAAAATGAATTAGCATATTTCCCAAGGTATTAAACTATTCCCCAAGTGATATAAAAAGGAGTAGAAAAGAAGGTTGAATTTTAATTATAGTACGCTCTCACATCGTTACATAACAGAAATACGTGTCATTTCTATTTCTGGATGAAGATTCTCCTTAATTAGGAAATGTTTTGGGTTATTACCAGAGGAGGGAAGCATAATCATCCATTCAACAATATTAACTATCACATGAATAGACAATGCTGAAGAGCGATGAGATGGTGAGTGACCCGGGAAGTTGGCTTCGGCCTGATTTAGAAGATCTTCAATCCTTTCACTGACCGTGAAAACGAAATCTGCTTTTCAATTTCACTATCAACGAAGCGTCGCCATGAAATATGCAATGAAATGCAGGCTGACTGTAATTGTTTTCAAGGCCAAACAAAAGGCTCTTTTCACAGCGCAGTGATTTGTTAATAATGAATAGCAAATTACCGTCTTTGCTCTTCATTAAATGCTCGGTGACAGTCGATGAGCGGCTTGTGTCGAAAGTAAATGAGATCTGTCACAGAGCGTTAAAAGAGAGAGAATACGTTTAGATTTAGCCAGATCCAGAAGAACAGAAAGAGAATAAAATGGGTTTGTGACAAAAGAGAAACCTTTTGTTTTAATTCAACCTGAGTCACTGTCTCTGGGTCTCAACTGTATGCAAAGACCATGAGAGATTTCACACACATGGGCAGTGTGTGAGGGGGGAGGCCTGTTGTCATTCCTGCTGGCAGCTGATCTCTGTCTCAGCAGGGGTGTTAGGACATCAATAAGGTGAGATTTATTCACAGTGCACTGTCCTGTCCCAGCAGAGTCTCCTGCAGAACATCTCGTCCATGTTGAGGCAGGTTTAGGGTCTGAGAACAGATGACTGTGGGTTCATGCTGTTGTTAAGGTGGGCTATAATTACATGTCCTGATGCAAGCACATAACGTTGAGACAGAGGACTCAGTGAAGGTGTTCGTGTTGTCGTTATACCATTTCCCGAGCTTGTTTTGCTACTCATCACTATTTCAGTAGATTATTGTGAATTCGTCATCAAAAACAACATGGAATTTGATGTTGATGTACAATTTGACAGTGCTGGCAGACAAGGGTGAGGTTTCAAGGTTACAATTAACTGATGGGGAAAGTGGTTTCTAGATCAGAGTTTAATATTTGGAGAATTTAGACTGATGTCAGAATGAAGGTCAAACATCTCTGAACTGATCTTTATTAGACATAATTAGATCCCATTTATATTGTAAGGGCTTACTTAATTGTTTTTCATGCTTGATTTGGTTTTAGAAAGTTGGATTATTGTGTAAAAGTCTATCCTGTGTATTAGTTTAACCTCTGACTGAAACTAGTTCATGTTTACAAACAAAGTGACACTAACCTCTGGAAAGACACCCTGTGCTGTACACAGATCAAACAGTGTCATCGTCCCTCTGTCCATTCTGTGTAAACATTCAACACTGGACGCAGCTACACAGTGTCTATAAATGGCTGAATGTATTGATTCCCACAGCTGACGTTTATGACAGGGCTGCCCTCTGAAACAGTGTTCAGCAAACTGAATGCTCTGTAACTGGGGTGAGAAGAGCTCAAGCCATCACTGTCCGATGTTATGTAGTGTGTCAGATAAATACATTCCCATACTGCACACCTGCATGGATGTGGAGGGAGGTTTCAAGTCAGCTGGCAGCCAGGCAGCTTAACAATGAGCCACAGGGGGCACACACTAAAATGAAGCAGCTGTAGCCCATCAGCTAATGCAAGCACAACTTCACTATGGAGAAATGGAAATACAATTAAGTTCCAAATAAATAAATAAATACATCTAACATTTTTAAATAACCTAATTTAGATGTACACACAGACTTTACAAATAAAATATTAAGAGCAGAACATGTATTTAATGAACTACTAAATTGTAGATAGATGTTCAGGCATGATTCAATTGGATTACAAAAACTGCAAAAATGCAATTGAGGTAATGCTAATGTTAAATAAATAAGATATTCAAATAAATAGACCATATATAAATAGTATATTTATTATTGTATTATTCATAAAACAGACTATGGAACAGTGTGAATGTGGAGCTAAAGCGATGTCCAGACATTAACCAGTTCAAGAGGAAATACAGAGAAATTATTTTCTCGAGGTGCAGGGATGGGGAAGGTGTTTGACTATGTGTATGTGTGAGTATGTAGGTGTGTATATGTATATGTGCGTATATGTATATATGTGTATGTGTGTGTATGTATGTGTGTATGTACATGTGTATATGTATATATGTCAATCAACAGGTAAAGAAGATTAATAATAACAATAATAATTCATAATAATGACAATTATTGCAGATTATAGATTATAAATAAATCATTTAGGGACAAGGGGGTGAGATTAAATAAATTATACTTCTTCTCACTCCTTGTCGAACACTAGATGTGGGACTGTTTATGTTGCTAATGCTGTTGTAAATGTCATTTTCTGTTTTGATTTTTCTTACATGACTATGCACTGCAACATTTGTTTTGTTTTGTAATTATTTATTTTACTTTGAAATCAAATGTATCAATCAATCAACACATGCCTTATATGTCAAATTCAACGACTTGGCTGCAAACTACAAATTAAAATACACTCACACTTTTTTCAAAACATGTATTTTATTCATTTATCTTAAAAAATTAAAATAAAGTGCTTTTTATGTACAATATAATAAAAACAACAGTCACAATCTCAATGATACAAAAAATACAGTTCACAATGTTATTTGTACACAACAAATAAAAAAGGAAATCATGCAGGCAAGACCACATTTGTCTAATAGTTATTCAGTCAACTAAGCTTATGTTGTTCAGTACGCTGAGGCAAAGCGCCGCTGTGTCTCATGGCTGAGCCGATACGGAGGATTTGGAGCTGTGCTTGCATCTTACTGCAGCACAACATCGTGCAGCACAAATGATTAATTACTTCTATTGTGCCGTTTCATTGTAGTATGACCGTTTGAACAAAATCCTAATATGGTGTTGCAATGGATTGCCTACTGAAGCGGCCTTCCTAGGAAAATACACCGCTGTAGATGCTCTACAAAACATGTTATAGTTGGCTACATTCATGTCCTGTACAGTATGTTGCATTACTGAGGAGCCACTCAAAATGAAGCATCATTCACCAGGTTATTATTGACTTTTTTTGTGAAAAGCTTGTCATTAATAAATATGCATTCATGACACATTATTTACTTTTTTGGCATTAGGTCAAATAGTATAATTCTTAAATATTGACCTCTACAGAAAGATGTTTCCTATATGCACAGTATAACGTCTGACACAATGCGCAGAATAGTACAACATTTTGAGCGGCTCCAGGTCCTATAGTTTGCAGGTAATGGTGGCATGTAAAATCTACTGTTGACCCGTGTAGTGTTGTTGAGTTAAGTGTGCCCACGGAGGGCTACAATCACGGCCTTCACCACATCTCCGGTGGTGAGGTCACTGCTGGGTAGAGCTCGATGTGGCACGTGGCTAAAGGCAGAGCAACTTCATCTAAAGGCATTTTGAAAATATGCAGTGAGGTTATCCACCAAGCATCTGAAAGCAGGGTTTTCTGTCTCCAGAGAAATGTTATACAGTTCAGAAAATCTGATTTAGCAGTGATGTCAAACAATGCTCTGGGCCAAGGCTCTTAGAGGCTGATATTATTGTTATGCATCTGTTGGAAAAGGCTTTACTCTTGTTTATTTGGTTAGCCACAGCTAAAAAGATTAAATCGAAGGTAGAATGTTTGAGAAATACATGCATTAGTTTGTTTTGCAAAGAGTAAGATGAGAAGAAACACAATTGATGTCTTTATGGTGAATATAAGCCAACAGGCTCAGCGCAAAGACTAGAACATTGAGGAAATGATGTTCAACGAGGCAAAATGTGCATACCAGCCACTCTAAAATGTACCTTGTGTTTGTCACTGCAAAAAAACTGTGAGAAAGTGGGGCATTGAGGTTTTACAGAGAGTTATCTGCCGGGCTAGTTCCTGGCCGTGAGGAGTGACGTTGTGTTGAGGTTTTCTGGCAACCTCAACACAACGTCTGGGTGTTACTTAACAGTTTTTTTTTACTTTTGGACAGAGCCATGGTAGCCCTTTTCCTCATTTTCATTCTGTATGCTAAGTTAAGCTAAGGTTAGCATCTATCTTCTCATCTGACTCTCAGCAAAAAAGTGAATGCTCATCCTACTACATCACACTGCACCTCTAATTGAGTTTGACAAATATAAACAACAGATACTCCTCCTGCTTTGACATGCTTGATGAAAACCAGCCCAAGTGCTGATCTAACAGCATGGTAAGAAATGTACTGTCTTGTGTGCAAGATTGGAAATGTTTGCTGAAGTAGGCAGTAAAGCACTATGAAAACAAAATATCAGCAGTGTTCACTCTCTAGTTTAAAGACTATCTCTACAACACATCTTGCACAAGGTCCCTTGAAAAACACACAATATTAAGCACAGATACTGTATATACACAACAAAATCGAACGAAAAAGGAAACACTGACCACTGTTGCGCAGTATGCTGTGCAATTACTTTGTCAACTTGTAGCAGTTACATAACACTTCGTCATCTGCTCAGTGTTGTTCATAGCAAAAAGGTTTATTCTGTTTGATACTGGAATATATACTGTAGGCTTACTTGATCAATACAGTGAATTGGCGATGTATTCTAAGACATGTGGTGCCATATCGTCTCTATGGCCGTGTAAATGTTTCTCTTTCAGATTTACACAACACAATCAGCATCCTACATCTTTGGGAAATTCTGCTTGTTAAGTCTCAAAAGTCCAAGCTATGTGGGTGCAATGTGTTCGTCATGGCTGCACTGGTCCCTGTGATTTCTACAAATCATTTTCCTCAGCAGCTACACCTCATGTCTCTCAGTAGAGTACGCTCTGATTTTATTGACATGTGCAAACCTGTAGGTATTCAAGACCCTGATTACTTGTGCTTTCACATTACCATCGCAATGACATCTGACTGAGTGCGGGGAACGCCATGTATGTTAGAAATGTAACCTGCTGGGGAGGCGGGGGGGGGGTTATATTGAGCCTATACAGCGCTCTGTGCAACTACATCACTACATAGTGCAGCTGCAGTGTGGAAAAGATAACATGAAATATCATCCCTACACTACAGAGACAGTTATTAATAGTTGTTCATTTTGAGTTATTGGCGCTTAGATGAACAGTTTGTGTTTTTAGCGCTCGTCAAACTAGTTGTACCTGTATGTTTCAGTGTATAGTAAGAAGGCAAATAAGTCCTTTAAGGGTAGCTAAAGGAAAAACTGGAATATTTTCTCACCTGACAACCGCGAGACAAGTGTTCACATGAAGAAACCTTCCTCCTTTGGCCCCAGTTCAGATTCTCCATGAACGTCAATTATTTTTGCTCAACACAGTCTGAAAAGTTCGTCATGAGCTAACAGTCTTCGAGAAATGTCCATCTGTGCACTTCACATTTGTTTATTATTAGTGCCACTTTTGTGAAACCCACTTCTGGTTCCTCCACCATGTGCTCTTCGACAGTGATCAATGCTAACGCAAAGCATGGAGTGGTCATAACAGAATGGCACTATTGCATTAGATAAGACAATCAAGTTGTTTTTTTTGGCACAGTGCACATGATGATTTTGCTGCTGCCCTGAAGATGGAGGGGTTGTGGACGTTCCTTTTTTTCTTTTCTTGGCTCTCTGTGCTTGTAAAGTCCGCCTTGACTGACGTAACAATGTCAGGTCTCTTTTCCATATTTATTTTAAGAGCCCATCATGGTACCTGCAGGTTAATACTGAAGAACATGGCTGCCTCAGAGATGTAGAGCAACAGGGTCCCTAATCGTCCATGGTGGGGTGATGTGTAAATGATCCTTTGAACAACAACAACAACAACAACATACATTCAGGAGGTAAATGTCAGTATTTAGGCCCTGGAGCATAACTTATGATCATCTTTCTTTTAGTTATAGTCCTTTTAATGTTTTTTCCAAGAGCATGTGGCGTCTTCTCCTGATCAGCCTCATCTCTCATCATCTTGATCCTCATACACTCATGGCATTTATTCAGCAAAAAGGGAACACATGTGCTCTTGACTTCCATAACGATGGATCATAAATGAATATGCAAAAAATGATATATTCTCCTAAACCTGAACTCTTGGTGACCATGTAGCTGTAGCTTGGTTCTAGTGTGCATAATAACAGAAGTACATCTTCTGCAGAGCATGTGTTAGGTTACAGGTACTTAAATAAGGCTGGGAAACCTATCAATATTCATAAATTATTTTATAATGTCATTTAATTGACATTAAGTAGACATTTTAATGTTGGATCTTGCATACCTTAAGTAATATGGTGATAAATATTGATATCAGAAGAAGGTCTTCTAGTTACTCTGGTGTTTTTCTTCCTCGTATTGCCCAGCCTCACACACATCAGTGGCCGTGAGAATGACAAAGAGTTATATTCTGAGCAGCTGCCATGACTGTTGATCCTGGGCCTGCCTTATGCATCGCACCAGACCAACCTCTGGCTTGGGAGTGGAAATGGTTAAAGAAATGACCTCCGCATTGATCACAGAACAAAAGATGACTAAAATAAAGGATGTGCTGTGATGTAGAGGGATGTCAGGGTCTCCTCTCCTTTGCTCGGCGGCCTGTATCCCTCATGGAGATACAGGGGGGCAACTTTTTTTTAGCGAACACTGTGCTCTCATACGATAGAGTCTTTGATCTCGGAGCCTAGCCTCACTCTGGGCCGGGGGCAGGTCGGGGAATACTCCACGTGGCTCTCCTTCACATTGAGCGGCCGCCTGTCGGAGGCCTCGGAGAAGCTCTTGCTGTTATCGGGCGAGGACTCGTGCGTGGGCGTGCTGCAGATGTAGTTGTCGTTTAACGTCTGGTAGCCCTTGTGATCAGAAGTGGAAACGGGGATGGTGCTACCGTTTAGGGGTAAGCTCTCAGCGGGCTTTCCCACAATCCTCGGCTTCTTCTGCTGCATGTTAGGGCACTCGCCTTGCTTCAGCATGGACTTCATGTGATCTCGGTTCCTGTAGATGACGAACAGGGAGAAGACCACGAGGGAGAAGGCCAGCAGGGCGCACACCACGATCAGCTCGTTCCAGTACGTCTTGGTGTGGAGGACCTGCCCCGAGCGAGCCTCGCCCGGCAGGATGATGCTCTCCTCTCGCTCAATGTGCGGGGTGCGCGAGTGACCAATCAGAGTGGTGCTCTCCTGGCGAGGCTCCGCCCTCACACAGTAGTTGGCCAACAGCTGGCGGAAACCCTCCTCTTCGGACCAGCACTCGTAGGTCTCCACCCTGTCGGCCTGCGCCACCACCACCAGGTTTCCCTCTGGAGTGGCGTACAGGAACTGGCTGGCCGCGTCACTGTAGCTCCACCTCCTCTGCGCCAGGTTGGACCGCGACTTACAGGGCAGGACTTTGAAAGTGTTGATTGGGAGTGTGATGAGCTTGCATTGGGAGCCACCTATAAATACGTATGAAAAAAGGAGACAATAAAGCTTTAAATGACCTAAAGTTTCAGTTCATTAAACCGTAAGGAACAGTTCAAATCTTGAGCCTTTTCACATTTGTCTGTTTAAAGGCTAGAGACAAAACAGCGTTACAAGTCTTGCTCTATCCAGAGGTAACACAACCTGCCTACTAGCACCTTTAAAGCTCACAAATAAACATGTTGTACTATATTTGTTTAACCTCAATCGTACCACCTGGGGTACCGGCAGTTTTAAAAGATGGAACTATTTATTGAGTTTATATTTCCCATAGGTGCTAATTAAAAATATCACACACTATCAGGGGAGGTAGAGCACTCCGTCAGTCATTTTAAAAGGAGGCAGACTCAAATACAGCAGTCACAGATTTCCTCATGTGCCCGGCCTATTTTTGCTTTATAAAATAAGCAAATAAACACATTTTCCTCATAAAGAATCTGTGTGTTTTTTTTTTAGATGAGAGAGAAAGAGATTTTTGTGGTTACGGAATTATTTACTGTATTAAACAGTATATATATGACTGCATATTAAGATGATAATTAAAGTGAATAGTTACACAGAGAAGTGTTTGCTTTTACCTGCACTCATACAAATAAGCTAATATTTGTGTTGTTGTGGTGTCCAGTAGGTAAAAACACTTTAATTACAGAGCACTACACAAAGAGCGCCCACTCACGAGAAGCGGCTGGTCGGGCAGCTCTGGCGCTGGGGATCGTCCGGTTACAGATTGCTGATGTGTCCGCCTCCTCCACATCCTGCTGCCAGTGACTGAGACAACACACACCACAAAAACAACAGTGTGAGGGATGGCAGCTGTAATGAGAGGAACCTGCTGCAGTTGTGTAACCCTCTGTAAGTCTGTCATTGTTTCACCTGAAGTACAGCTCCATCAGCATGACTAAGAAAACAATCTTCTTTTAAAAGCTTGCTAGTCAACAAAATCAATAGGAACTTTGCATGCATTTGTATGTCTTTGTTTGGGTCTTTTAAGTAACCTGAAAAGGATGTTTTAATACCTGTACTTCAAAATGTGTGAAAAAAAGCTTTTCCAAATATTCATCAATTTGGAACCAAATGATGGTTCCAAATTGTCCAAATGTCAACGCCTGAATGCAATGCAGTGCACTGGTGATAAGCAAGGAAGTTTAATTGATAACTTGCAACTAAATCACCTAAAGAAATACTCAACTAGAATACCTTTCTAGAAAAGATGGATGTACTGTCAAAGCTGGAAGTTGAAATTAATTGACTTCAAAGAGATGAGTACTAACAATCTTCACTTTAAAGTGCACCTATCATGCTATTTTTAGGTAATAGCATAGGTCTCAGATATATAAAAATATATAAAAAACATGTCTATGAAGGGTTTTGCTCAAAATACCAAACAGATCACCCAAAAAAAGAATTGATACAAAAGAAAAGGAGGGGGCTGAGCTCATGCGGGAGATTCTACCGGCAGCTACTGCCGTGATGAAACGCCATATCATGGATTATCAAGGATTATTTCTGAAACAGTATGGAGCTCAAAGGCTTTCTCTCTTGCCGGTTATACCACAAGGTGAGTTCCTTTTTATTTCCTGCTTCTTCACACACATGCTCTGTGCAGTACAGGTTAGCTCTGAGTGTTAGCGATGCTAATGTAAACACAGACCATATTACATCCAAAACAGTCAGGCATTGTTTCTGATAGCAACGTTTCTGATAGGGCCGTGGGTCCACATTTCCGATATTACGTCATATCGGACGCAAATCTGGATCAGCTCCGTTGTAGCCCCGTTTTTAGAGATTTGGGTACGGAGGAAAAGAGAGAGGGTTTTATTTTCTGACGCTGCGTGAGTTCCCCGACACACCGGGGACACATATTGATGTATAAAAGACATCAAAAAGTGCATTTTGCATGATAGGTCCCCTTTAAGTAAAAGCGCAAATGCTCCTATGAAAAGTAAAAATTCAAAGAAAAAGCACCTGGTCAATAAACTACTCAAAGTAAGAGATACTTTTGGTTTTAATACGGAGGGCCAGATACATTTAGAAGTCTATTTCAGGCAAGATAAAGTCAAGTCTGGAGTCTTTGGTCAAGTCTTGTGTTTATGTGTCTTGTGTCTGTGTGTGAGCGCTCACCTGTCAGGTGGAGCCATCCTGACGTCCCGGCACAGCCGCCCGGTCCAGGCGCAGTATGGGTCTCGGGACAACACACACTCTCCACAGCTCAGGTAGTTGGAGCAGTTTGCCACAGGAACCTCCACCAGCCCAGAGTTTGACGACACAAACAACAGACCCTGCGGATGAGACAAACACATGTGATACTCATTCCTCATCACAAAGGTTAAAGGGCTGAACAGAACGTCTGCTTTGGGTTACTTATCCTGATTTCAAAAGGATAAACCATGCCAAAATAATTACTCAAGACAAACAGAAGAATAAAACCTAAACAAAGTACTAACTCTGGCCAGCTGTTCTCTTACTTGATGCCAGCCAAGTCATTTGATTGTGATCAAAAACATATGGCAGCGGTGCTCAAGTGGTCTCTACAGAGCATTGTCATTTACTTCATTACATTAACCTCACTTTTAACTCATTATGTATCATTGTGCTGAAGTGCTATTATCCAGAAATGCATTTGCTCCATGAACGTGATGCTGACGTACATTACGCCACCCTCTTCCCAAAACGGCAGACTATATTTAGGCCATGTTATCTACCAGTATATTAGATATACATCATGTGGATTACGTCTGTCCCTCATATCCCTATTTGGAGCTAAGAACATACTCACAAAAGTATCTTGGACTATATTGGAATTACATAATCTTAGATAAGATTGCTGTTTGGCTGCCCCGGGAGAGGCCATTATGTAATAAAAGGGAGGAAGGTAATGAAATGTAGCTCCGGGGAAAATGCCAGGGAGGATCAGAAACTAAGACCTCGCTACAGCTTCCAGGAAAACTCAATGGACCGGCCGCTGTGGAAAGAAAATTCCTGTAGCCAGCTCCGGTAAATCCAGCTCCTCCGCAATTTTATTACTTGAGAGTTTACGTATAGAAAAGGTAAACAACATAACATTAAAAATGAACTGACACAAACCAGTATGACAACAATGATTATAGATGAGTATTAGGAGGTGAGATTTACCCTCTGAGGATCGAGTTCGATGTGTTGCACAGGCTGAGGCTCAGGAAACAGAATCATCTCCTCGATGATGTGCATTTTATCGTTGGCATTGATGGCTTTATGGAGCTTTCCATCATCTGCGAGACACAGGGGACAAGTAGAAGAGACTTAGACTGTAGGCAGGGGACAGCTTGTAGGGGAAGGAAGCCATTTCTACTGTTGTGAAATCACAGTTTAAGTTCGAGAATAATGGGAGAATACCTTGTAATGTTATTTTTCATTTTGATGATTTAAAGGTAGGGTAGGTAAGTTTGAGAAACCGGCTCGAGTGCGCTAGAATTTGAAAATACACAACCGGAGAAAATCTGCCACTTCCTTACAGAGCCCCTTCTCCAACACACACGAACGCGCACATGACCAATGAGGGCACGAGATAAGTTTGTGCACAGATGGAAGGCTGACAGGCAGGTAGGCCATCCAGTTATTTTAGCCGGGCCGGCTAAAATAATTGGTCGTGCTTTTTACAGTATTACGGCTTCCACAGATGACATTTTTTTATGGATTTTTTGTCAAAGCACTTAAGATATTCATTGCTATCGGGATGTTAAGAGCATTCCATGGAATATAACAAAAAGTGTATCTCGAGCCGGTTTCTCAAACTTACCTACCCCACCTTTAAGGAAAGACCCACAAATAATAAATAAGTAGTTGTGTAATGAGCCGCACCTGTTCCGATGAAGAGCACGTCGTAGGCCCTCTCCATGCCTTGGATCTTGTGCACGGCGATCTGTGTGTAGCGGACGTTGCGTTTCAGCAGCAGGGGGGCGCTGCGGATCACACTGTCCATCAGGAAATGGTCCTTGACGAAGTTTAGTACTTTGTCGGGCATGTGCAAGGACGACTGGATACCCATTTGCCTGGCGTGGTTGGTTACACACTGTAAGGGAGTAAATTAGAAATGAAATATGACTTATGAATTCCAGGTTTACTGCTTATCCCAGTAGACCTAGAAGTATAAATCACGAGACAAAATAGTGTCTGGTTTTACTTATGAAGTACATTAAGATTGGAGTGAGGTATCATTGGAAACAAAGAATAAATACGTAGTTTTGTACGATAGCAGACCTTGAAACTGCTGCATTGACTAATATACGTTTGTAAACATGTTTTTCTAAGCAAATATCTACTAGTTTTAAGCTTTTAGGCATTTGTTTTGCCCCAGGGAATTATGAAGAGTTAACTGTCAGCAAGAAAGCAGATTTGGAAGATTAAAGGAGAACATCTGCTTTAAATCAACCCGTTGAACAGCCCTCGGTAACAACCAGAAATGTTTTGTAAATGTGATAACAAAATACATATTTGACATGGTAAACATGTGACTCAATAGAATCTGATGCTAGTTGAAAGATCAGATGCACAGACTGAACCAAAATAAGCTGAATTGCATGTTTATCACAGGGTATTTCATGCTCCACTCACCGCCCCGGGCCGTGGTTCTGGCACTGGATGGTTGTAGGTGTACCACTGCTGCGTCTCCCTGTTGACCTCTCGGTAGCGCCCGCTGAAGGCTCTCTCCACCTGGGCCATGGTGAAAGCACACACTGCCGAGCTGCCTGATGCTCCTTTATACCTGTGACAACATAAGACATGTATTATACCTCAGTTTCAATGCATGCAACCCTTTTTATTCACCTAATCCCTGCTTTCTGCAGTTGTCATTCATTACCTGGCAGCTTCTGTGTGGAGAACAGTTGTAGAGTGGGCACTTGAATGATTCCCATATTACAACCTTTATTTTGTTGATACATTAATTAGACATTGGGGTTGCATGGGCTTGTGTTTGAGCTTCTTACAGCTGCTCGAAATTCAGAGGAGCCAAGTTGGAAAAAGGCAACTAGCCAAGTTTCCGTGCAGATATTAAATAAAATCTGGCTCAAGATGGTGTGTGTGTGTGTTTGTGTATAAACATAAACTGTGACAGCTCCATAAATCAGATTCATCACATGTATGTCAACGTTAAGTGAACCTCCTCTCGTTTCTTACCACTGGGAGGTGAAGACGCCATAGAAGACGGTGCTCTCCCAGCTGTCTCCCATGGGCTTCAGGACAAACATGTCCTGGATGATGTTGAAGGGGAAGCCGTCGTCCGGGAGGGAGCAGAGGAGCTGGGCCTTCAGGAAGGTCGTCCATTTCTTCTGCAGCACACGCTCGCCGCCTCTATCACCCTGCAGACAGAGCAAGTGTGTTAGAAGAAGACCCAAGGACAAAAAACATCTTAGTTTTAAGGCGAGCACAGAGACACTTTCTCCATTCAGCAGATTGATGATGAAACATTCTCGTGTCAAACTCTTCTCATACGTACTTAAGCTAGACCAGGGTATATGCAGGAATCCTGAAGTCAAATGTAATACCTTTTTTAAGACCCTTTCCATACATTTTAAGACCTCATCGCCACTTGGAGTTTTAACCGGTTACATTGGCGACACACTTTACCTCACATTTGACTATATACAGTATTGATTGTCCTTCCTCCTTATCTTTCAACCATTTGGACGCAAACTTGCATTTCCCCATAACGATGTTGTTTAACAACCGGCATAAACGGACCTTCGCGCGCCATCAAGCCGTGAGCGTGCGATGTCCTGTTCAGATGACGTCAAATCCAACGGGATGCCATAAATAAACTACACAGAATCACACTACACACCTACGCAATGATTACATTCAGGCAGACTGTGGAATACAACCTCTTTGGACAATTTATATACTTATTGAAAACAAGCTACAAAATGTAATACCTTGGAAAATGCCGCTTAATACTTTTTAATAGCCATTTTCGCTAATTTGATTTATCAACTTTTAATACTTTTTAAGACCCCGCGGACACCCGGTAGACTTAAACATCCCAAAGAAATCTGTCAATAAGCAAACTTATTCTTTAGTGGAGCAGGATTAGATATGGTGTATTTATCTAGCAGTTAGAAGGGTTAGAAAAGACCTGCAGATGCAATCCTTCGTCTTTGCTTCAGGTGGTGCTGTTGTGATCAAATAAGGAAATCAGAAAGTGATATTGGGACAGCAATGACCCTTTTTGGGGGAAATAAACCGGACAAATAAAAACCAGGACTTTTAATGCAGCTCCAAGTATTTCAATCCTTTCCTGTGGTGTTGTGCGGAGCATTGTACCAAACTACAAAAGGACATTTCCCCCATAAAATGAAATACTTAAATGAAAAAAAGATGCCTTAGCACACCATATTGGTTGCTCTTTGAAGTAGAGGAGGTGGTGAAATGGAAAACAAACAATGGTTAGTTATTAATTACAGCTTTGAAATCAGCATCAGTGGTTCTCTCCTCTCTTCTCCTCCGAGAAACAGAGGAGGCATTCACTCCTTTTAAGCTGTCACTAAATGTAAAGATAAACAGTTATCAGACTGCTCTGCTAGGACTGGCAATTATCAAAGATCTGTAAACACACCGAAAGAAACTCCTCCCAAGTACAGCTCGCAAGCTGAAAAACACAGGAGGAGCACGAGGAGGAGGAGGAGGAGGAGGAGGAAGAGCATGACCAAAACAAGTGGTCTCGCCCAATCTCAAGATAGTTTCCTGCCTCAGATCCAAAACACCACCAGAAGGAGCTTAAAAAACAACTCCTTATAACAGCACAGGAGCGAATGACCCGTGAGGAGATGATACAACTCAAAACTATCAGTGGTGTAATAAGTGAAGTACATTTACTCAAGTATTGTATTTAAGTAAGATTTTGGAGTACTTGTACTTTGCTTGACGATACTTTATACTTCTCCAATGTTGTACTCCACTACATATATTTGACAACATTAGTTACAAGTTAGTTTAAAGATTCAGCTTATTGGCTAAAACGAAATACAAATAAACTAATAAATAAACTATGATATACAGTATAACTATAGGTTAGAGATATTGAGCACTAGTATGTAAAGTACTTAAATTAGCTCCACCTTTACCAGCTGTGATGAACACATTAAAGGGGACCTATTATGCAAAATCCACTTGTTCATGTCTTTTATACATCAACATGTGTCCCCTCTGTGTAAAGAGACTCTCTCTTTACACAGAGGGGACACATGTCTCTTCTACATCAACATGTGTCCCCTCTCTAGCGCCGTTTACACGAGGAGAAAACTGCTTGTATCTGCATAGTTTCGCGTGCGTATAGCCCTATTATTTACACGAGGCCGATAGAAACTGACCCTACAAACGATAACGGGTCCCAAGGTGGATAGATTTGCAAACGAAACGCTCTGGGGGGTCAACCGAGTCCGTGTAATCACCTCTATACGAATATTTCCTGAAAAAATAGCGAAAAAAAATAAATAAATAGCACCTCTCCTGCTCATTGCTGTAGCAACTATCAAAAATAGCTGTGTTAATTAAACGCACAAGGGGTTCTTGAATGAAATAATATTATAAAAGGCAAACCAGAATAGTTAACGCCCAATATACTCCTTAAACAAAATAAACAGAGTCAGATTTCATGCATTGATCCAAAGGAGGATCTCACCCGGTGTTTGTAGAGAATATCTCTCTTTTCTGAGCGGGTCCTCTCCACGGAGACGTCGGTCGATGCAATATCCACAGATTCGGTTTCTTTCAGTTAACTTCCCCGTAGCATTTATCCATATGCTGAGGAAATTACTATATCCCGCTGAATACCAGCAATCGCCACACACACTTCCTACTGTCAGTAGCTACTGCTAGTGCTACTGCTACTGACCATGCTACAGATATTAGTGCAAAAATCTACAGCTCCTCTACCACAACCATCAGCAACAAGTGGACATGGAGAATTACATGAACTACATGTTGCTAAATCCACGGCGGGGCATGAACAGAAGGGTAGCCATGGCAACATTGCGGCGGGGGCTGCTGGGGCTGCTCTTCTTCGCTGCTTTTGGTGTATTTTGGCGGAAGTTACAGCGCCACTTACAGTCCCGGCATATGTACTACAGCGTTTCCAGCGGCCTCGTTTGAACAGACACGTTAAATGAAACAAATGCATGTGAACGGAAGACTTTTTTAAATACGCATACTGTGCATAAACGCAAACGGTCCCGTGTGAGCGGGGCCTCTGTGTAAAGAGACTCTCTCTTTACACAGAGGGGACACATGTCTCTTCTACATCAACATGTGTCCCCTCTCTGTGTAAAGAGATTCTGAAAGTTTCAGGAACAAAGATTCTCTCACTTTTTGTCCTGATCCATTTATATAAAAACCTGTCTGAAAATCAGCTGATCAGATTTTGGCCACTTTATGAACGATTGTTTTGGCTTGTGTAACCATTAGCCAATCACCAACCAAGGTAACCCCCCCCCCCCCCCCCACCTTATCACCTGAATCTCCTCCTAGAGCACCATTGAGTTCTTTTTAACCAAATATCTCTCAGAGGGGCGTGGGGAGGGGCTCCTTATTTTCATCTGAAGTAACAGACAGAGAATCAGCACTTTTGAAACAGGGCTGAAACAGAGGGGATTATGGGATGCTACATTGATCTGTTTGGTGTTTGGAGACAAACACTTCAGAGACATGTTTTGTATATATCTGAGACCTATAATAAAGAAATGAAAAACAGTATAATAGGGGACCTTTAAGGCATCAAAAAAAGTAATCACTTTTTTTTCATATTCATCTAAAATGGGATATCTCGCACAATAAGTACTTTTACTTAAGTATATTTCCATACCAATACTTTTGTACTTTTACTTAAGATTTCAAATGGGCCTTTTACTTGTAACAGAGTATTTTTACACTGTAGTATTTCTACTTTTACTTAAGTGAAATAGCCGAGTACATCTCACACCACTGAAAACTAAAACTATGAGAGACATTTTCCTGCCTCAAAATCCAAAATATCATGAGCACGAGCCTGCAAAACAACTCCTTCATGACAGCACAGAAGTGAATGAAAAACATGCTAAAACTATAACTCTCCCTGTTTTCTCCTCTGTGTTGTTACAAATAAACAATCTTGTTGCTCAACGCTGAGGTGAAAGCTCGTGGGGCCGATAGATGCACGGTCTGAGAGCCAATTACTAGTCTGTGGTAGTAGCCCTTCCTCATAATGAGGAGACCACATTCCTGCTCTCAGCTGTCCTCTGCGCAGCTACTCTCAATCGCATCGACCACACCCCCGATAGCTTCTCTACAAAAACACACTCGCTATTTTGTTCTGGATTACACCTCTCTTATATTTTATCTGCATTTAAGCATTACAGATTCCTTATAGATGAAAAGAAGGTAAAGAAAGTAGTGCCACACTGCGTTGATAATCTGCCTGCTTTCCACAGTCAGTGTGCGCACCTGAATAAACAAAAGAAAGAGGGAGCAGAAGAAGGGAGGGGGAGAAAAAACCACTTCGGAAGCAGAATTACTCGGAAAACCCAAGTTAAACAGTAGTGAGGCCAGCAGGAGAAAACTGAAATGCCTTTGATATCTCACGAGAAACATGGCTTCTTTAAAACGTCTGGCAAGATGAACATATTCAAAATATTACAGATATCAAAATAAAAGCACATTAACATTTTTGGCCTTAGGGTATGTACACAGAGAGCATGCTTTCTGTCAGTCTGCAAGAGTGTGTTATACTAAACACACACCTTCATACCTCGCCGTTACCTAATCTACACAGGGTGTGTGTTCAGATACGAGACACTGTTCTGAGAAAAATAATAAGATGAATATGGTAATAGCTGGGGATGTGAGCTTGCAGCAATAGGGCGGGTTTCTCAAAATCAATTGAGGCTTTAATACTGGTCTGATGGGAGGAAAAGACACTGTGAGATGTGGCAGGTGCATGCGGCAGTTCTGAAAACAACAGGAAATGAGTTACTGTAGCTGGTCGCTGATTTGTCTCGCTCACCAATAAGATCTGCAGCAGCAGCTCTTAAAGGCAATTACAGTGCTTTAAAACCCTTGGAGCCTGATTGGAGCAATTTGCATCTCCTTCTGTGAGTCATATAACTCAGTGAGATCTAAAAACACAGACATGATATGCATATTTTTGAATTCAGTGTGACTTACATATTTAGAGGATGTCTTTATCGCTGATGCCCATCACACATAAACATCTATAAATCACCCTAAGAATCGTTAAAAGATGCCTCTTACAACCCCAGAATTTGCCTGAAAATCATCCTGTTATTTTAAGTTTCCTTTAATATCAAAGTAATCCAGTTATAGCTTTCTGTACCTCCAAAGGTATGTTGCAAACAGAAACTGCCGATACCCTATTTTCAACATAAATGAAATGGTACCAAAATGGTAACAAATGTTATACACGGGGCTTAGTTGTAGCTCATAGCATAAAAGCTGTTAACATCCCCAAAAGCATCATGGGAACTGTAGTTCCATGTTGAGCGTGAGTTATTGTCTGACTGAGGGGGGTAGCACAGTGTCAGATTTTAAAAATATCTAGTCTAATGCGTGTTTCACAAAAACAAGAACTGACTTATTATAAGCCTAAGAAGTTATCCAACCCTCACAAGCTATATTTAAATTACAAGCAATGTTTCCATGGTTACAATTTGTGACACTTGTCCTTTAAGTCTTAATATACCCAAAATCCCTGGAAAATTAGTCCTTCTATCGTCTATCTTAAAACCAGCTGCAGTTCTATGATATCGGTTGCTTGCATGCATAGAAAAGGGTGTTGGAGAAAAACATTTGCAAGGCGTTCATTTGCACATCATTACAAACTACAAGAGCATTTATCTTAGTAGGAAGTGGACAGCAGTTGGAAGTCCTAAGCCTCATCTCAAAGATTTGTTCATGTCCGTAAGAATTACCCCAGTAAATTGGTGATTAAACCACCTGCTTCCCTGCTGTACTGCCACTGAACAGCGTCTGAAAAGATTCCTGTCAGGGGAACGAGTGCTGCTGCATTCCAGAGAAATAAAGGCGCTTTATATCGCAGAGAAAGCCATTCTTCCGCCAGTTCATCTGCAGCAAGTTGCCACAGTCTGGGGGCTTTCTGTCAATGATTTCCATATATAGAACCCAGGAGGAGCTCTGCCGGCTGAGAGAGGTGTCGCAGCTCCTGAGTGCCAGAGTTCTGCAGGACTAAGTCATTAAGCTGTCACTTAAGATTACATGCTGCCCCCGTGATTACTCACATTACTGCCTCCACGAACAAGAGGCATCAGTCAGGGACGGATGCGGAGTGCATTTATAGCGGGCGGCCGTTTAATTGATCTGATCTCAGGTGAAAAGGGATAAAGTCTGCTGCTGATTATTCAGGATGATCGAACCAAACTAAACTCTTGTAGAGGAAGAGCAGGAGGAAGGGGATGACGTCAGCAGTTTAAATGATGCGAGTGAATTCTGCAGGTACTACAGTTGGCATGCCTTTCCTGCAACAAAAACAGGCCATATAGTAGAGTGGAAAAAGCATTTCATATTGCTGCGAAGCACCCTTGAATACTAATAATGCCTGCAAAGCTCAAAGCGCTGGTGGAGAAAGGCAAAGAGCTGGAGGAGTGGACGAATGCAGCTGACATTGTGAGGGAGATGGAAGGAGAGGGGGGGGGGGTGACATTGCAGAGGAAAAAGGAGGGAGGGTGGCGTGTTGAGGAGGAGAGGATGATTCAGGCAAGGGGAAATCTGTTGAAAACATGTTTGCACAGTCAAAAAGAAAAGGATTTAGCGCACCCGTGACATATTTTCCATTGCATCTACACAGGCATGACGTACGGCTAAATGTGACCAAACGTGCTTCGACATGGGAGCGTCCCTTCTTGTTTGGAGGTAATTGTACCGGGATTAGAGAGAGGAAGCATGAGGCCCGTACTGTGCCTGTTATTTGTGCGTGGTTGCCTTATTTAATGACCCAAACCCCAGGTGTCTTACCTTACACACGCGAGCAATCCGCGACACAATGGTGTTGTCAAAGAAGTCGAATTCCTTCCCCGCCTCGCTGAAGAAGAAGTAAATCTTGTCGTCGTCTCCTACGGGGTTGCCTACCGGCTGACTCTCCTCAATGTAAGCCGACCCGACAAAGACGGGATCTGTTAAAAATAGATAAACACAAAAGAAACATGTGTTATCATCCACGCTAGGAAAACAATCTTTCTCCGCTTTAGTATCGCTGAAAAATGTATTTAGAGAGCTGTGAACACTCTGGCTGTTTTGAAGTACATGTGCTGCGACTGATAGGGCCTCTCAGTCTGCATGCATTAGCCACTGCGCCTCGCTAATGATCGCTACTTTCTGGAGCTCATCTGCTCTGTTGGGTACATAATGGAAGATGAGTACAGTCTGCCATCTGAGGGGAGTTTACCTTGCAGCCATTTTAAAGAGTTCTCCGTCTTCAGAGCGGTTCCCTGGCCCAAACTCTTGTAAATGACAGGCTCGTTCCCTTGGAAGTTGCTGACAGTACCGGTGTACAACTCACCATCTGGAAGAAAAAAAAGAAAAGATTGTAAGACTTTAAATTAAGAACTTGATGTTGCTTTTAATCACACATAATGAATTACAAAGAATTGGTGCGCTGGGGGCTTCTCAACGGTAACAGATGAAGTCAGTAATAGCTTGGAGCAAAGTGAGAGCGGTTTAAGGGAGGGATTACAGAAATAATTTCTTCCACTAATATGCAGCTCAATTATTCGCTAATTGCTCGTCAAAGAAGTTGAACACAAACGCCTGTTGGTGTCCAGCTATTTATCAGAAGAACGGACAAACAACATTAGCAGGCCCAAAAGGACTCATTACTGCATCAAAGTGGTAGTTTACATCACAGCAGCTTGGGAAACAGCCCATAATAATACCTTGTTCCTCGCACGCCAAAAGTTTAAAGTGACACAAATGTAGAAAAATAAGTGTGTGACTTCATACCAACAATGATGGCGGTGGATTTGTACTCTGGATTAAAGGGGCAGCGGCTGCGCCCGTCCTCCATCACGACCTCGCCCACTTCGTCTCTCTCCAGCGTGAACGTTGACGTGTTCTGGAGACAAGACACAAACAGAAAATGTCCCTCAGGCACAGTCCAATTAAACTCTACTTACAGTAAAAAGCCAGCTCGGGCTCTTTCTCTGCACTTCTTCATTACAATATACACCGCGAACAGACTTTTAGGGAGTTCAGTCACTTTGAATAGAGAGTAGCTCTGTCTGGTGGATAACATAAGGATTTAGGATACTGTTAGTGACAGGAAACGATGTTATGTATACAGTAGATAGAGGGTATGGCAGTCACATTTATAAATCCTTGTTGATCTGATATGAAAGGATCTGTTTTGAGATACTTTTTAAATTGGCAACAGTGAATTGATCCCATTTCCTGGTTAGCCAAAACCTGATTTATCCTATGCATCAATGCTTTCGAGCTGCTGTTAAAAAACATCATTAGGCTTCACTGATTACTATCACTTCGAACACAGCTACTGTAGTTTTTTGTGAATCAACAACACATACACCATGCTGTTCCCATAAATGCTAAATAATGTGTATTAATGTGTAATCCTTTGCTCCAAAAAAAGGCCCAGAACTCCTCAAACTCGGGTATAAATTATGCAATGCTTCCAACCAGCTGTTGCAGGAATTAACTAAGCCTCTGAAAACATTTTTATGATATAATGTGTGACCTGCTTTTAAAGATTTATGTCATAAACTAGGACAAATAGACTTTGGGCTGAGTGGATAAGCAGATCATCATTAAGGGACAGATTTAAGTTCTGTTAGCTTTAGTATTTTAATTTGTTGAGATTAAGCAAATTACTTTATCCTTTCAAAGTACTTTTTGTTTCTGTATTCAGGCAGGTTTATTTGATTAACACCGCAGGTTGGTTAATGTACATACAATATTCTTTGTTCAAGTGTATATGTCATTATATAGGTCATTATTTAGCCTCTGAGAACAGCTGTATAATGTCTTCTTTGGCTCTGGGGAGCTTTGAGGGAAAAAGTCTGAGAAAATATGACATGAATTGCGTAATGTCAGGGTTTGGCTTTTTAAGGGAGTCTGAGTAACAAACAGAAGTTTGAACATGTTGTTACCGGGCAGGGCAGGGAGAGTCTAGAAAACAAGTCATCATGTTGCATTATGTGTGGGTGACGTCTTCAAAATACTCCTTTGTCCGACCAACAGTCTAAAACCCAAAGATAACTTAAATGACTTAAAGAAAAGAATGGCAGCACATTCTCAAATTTGAGAAGCATGACACTTAACTATACAAATGTATCGATTATCAAAATTGATTTCCTTTTCTTCGACTGATTAGCCAATTGTTTAAACACTGTTTAAGAGTTTAAAATCAAAAAAGATGTGACAAGTCTTGAAAAAACAATCCTAAAAATTAAATGATAGATTCTCATTTGTTCAATCCATCTTTAAACAAACCTGACGTGTCTATATGTACCATACAAGGGTGCTCAACAACTGTCTGTAAGATATTATCTTCACCCAGATTGAATGCATTTCTGCACAACGTATATTTATTGTTCCCCATCACTTAAATTGAAATTGCTCACAGAAGGTATCTACTTACAGCCAGTACAGAGAAGAGGAACTATTACAGTGAGCAATAAAGCATTCAACGTGCGTATGAGAAGGTGAATATTGCATTTACATAGAAAAGATTACGTGTTCAATTTGCGGTAATAGCAATACCTTGTTCCATTTAATCAAATCAAATTAAATAGGACAGTGTCGAGTGCCTGTTTCCTGGAAAATCTTCCCATGCTTAATCACTATGGAGTTGTTTTTATAGCCAGGGGTTTGTTTTAATACATGTCTGTCATCTGATCTCACACACACACACACACACACACACACACACACACACACACACACACACACACACACACACACACACACACACACACACACACACACACACACACACACACACAACACACACACACACACACACACACACACACACACACACACACACACACACACACACACACACACACCACACACACACACACACACACACACACACACACACACACACACACACACACACACACACACACACACACACACACACCACACACACACACACACACACACACACCACACACACACACACACACACACACACACACACACACACACACACACACACACACACACACACACACACACACACACACACACACACACACACACACACACACACACACACACACACACACACACACACACACAATCTGAGTTCAGGGCATAAAGTCGTGCCAAGTGATCTCCAGTCTGAGACGTCTGGTGTTTGTCTTTCCCTCTGACGTCAAAGCGGAGATTGTAATCTGTTTTAAGAGCCGAGTTGTCACCAAACTGGATGGCCTCCCTATCGCTGAAATCAATGTCATCCTCCTGCTGGTAACCATCACTCCAGATGTACTCCTTCGCTAGATAAACAGATCTCCTGCTGGAAACCACGCAGCCCGTGTACCCCCTGCTGACTTGTCTGGCTAAAGTGCCTCAGAAGCGTTTGGTTACGCTCGGATAACCGCAAATCCAATACTGACACGGTGGATGAAAAGAGCTTGATTCAACCAGAACACACAAACAATACATCTAAATTCAGAAATGAGAGGAGAGGAGAGAAAATGAAGGTCTGATAACAGGAGGAAAATTAAATCCTGTAGGTGAACAAAAGGTAGACTGAGAGGTTGTTACTTACTATGTAGGCGCAGATTGGGCTGAAGGCGTAAGTGCCACACACGTAGAGATGAGTGCTGTTCAGCCGCAGGAGGATTTTGATGTAATTGAAGCAATCAGTCTGGACAGGGAACAAATGGAGAGAGTGTGAGGTCCATGGGTCCACGAGATATTCTAACCGTTTAATGTGTTTTTATTAGAGCTCCTTCAAATCTGAGCCTGAGATACTGAAGCTTGCATCATAAGTCAATCTATTAGACCAAAAGGAAATAGTTGGAAGGATCTTCTCTTTTCCTCAAACGCTGTGGGGAAGACTTCACATGCAGTAGCCTGGTGGGCTTTTCTCTGTAATACACAGACTAGAGTTGTATACTGCAGTGTAAAGATTTCCAAGGTTTGTCGCCTAGGGATACAGCAGCTGGCATGACAACAAGGTAACAGGCAGACAGAGAGAAAGTAGCAGTGCACGGAAAAAGAGCAATTCCCCGGCGAGCGTGCACACTTGATGAATCTATTTGGTGGAAAGGTTCGTCGACACATAACTCAATGCTCATTTTATCTTCTCACGACTCGAGTGAAAGGACTCACACAGACAGCAAGGGAAGAACAAACACCCGGTGCAAGAGAACCCATGCTCTAGTTATTGTCATTATACAGCTCTCTTCCTGGGGTGTTTCATTATTGAGCGTTTTTCTGGAGTAGTAAAAGATGCCTCTCACCTCCAGGTCCTTCCCTTTGAAGCTGCACTCCTCTCTTTTTCCAGCAGGAGTGCCCCACGTCAGCTGAAGATGAAAAAGAAGAAACACTGAATAAGTAATGCCAAATACAAGGAGCCCTGCTGTTTCTACTGAGGAGGATTGTTTCTCTAATATCAAATGTATACACAGAACTGTGTGGTATAGAAATAAACACAAATGTGAAGTGAAGAAAGCTGCTATTTAACTCAACTTATTACATGGCTAAGTTGAATACTCGATCTATTTGGACATTTCAGAGGTTGTTTATACTCGCTAACATATGGCTAGCTAACATGCTAGCCATAACATGACGCTAAGAAGGATCAAGGAGGCTGTGGCGTACAGGTTCAAACCCCACTGCAGTCAGCATGTCGTTGTGTCCCTGGGCAAGACACTTCACCCCAAATTGCTCAGTATTGAGTATGTAAGTCGCTTTGGATAAAAGCGTCTAACAAGTAACATGTAATGTAATTATGAGCCTATCAATCGGCAGTAAGAAGTTTGGTCGATTAAACGTCAGCTTTGGACAACAAACATTAGTTTTCATCCATCAGAAAACGGACAATTTTTTCTTAGCGGAAGCAGTAAGATATCTTTTGAGTCAATAACATACTTTTCAATTACTATTGGGAGTTAAAGGTGGGGTAGGTAATTCACTTCAGATACACTTTTTGTTATATTCCATGGAATGCTCTTAACATCCCGATAGCAATGAATATATTAAATGCTTTGACAATAAATATATACAAATATTTCATCTGTGGAAGCCGTGGCGCTGTGAAAAGCAAGACCAATTATCTGCCTCGCCTACCTGCCTGTCAGCCTTCCATCTCGTGCACAAACTTATCTCGTGCCCTCATTGGTCATGTGCGCGTTCGTGTGTGTTGGAGGAGGGGCTCTGTAAGGAAGTCTGAAGGAAGGGGCAGATTCTTTTCGGTTGTGTACTTTCAAATTCTAGCGCACTCGAGCTGGTTTCTCCATTCTTACCTACCCTACCTTTAAGGCGTTGGTTTATTTAGTATGTGGTTGTGTAATAATAAGCAGGATTAAGTCAAACGTTACACATTATCCCTTACATATTTTGAATTTATAAACAAGATTAATAATAGATTAAACTAAATCGATCCTGAAATGCTCTTTTTTTAAGATTATTTGGCTAGTTCAGCCTTTACAAAATAAATAGATTTAGAAAGTGGGAGATAGAGGGGATGACGTGGGTAAAGGGATCGCAAACCAGATGTGCAACAGCACATGAAATGCCATTTTAACCATGAGAGTAAATTATCTCCAAGCCAACTTTATCTTTGCATTGCATTTTTTCCTCCCCTACTCCACTCTGCATTTCTATAAACTCACGTTCTTCTGCAGCTTGGCCTTGCTGATGTCCGACAGGCTGAGGGCGAACAGCGCCTCCCTCGCTCCGACGTAAAGCATGTCGTCCTCCTGGCTGAGCAGCAGGGAGGTGTAATTGAAAACGCCGTCCACGGAGAATCTCTTGGCCGACCTCTCCTTTGCATCTGGTAAACAGCAGGAAGAAACACACAGCGGAGATTATCATCACAAATCAGGACAGAACGGAGAGGAACACACTGGTACAGAACACATTCGGATGCTTAAGAACAAGAACACACTAAAATAGGTCCCCAATTACAACACTCACAAATCTGCTCACAATGTTAAGTTGTTTTTGTCTTCTGCACGGAGATAAACAATTATTTCCATGTCACAGTGCCAATGATTTGAAATGCATGTTGGGAAAAACATTTTGTTTTCTTGCTGTTATAAAAACAAAATACCTGACACACGGACATTGTAAAACCAGACAAAATAAAATAAAAAATGTCATCTGCTTAGTCTGGCCTATATTCATTTTAAAGCTAGAAAAAGAGCACCTTATTTAAATAAAGTGTACATAATTAAAATATCTACATAAAAGTACACCATTTTGTCCAATGCAGTGATTTTTTTAAACTAAATGAGAGCATTGCATATTAATATGTTAGTCTATGTATCTGATGATGGATTAACCATTTAATCAGTGAAAACCCATTAGTGTCTTTGTAAAAAGGCCACACATTGAAAAAAAAATATTCAAATGAATATATAAATGTAAAAAATGACAAGATATGCACTGAAGTTGTGGTCTGTGTTGAATCTAGGAAAAAAAAAGTACTTTCAAACTGCATTATAACACAAAAAATCCCCCAAAAATAGTCCCGCATGTTTTACTTCTCCTAGAAAATCTTCTTCAAAGCCTCACAGAGAGCCACAAATCTTGCAAAAACAAGTGGAAAAGACATCGCATTAAGTCCAACTGCAGCACAACACAGAGTGGTGAGCTTAAGTCAAATCAATTTGAATACAAAGGGGGAAACCCACTAAGCATGTTGTCATTTCTGCACCCCTCACTCCTGTCCTCTCCGTTTATCGCACAGCGGCAGCTACAGTAGCCCCATGAGAACCTGTCACACCAGTGAGCCACGTTTACACTTCCTCTCTTTACAGCGCTCAGACCTGGCAGCACAGTAAAAAGCCTCTTCCACTTAACACCAATCTAAATCTCCTTCATTCTGCCGCTCGCCAACCCTTTTCAAATGGATCCATTTAGCAGCGGGCCACAAGTCAAATCAGTTACCTTTTTCCCACAGCTTTAAGTAGAGATTAAATGTACACTTTTTATAGAGCATTTACCTTGGAATCACTGACATGTCAGGATCCTCAACAGTGGCTTCAGCAGCATGTGTTTTGTTTACGACTCTTGACTGTAAAAGTGGAGTTTGGAGTGATTTTCGTAACAGGCAATAGCGCTGACAATTGGCCACTTTTCCGTTCAACTTAATGTGCTCAAATGACCCAAAATAAAAAGGCAAGTCGGAACTCAAGATTGAATTTTCTTATACAGTAACCTTGAAGCATTGACATCCTTACAGAAACAACAACTGCATTTGCTCAAATGACCCAAAATAAAGGCAACAGGAAGTCCAGATTGTATTTTTGTACAAGTCCTTGAAGCATTGAGATCCTGTTTGTGACCATGTGGATCAGGATGTTATCACTTGATATCTAACAAGAAGACAACATCTTTCAGAGGTCATCAAAGACATCGGACATGTGCAATCAGATATTTGTGAGTCCGTTGCTTACAAACTTCTTATCCTGTTCAGTTTTCTTGACCAGCTTTGTAAATGTTTATCTATTGCCTCTCATTCCTAACATATTAAACAGACTGGATGTGCTCTCCAAGCCAAATCGCTGGGGGTCACAGACTCCATTTGCTTGTCCAAATAAGATTACTGGCTCGTATCTGGAGTCGTCAACACTAATATTTGCCGCTGTTAAACCATTTACAACCTTTTCCTCGTGTCAAACGAGCACACTGCATTCAAATTGAGATACTTTTTGAGTGGAAGAAAAAGTCACCAGCAGTACGTTTATCTCCAGCACTCCAGGTGGTGCATAATGCAAATGGAGCCAGTACACTGCAATAAACATTTACAACCCACGACTTAAACTTTACAATATGCTCACAAACAAATGGTTCTTATAACGCTGCAGGCACTTTGGCACATGATTGTTTTCCCCTTATGGGAGTGAAAGCCAGCTGCACAGCCCCCTTCCTGTCCAAAATCAAATCTAAGGCCCTTTCCAGATCAACAGCCCTCATTCTGTTTAAAACGTTGTGACATCTGGAGTCAATGAAGAGAGGACATTCAAATCCAGGGAGGGGATTCACAATTTAAAAAGACTTTCTATTGTCATGCAGGACAGGAAAACATGCACACGTTCTTACTTGGGGAAGCTGGTTTTTTATTTCAAGGTAAATTAAAGTCTGTTGCAAATGTCCTAAATGCTCATAAAGGGAGCTTTTCTGAGTCCCAGCGGACCCCGCCGATGGCAGACAAAGGAGAGCCATCCCTCCTCTCAACAGGGGGACATATCATAGCTCGACTGTCACGGCTCCCCTGAGTTTAAACCATTCATCGCGACCAAAAACAGCCTTCCCTCCGCATATTAAAACTCTCTGACATAAATCACAGTGACATCCTCTTAGACAGACAATGGAATAACGAGCAGAGGAGAGCAAACTTATGAAACTTTAACTCAGAGAGCACTCTGGGGCTACTTAGCAGGCAGGGTGAATGTGTGTGTGTGTGTGTGTGTGTGTGTGTGTGTGTGTGTGTGTGTGTGTGTGTGTGTGTGTGTGTGTGTGTGTGTGTGTGTGTGTGTGATGTTGACCTATGAGAAAAACATGCAGACAAGGGAGGAACATTTGATTTTTCAAAGAACTCTGGGATGGATTTCTCAATAAGAGCAGAAGGTCAAGCCAGTAACAAACTTGGGTTGTGTAAAGCTCTGATGATTTTAAACAGAAACGCAACTCTTTCACTCTTTTTCCTCCACTGTGGGTTTTTTGGGGAGATTTTCAGCACTTCCAATGCAGCAGATCCGTGTGTTTTAACATGCTTGCAGCAGAATGCCGGGCATCTGCAGGCCATTTCACAGCCAGGCACCAAGGCCATTCATCACCCACATGTGTAATCAGTTGGCTGTCACCAAAGCAGGGCCCTTAACCTCTGCTAATGCTCATCACATCACACCGTCCATCAAAATGGCTGCTTTATTGCCAGTGTTAACATGTTGAATTAGTTAGTCCAGCAGGTTCTTTAAAGTCAAACTGTATATTTATGCCTCAATTCTTTGTTTTAAAAGTGTACAAGCTGCAAAGTCAATTGGCAAATGGTCCAAACTAGAGCGCATTGGCACGGATGAAAAGATGCATTGTTGGAGGACAATTTCCAGATGGATGATAAACCCTTGCATGCAACACTCACAACATTTAGGAAGGGAATATATTTTCTCTCCCTGAAATTGAATTGTAGCAGTACAGTCCTGTAGTCATTCAATTTTTCTTTTTCTAGTTGAGGTAAAGATGGCAGGAACAAATCATCCCACGGAGGATTTCAGTGAGCAACTGTTCTGTGATCAAAGAACATGTTTGTGAGAGAATCAGACTAAATCTGTGCACACACAAGAAACAGATACACACTTGTTGAATTAAAATGGAGATACGAGGACAAACCCATACTTGTTCTTCACTACCGAAGGTTGCTAATGTTAATGCAACTCATATAGGTTAAGGCAGACACACAAGAAATAAATAGATTTGCATATACCCCGCTAAAAAGCTAAATTAGTTATCTTAATTTGGGATCAGATGTTTACGTACCCAAATTGTGTTAAATTTGGATAAAGAAATTCTAGTTCTCCCCCCTCTCCCACGTGTTTCCCGTCTTAATGCTAAGCTAAGCTAAGCTAACTGGCTGCTGGCTGTAGCTCATGAGTTGTATACAATTTTTCTCATCTAGATTTCCACAGAATAAACAATAAGTGAATTTAAGTTTTATTAAATGAGTGCTCTTCAGGGAAAACACTCATGAATCATTCAAATAATTCATGTTCCAGACACATTAATAAAACTTCCTCCAAATAGCATCATATCTTTGACTTAAAGAATCAAATAGCTAACTCTTTCAGTGACCAGACCTCCAAAATAGAACAGAGATATCAATTAAGACTTCCTCTGAATCGCTTCATTCACATCACAGTGTTCAGTGTGTGCCTGCTCCCCATTGAGGTAACTAAGATATCATCACAGGGTGCCAGCCTGCAGACAAGAGTGTCGCTGAGAAATAAAATATATGCACGCACTTTGGCAGGCTTCATATTTCAGAGGAAACTGAGCAGCATCATCCCATTTTTCTAAAGTTTAATAGTACTCCAAGGGCGGGGCGATTGATTGGCTGCCTGGTAGGTATACAGTTCGCCTGCCAAGACACTCCCAAAAGCCAGACTGTAAACATGCCCCAGATTTACTAAAGCAGCGTGAGCCAAGTCACAAGGCAAGGGGGCAACGGGGACAAAGGGGTTTGCTTGCAGTCAGGCAGAGAAAACCCAAAGGAGAAGAGAGCCGAGCTGATATTCATCTCACAACAAGCTCTGCTTATCTTACATTCACGACACACATTTATCCAAAAATAAATAAATAAAACACTATCCATCTCTGCCCTCTGCAAGGCGAAGCGACACAACAGCGCTCAGCTTCAAGGCTCTCTGTTTGACGTGATTTGACAATAGAGCTGATAGCGGCGCAGGAGCTCCTGACAGGAGTCGCCTCAAGGTCATCGCAGTACTGATCCTTGTGATATTTGGGTGAGTGATGGTTATTCAATCGCCGGTGACTACTGGCAACAGGAGCTGCTATAGTATGCAAGCCAAGTCAGCACAGAAACACTGTTTGTCTGCAGTTAGAGGACACACACCCCTGATGGGCGGACAAACTGGGTTAGAGGAGAAACTTTAAATGTTTCCTTTCCTTCTTAAAAAGGGACACTAAACCCCTTAAAATGGTTCAACGGTTGGTGCACAGTTTTGTATTTGGTGTAGTTTGGTAGAAATGAATATGTCCTACTTACAACAAGGACTATTTTAAGAGACCGGTTCATGATTTCTGGAAAGAGACATTGCTGTTATGAATCCGCTATCAATATTTTTGCCGTTTTAAGCACCACAAGCAAGTAACATCTAGTTTCTTAATATTTAAGCAAAAGCAGACATCTCTACAGTATATATATCTCACACACGACAACTAAAGCTAAAACAATTCCAATTGTTCTCAATAGTTCTAGGAAAAATAATTGAAAGCAATACTTTGGGATACACGAGTAGATTATTTTAAATTTGAAAGAGTAAACATGCAAAGTATAATAAAGTGTGTACAAATCTATAAAACCCGATACAAACAGAGATGTGGAGAAAGTAGAGCAGAGAAAAATCACACTTTACTGGACTCCAAATAAAAGCTGACAGCACTGAATCAGTCTGAGAACGAGTGCGCTGTATCTGTAGAGCCAGGCAATAAGGCTCACAAATGTGTTGTTTGTTATCACCGGGAATGATGATGTGGCTGTGCTGCAATTTTGTGTGTACTCTATATGCTGTGTACTATATTCGCACTTGGGTGTGAGTGTGTACCCATCGTGCTGAGAGACAGCTGCACCTTGCAGATAATAGCCAGAGCCTGACAGTGTGTACGTCCAGTGTTTGCTGTGTGGAGAGGATTATGCAGCAAAAAGGTGTAAATGGTGCCACATGTGCAGGCTCAAAATCAGGGCCATGAAATGACCAACTATTTGATGGTAATGCGGAACATTTGTGTGCGCTGTACAACCCTTAAACAAACTGGAAAATGCACCAGCTACCCTCTGAAGAAAGGGTGTAGGATGATGCTGGTCTATTAAATGCTGCATACCTCTAAAAGCAAAGAACAATGAGCGCTGACATAATGCCCTGCTCTGTAATTATTGGCTCTTAAGTGTCATCCTGATGCACTCTGGATTGGCAGGCACCCACCCAACACTCAGAGCAGCGGAGCGATGGCGCACAGTGGTGTATCGCGGCTGAGAGCTCAGAAAATCCTGGCTATTAGCTTGGTGAGACAGAGAGAGACACTCACTATGTGGTTATTCAAACACAGGCTGAAACACACAGAGGGAGACATAGTTGTTATAATTTTCTCACACCAAATAGACATGCCTGTGCTTGTCATGTGTGGGATGCTTCTTCAACCTCTTGTTCTCTCCATCCTCCCACTACCCTCTCCCTAAAGACAGTGGATGTCACAGGATTATGATACAGAGAGAAGGAGATTTTGAAAATGCATTTTTTGGGCTTCTAAAAAGTATTAAAAAATGCATTAATTTTAGCCTTTACGAACAAAAACTATCAATTCAATTATTGTGTTAATACGGTTTAGGTTAAAAATTCAATCCGTGAACACAAACCCATTTTATAGTCCCTTTTTCTTAGCCAAATCCTTTCAATACCTCTAAATAGTTTTCATTGTGTGTGGCAGGATCCCCCATTCCAACATTGGATGCAAATTGCATTCACACGCATGAGGGATTCATAGGAAATGTATGTGTGCAATCCAGGATTTAAATTTGCAACACCGACATGACAAAGCTGTATTAAGTGACTACTAAACTCAACATATCCTACAGATTGTTTTGATTGAGGAGCAGCCACAAGAACGCCACAAGAACGCCACGCGTTTCCCTGACTACGATCAATCGTCAGAGATGCATCTAGGAAAGTGTATAAGAGGAGTTGTGTTTCTGTCAAAGCCCACGCAGAGTGTTTGCTCCAGCATTTACCAAATCTAACAAATGCTGACTTTAATGGAGCAATTTGGGAAGCTTATGATTTTCTCAACATCCTAATCCACCTCTTACTGATTCAAGTGTTTTCTTAGATCCTTACACACACACACAAACACACACAGACAACAACACCAAGAAAGTTTGGCTTGATGAACAACATGATATGACTCAGCCAAGAAGACTTTAAGGAAAAGTAGAAAGACTTTTCTGTTGGTGCTGCAAACATTCACATCCAGCTGGCTCACACATGCCCGCGAACCACTCTGCTGTTTTCTAGTTTGCACAAATGTCAAGGCACCTCTTGAGCTGTGTGCAGTTACTAAGTGCTCTCACTCTGGACCTGCATGTGTTGGAGGCCTTTAAGTGATACCACAGCATGCAGACATCCCTCTATCCTGTGTGCGTGTGCGTGTGTGTGTGTGTGTGTGTGTGCGGAGACCCTTGATGAGAAGAGCAGACAGAGTCTCCTGCTCTCCACTCATCTACCATGAAGTAAAGTAATAAAGAGTAGGAACGGTCAAGCACATTTGTTTTACACACACACACACACACACACACACACACACACACACACACACACACACACACATTTCTGTCATATCTATTTCCTGTAGTCATGCTGATATCAGAAGCCTGGTGAGATCAGGGCCTTCACACCTGCACTGTTAGCCTCCAGATGTTGTCTCTCAGGGGTCTTTCTGCCCTGACATAGTTTGAAAACAATCCGACTGTATCCCTGTAACAGGTGTCATTCATATTGATAAGGACAACGCTCCCTATCAGGAATACATGACAGCTGCATGCATGGTACACTGAACAGTTGTCATAAATGAACAAGTCAAATAAAAAAACAATTAAATAAAGAAAATCTGACGGGTAGGATTTGTATAAAGTGGGACGGTGTAACAGGATCCTTCAGCTGGGTCTATATAACCTACAGTATATTCAGCCGGGCCTCACAGGGACACGTACCTCTCTCTCTCTCTTTTTTTACATACAGCCACAAGTAGGAATAAGAGGCATGTGGAGTGCATTAACATACTGGAACTGAATCAGGAAAGTTCTGACTTTTAATGAAAGATACATGAGACGACTGCGTTTAACCATTTCAGTTCTGCCTCAACTCAGATGTGAAAACCTGAAGTGTTTCCTGAGCACATGATTATTTTTAAAGAGCACTGGTGTTTGTAATGGTGTAATATATTGGCAATGGCAACACAATATTATGTTTTATTTTGATGCAAATTAGTTTTACAAACAATACCATACAGTGTAGTTTCTTGTCATTATTCTGACAGAAAAATTGGTTAAATTAAACTTAAAGGTGGGGTAGGTAATTCACTTCAGAAACACTAGTTATATTCCATGGAATGCTCTTAACATCCCGATAGCAATGAATATATTAAATGCTTTGACAATAAATACATTAAAAACATGTCATCTGTGGAAGCCGTAGCGCTGTAAAAAGCACGACCAATCATCTGAGCCGGCCAGGCTAAAATAACTGGATGGCCTACCTGCCTGTCAGCCTTCCATCTCGTGCACAAACTTATCTCGTGCCCTCATTGGTCATGTGCGCGTTCGTGTGTGTTGGAGGAGGGGCTCTGTAAGGAAGTCTGAAGGAAGGGGCAGATTTTTTCCGGTTGTGTACTTTCAAATTCTAGCGCACTCGAGCTGGTTTCTCCATTCTTACCTATCCTACCTTTAATATTGGCCAGCTTGTAATTCTCCTTAGTCCTGAATTATTACTTTTTCAATACAAAGAAAATTAATGTTTGACAGAGAAGTTACAGCTTTTTCCACAACAAGAGGTGGTTCAAATGATTAGATTTCAACCATTTTGAATTGCCATTAGGGTGCATTTACACTTAGCTTTTTTTAAGATTGTATAGCTATCCAATCCGTCCAGATTTTCCTTTAAAAGCGGCTTCAAAGCTTCTTTATGCTGAGTTTTATACCAAAAAGAAGATGCTTTTTAGCAAAGTGGACACTGAAATGTGACAAAAAGCATCTGTTTTTGTGTGTCATTTAGCAAAATGTTATGTTGTGTGACTTGTCTAGAATGATTTACAGCGAGCAGCCCAGAATCCATATAAATCCTACATGCCTCATCTAACCATGAAAAGTTAAATCGTAAAATGGTGAGTTGTGTGTGTCACAGTAACTGTATAACTATGAAAATCAGTGATGCAGAGGTCAGTGATAAACCAAACCATGTTTTAGTCTTGCAAAAAATCTACACTGCGTCCCAGCAATCCAATATAAAACACATAATGACTCTTTTAACCTCACATTCCTCTCTGCCTATCCTCATTAACGGTACACTGTTACTCCTCGCTGCTCGCCATTGTCTTCAAATCAAATGCTCCTGATGGAAATCTGCGAAGACTGAACTTTTCTGTACATTCCCTGGAGCGTGCAAGTGATGAAGCCATTAAAGCTTCTGAAACAGATGGAATTGATGTGTTGTAATTATGCTCCATTGTTGCGCCTGTTATGGCATTACATGCAGGCACTTGTGAGTGCCACCTCAGCTGGAAGCCACAGACTGCCTTTCTTTCAGGATCAGGGGGCGTGTCCTCTGCAGGGTTTTAGGTGGGCATCGGAGCATGTCACGAGCATTTTGACTGACCCCCCCCTCTGGCTGCCCCTCCTCTGTTTCTGCACTGCAAACCCACACACTGCCAAGGTCACCGGATTAGCATGCATGAGAGAAAGCGCACAATATTCTCCAAACATGAACCAAACGTAAACGAGAAAGGACACAGGGTCCACGGAGCATACACAGCATGCTGGGTAGCTATGCCGAAAAAAGGGGCGTCGGTTTGCTTCTTTGCTCGCATCCAGTATGAAAGTACTGAGACTTCTTGTCTGGATATTTCCTTTGTTATACCTTCAGTACATTACATACATACCGTGTTGATACTGACTGACAGAGGAGGCCTATTGTGATATTGTAGGTCTGAAATCAGGCTTTGTTGTGTACAATGCCTTTTCTCTTCCAGGTAACCATGTCAATTATTATACAACTGTTAATTAAATATGATTGAAATCAAAGTAAGTTATTAATGAACCTTAAGGATTCTTAATGCTGATTGTTCTAAATCACCCCAGTTTGATGGAAGAAAAAAAGGCATGCAGAATAAAGGATATTAAAAAGGTTATCTATACCCCAAATTACACAAAGACACCTGATTAGAGGAATATATAAAATAGGATGATTTCTAATTTATCAGAGGAACTATATATCTAAACAACACTGGAGTAAATGTAGCTGATTAATAAAAGGAATACTTGGGAAATACGCTCTCATGTCTGTATGGTAAATCTAAATCTACAGCCAGTCTTAAATTCTAAACTAAGCTGCTGTCTGTGGTTTCATATTTAACACACAGACATCAGAGTGGTATCTATCATCTCATCTTACTTTTGGCATGAATGCAAATTATCATATTTCCCAAAATGTCAAACTGTTGATTTAAGAGGAACCAGAATCAGGGCGACATACAATACAGTTCATGTGCTAAAAAGAAAAAGAGAGAAATCACGGAGGCTGCCAACCAGCTCATTAATGTAAACTGTTCTTAATAAGTGCAGAGCTTGAATTTCTCCCTCTTGTTCCAAGGGAAAGAAAAAGAAAAGAGGACAAATAAATCATCTCCTCCACTCATATCTGGAGAAAGACAGTAACATCCTGCCTGAAAAGTTTTTGATAACCAACAGCGATACATGCCGCATGCCTAACCGATGCTTGCTGCTTTAAGTCCCATGATCCTTTGTGCCGTCTCTCTGCACAAGAGCCCTAATGAAAAACAGACAAGGCTCTCCCACTGCAGCAACCACAAAAACCTCCACTCACTACACATGAGGGATTAGCCTGCTCATTAGGAGAGAAGGAATGAGCAGGAGGAGAGGGAACGAGGACAAAAGAAAAAGGACGCCTTTCCAGGAAACAGGCCATGTTGAGGCAAGGGTCCCCTCGAGAGAAAACAGCCAGGTCGCCCTTTTCTTACAGACTATACAAACCACACTGGATGTTTAAAACAGTGACCTGCTTTACATGTGTTGCTTCAATGGTGCGAGTTGAATTGAGGCTGGTTTTATATACGAAACGTTAAGCATGTCAGTGATTCTGCAGACCCGGTTTATGTAAAGCTGTACCCTTAATAATTAGGTTACAATCGGCGTCAGTGACATTTAAATACGATTTTCTACACTGTTTTATCAGCTGAAAAAGCAAGTCTCACACTATACCACTTATGCTCTCCAGTTGAGAGAATCTCAAACTGCCGCCGTCAAAATACATGACATTTAGATTATGACTGCTGAATGGAGCAAAGCAAAGCAAAGAAAAAAGAAACATCAGTGGTTTGCAAAACACTCAGTTGCTAGGAACCAGCCTTGGGCCAATTTAATCCATTTAGCTCTTTGAGAGACAAGTTAAAAGGCTCAAGTATTTGAAAGGTTGTTTTTTGGGTATGAGCGATGCCAATTTGAGATGTGTATAACTGCATGATGTCTCAGTGAGTTAGCTGAGGAGGGGAAAAAAACATGCATCAGATTGTTGTTTTCAGTGGGAGGAACTTCAAATTCAGACAGGTAGTGTTTACAGGAGCTGACACACGCCTTCATCCGTGTAAGCCTGTACTTTGGTTGCTGCTGGATCGGCACATTTTCTTGTATGAGCAGTGTAGCAAACACAAAGTCAAGACAGGATAAAAATATCTTGTAGGAGCCACGGAGCTCATTTAAAAATCAATTCGTGAACTGTCCTTTTCTAAAAGTTGCAATGAAGGATGGTAAAAAATAGGTGTTAAGCGGTCCCAGTCAATTTTCCACTGTGCGCCGCATCCAAACAGCAACCTTTTTCTTTGTCCCCTCATTTGTCATAAGCTCCCATAATGCATCAATCAATTACGAAAAAGCTGTTAGCTGAGCAAATAGTGAAAACAGCACAATGTTTTATCTTATAGAAGCCTAATCCACAGTCATTATAATAACAGGAGTGCTGCAGCGAGTAATTACATGCAATGATGAAGTCAGGTGAAAAAAGGTCCTCCAGTCAATCAGTGGAGTTGCCAGGAGAGACATTAGGTTTATATTTCTGGGATAACTTGTTGCATATAGTTGTGCAACACAAGTTCAATTGCTAGTCAAACATTTGGGAAATATGAATGCTTTTGAAAGCATGAAGGCAGTCTAAGAATACTCACAGGGCCCCAAATTGTTTTCTTCACCCAGGCCATGCATATTTCACCCCAATAATGTGTCATAGCTCGGGGTAAAAAAACAAACACACAGTGAATTCCATGCATAGTGACAGCTACTTTAATATTTAAAGACACCTTCAGGGCACAAACTTATAATTGTGTTGTAAGTTTGTTGTTTCTTCAAGTTGGCATGTGTACATGTGAGCCTGAAGGCACCTGTGGTCTCTGTGACATGTCAGAGGGTGTTTCACTGCAAATTTGTTGAAGCTGTGGTTGTTGTCTTTTTTTTCACCATTGGTCTAAATGTGGTTATTTAATGTGGAGTGACAGACTGTTAAACCCCACCGCCTTAAGTAAGTGCTGCATGTACAGATAGACAAATTGAGGCTACCTAATTTTAACAGCAATGTTGATGGATGGCATGTTCTCAGTGTTGTTGACAAGCGTATTAGGATGACGTTAGCTTTAATGAGATTGTTGGAAATAAGACCAATAAGGTGTACAGGTCTTTTAAAAAACAACCCCAGACAGGGTCATACATATGCAATTGGGGGAGGGGAAAGTTTCACTTTGTAGGCAAAAAGTCAGCACCTTCACCATTTGAGGACATGGAAATAAAAATACTTTTTTTGCAGTGTGGAACTTGGTTTTTGTACATTGAACAATAACTATAAGTTCAGACTGATATTTGTTTAACTAACTGGCTAGTTAGATGGACTGGGAATCTTACATTAGAGCAGAATAATCCAATCTTAATTCCAGTCTTCACATTTTCGCATATCTTTTTTAAAGGATAAATAAAGAAATCTTCCTCCAAACTATAAAAAAGATATCACTCTTACTACGCAATTCTTTTCACCACATTAAGAAAACCAAAGCATGACAAACCTGCAATGCCTTGAAGCTGTAGTTGGACAATAGTTTTCAGGGGAGGGGCTTGTTAGTGGGCGATAATAACAAGAAATATAAAAATTGTTAATAATTATTCAAACTTACTGTAGGAGAAACTGATGCGCGGTGTGACGTCGTCCTCAGTGGCCATCAGCGATTGGAGGCAGCTAGCCAATAGCATCGCAGCAGCCAGGAGACAGTGGACAGTCGCAGCTAGTGTCCACATGGTTGCCTGATCCTCTGTTTTTAAGATTCCTTAGAATTCATTAAGCTCCTCTTGACTCCACAGAGCTTTATTCTCTCACTCCCATCTTCCTGCAGGCTGAGGGGGAGTAAGCGTGTCCTTGACTTGATTCTTGTACTCCCAGTGGTCCTTACACTCAGTTAGTTGACTCTTAGCACAGAGATGAGGAATCCTTTCTGGATTAAATCCTGCTTGTTGTCATCTTCTCATAGTGCTCTCCGACGGATCAGCACTAAGCTCCGACCAGTGGCCATTTAGTAAAAGTCATTTTGGATCTGCGGAGAGAAGAGAGAGAGGTTGTTTCTTTATGTATGATCCAAGAACATGTAAAAGCATGAAATGGAGCGAGAGTAACAGATCCATATCCAACTTCTGACGCTATAACCTACAAATGCACAAGAACTGATACAGCTGTTCGAGGTTCGTTCTGTGGGATGGTTTGAATTTACTGCAAACAACAAATCAAGCAATCAAAAGTTAACATTTTTTTATCATGGTTTAATCTCTGTCCTGCAACTTTAGCACACTGATGGCTTCATCTACAGCTTTGATGACAAACACAAATATTTAGGCTTCAACTGTTTACTCTTTAACCAAACTGCCGAAGAAAACTCAGAAACCATTCAGACCACCAGCCAGCCAATACGAACACACACATCATGTGCTAACCAAACAGTCTTTCACAAATCTTTAAAAACTAAGTGAACGTCCAACTCGCACAGCAGCCCATCAAGTTTTTCTGTGAGATAAAACACATGTCAGAATCCTTTTTAATCCCTGTATTTAATTACGCCGTCATCAACAATCATGAGAGAGATCCCTAAGAAGATAATATGGCGGCTTGGCTCTAATTGTGTGGCTATGTGGGGAAATAAATGAAAGAACAGTGACTCCCAAGACATCTCTGTAATTTGTCTCAAAGAGGCGCAATGAACACATCTGCTCTCTGACTTCGATTGGCCTCAATGTGAGCGTGCAGATAAGGTCCCATGTAGATGTATAATGGGATTTTATTTTATTAAGTAGGGGATTGTCTTTCTTGGAGAACACTTGAAAACGGTACTACACAGGACATATTAAGCTGTATAGCTTTCTGATTAAAATAAACTGGACAATTGTGTTTTGGTATAGTTCTTAAACAAGCAGTGTCACATTTTTTGGCCACATAAAGAAAGCGCAAACCAGCTGTAAACATCACATCGAAAGATTTTAGTTTGTATGGTGAACTAGTTAGTTACGAAGCTACATTAGCCTTTATTTGGAGTCATGTTTACGGCCACTCGGCAGATCCAATTTGTTCTCCTTTTTGGTCTCCAACACCAACACAACCTATGTTACTCTTAAGCTATTTAATGATCCATATTCACTAACTAGTTACTTTGTCCATTTAACTGTTTTAGTACGGATTTCTTGCCTGTAAACAGCTATTTACTCTGGCCCAAAAAGATGCTATGAAACCGGGGAGTGAACCAAACCGTGAAGTTGGAGAAGTAAATTAAAGTGTTGAAACCATTTAAATAGTGTAAATTAAATGCTTATGTTTAATTGTTAATACACCAACATGATATGGCAATGATAAAATGTTGTTTAAAGAGTGTCATGTTTTACGATGTGAACCACATGTGAACGTGCTAACATTTGCTAATTAGTGCTAAACACAAAGTACAGTTGGAGCTACATTTATTCTGAAGGGGAAATGAACTTCTCTACCACGTAAATAGTATTTATTTATGATTTAGCTGTAGGCCAGAGTTGTGGATCTACCAACACGTGTGTGGATCATACACATGAAACAGCTGCAGTCAGTAAACACAGCATAGCTTGCTCCTGTGATAGAACTGGACTCACTACTCCTTATATCCCGACAGCGCAGGACGCCTCCCCCTGAGCTCCCACATAGGTGGTGACGTTTAGAAAGTAAACACCAGAGAGCACATGGTGTCTCTGGTTGAGAGCTTGCATCACTGCAACAACTCCCACAGGACCTCATTCAAATATTTACGGTAGCTAATAAATCCAAGACTAACGGGGGCTCAGTTAGTGGCCCCAGGTTGTCTGCTGAGAAAATGCCCTGCTGGGAAACACAATTTCTGCACAACATGGTCGTTCAACAACAAAATGCAGGATCAAAAGGGATTTACAAGTGCGTCTCTCCGCTACCTTCCACTGCAAAGACTACAACTTGGCTAGTTGGCTAACACACCTATGGCTCCATGCTAAATTAGCAGATGGTGTGTTTTGTTGAATTGATGGGTGGTAGCACACAGATTGTAGTTCACCAGCAAGCTGTCCATCTTGCATAATGACTGGGTAACTGGCATTTTTGTAGGTAGGTGTAGGGTCATTTGTCTCACCTTTGCAAAAGCGAGTAGATTGGTTTGGTTTGGTTTGGTTTGGTTTGGTTTTACTGACTTTTCCTTTGATCTCTGCATCTGTGCCTTGCTGTCACAACCTTGTCTCTGTCCACCCCCTGGGTCTCAACCACCAATATGTCCGTGTCAATCTTTCCTTCCCTACGAGCCTGCTTTGGTTCGTGCTGCTACTCTCGCTGAGTGGGAGGCTGAAACACCCGTTCATGATTGTGTAATATCTCCTTCCTTCTCGGCTGTTCAGTTTTACGCCTGCTGAGACTGCAACAACAAGCATGGCAGCCCAGCGTGTGTCACACACCCCCCACCCCCCCAGGTCTCCATGTTCTCAGGGCTTATCCTTCTGCAACTCTAGAGGTTTTTCAATGTTTAATCAAAAGACAGAGGGGTGCTTTTAGGGGGCGAGCTAGCACTTTGATAAATTAGGACACTTAATGGCCAATTCTGTGGAACAGTATTGCATGCATAAATATCTCAACACTGCATTGAACTTTGGTGCCCAAGTGATAGTGGTCGCCATGCACACAGCCATATTGTCTAGACGAGATGTTATAAATGGTCACTACGGACACCAGATAACAAATGATGAGTTGTGGATAAGTTCACAGAAAGTGTTAAGGCCTTGAATGACCCCTCACTTGCAATACGAGCAAACACAAGCAATCCAATGGAATCTTTTGTAACAAGTTAATTTAAACTAGTTCCACATGACACCTAAATAAATACAATCGTTAAATCGTAAATATATTCATTCAAGTGCAATAAGTACAATGGCTCCAGTGCAGACATTGCCCTCAGGTTTATATATCTTTCTTATGGTACAATTAACTGTCAACTGTGGTGATTGTTTGCGGAAATAGTTTTTGTAAAATTGTATTTTACAAGTTTTTTAACATTTCATCTTCAAACTGACTGATTAAGAGTAGCAATTTCTAGTTGGGTTGTATTCTCTATGATGAAGAAAAAGCTTGTTGAATGAATGGCAAACATAATATTGATTTGGTCCTTTGAATGTTCTAAAATATCAAATATATGATCATTATGAAAACAGGACAGGCTGGTGCTCAGTTGTGAAGTTACTTGTACAAACCAAGTAAGGCTCCTAAGTAAACATGTTTGGAGTATATCACCCAAGTCCTACAAAAAAAACAAATCTGTAGTCTCTTTAACTTGAACACGTCTCTCAGGTGCCTGCTCACAGTGACAAAGTACTTTGAAACAAACAAAAAACTTGGCTCATACGAGTTATGTCAATATAAAGAGGCCCCTAAAGCACTCTGGGAAAGTAAAGGTATCTGGGGAATCCAAAATACAGGATGACTCATGGGTGTGAAGCCCGCAATGAGGCCAGCAACTGAAAGGACAAGATGGATGTTCCTCAACCCCAGAGACAGATCTGAGGCTTAGCAAGGGCATGAGGGGCAAGTAAACTGCTGTAATGGCGCACTTATCCCGTTTTCTTTACTTGTTCCCCTTTATACCATGTCACAAGTACATGCTTGTTTGTCAAATTAGTCATGTAGTGTCCTAATCCATCCTGAAGAAAAACGCAGAATAGACCTGAAGAGAAAGTATGAAATATTAATAAGCATTCAATCTTAAATTTGACAGCAAGTAGTCGGCCTTGGGTCTCTTGAAAGGCGCTACATAAATGTAATCAATTATTATTATTATTAAGTACTCAACCAAAGAAAGTGATCTTATTAGAAGCAAATATTGTAAGACTAGTATTAGAGCTCTATTCATCTGGAGCTGTTTCAGTACAGGCGACCCACGACGCTCGGTGCCACAGGACCCATCTGCTCGTCTAGGAGAGGGTCTGCTGCTTCTTGTATCCATGAAGGGTGAATCTGGAGCCATATTGCTTAAGGCTACAGATTCATTAACCTTGTGAACCTCCCTGGAGGCTCCCTATTTAATACCTGCATCTGTTTAGTGAGAGAGGATGTGACAGACACTTTGGACCATACACACGGCCAGGTCAAGGCAAGTTCACTGTATAGGGAGCAGCATGAACGCTAACAATTTGGCTAGCTTTGTGTAAACGATGGGGCTTTGTGCTCCTCAACCAGATCCCAATAAGTCATCCCTGCAAAGTGACTTGTCTCTCACTTGGTCTTTGGCACAGACTGAAGCACTTACGGAGATAATCAGCGGCGGGACCTTGTGATGGGAGCTCAATCAGAGAACTCGACATGAGGCTCGATTAGGCCGACGTCCAATCCATTAACAGTATCATGAGTACATCTAAATCCAAAGTGAAAGAGCTTTAAAAGCTTATTTAATTGAGTAACTGCAATCACATTTGAAACTTCTGTGTTTTTGCCAAGTTTAAGGGTCACTTATACAAAATATATCAGTAACTGCTCCCAACCAATTTATAAAAAAGAAAACACGGGTTTGTTTTCCTAGGGTCTCAGATTTGTCCTTGTCTGACACTAGAGTTGATTTTTGTTCCACGTCTGACCCTAAAAACAACATGGGTGTAGGTTACTATTCAGGAAGATTTATGGTGCTATTGTGTGGAGCAGAAAAGACCTCAGTAGGTGACTGACGAGGCAGAGGCTCCTTGCTGTGCCGGCCATTATAACTCTCACTTATCGCAGGCTGCTTAGCTGAGAGCGCAGCGCATGATTGGTTTGAATTCAAACGAGGGGATGGCAGGGGGGGAAGGTAAACCATTTTATCTAAAAAAAAAATCTATGTTTACAATGTTTAGCTATTAAATGACGCTTAGATGTTTGTTCATTTTAGAACATTTTATCTTTTATGTTAAGTATAGTTATTATAAAATAACTTTAGCTTGTTAATATCCCTGTCCTTTCACTTGTTTCAAAGTGTATTTCTATTGCTGAATTTGTATTGAATGATACATTAAATATTGAAGCAGTGTTGAACAAGTCACCAGAAAAATGTTACGAGTTATAACAACTCTGCAAAACTCGATAACTTAGTAGATAGTTCATATTTACATTACTTTTGTTACCAAGCAGATACGAGTTTGGATGTTCTCACCATGCTAATCATCAACAGCTACCATAGCTAGCTCGAAGCCAGTTCCCACAGGAATTACCCACAACTCTGAACAAATTAGAAACTAAAACTGGGTGTACACATGGATAGCATAAGCAAGCAACCTGAGATGACACAACATGAAAAGGTTATAACTTTCATCGTCTTATTAGAGATGCTAACCAACCTCTTACACCTTTTTAGCCCTGGGCCCTTTCTCATTACACTAATTACCCCTCCTCGACTCCTCGACTCCTCAGACCTTTGCTAGTGACCCGGAAATGGATTTCAGTGCACCATGTTGAAGGACATCTCATTTCTCTAAATGCACTTCGAGGACCGAGGATCGAGCATCGAGGAGGCTCTCTGGAGGAGCTATGATCGAGGATACACTGATGGGTCCTCCGCGCCAGTCCGCGGATCCTCCACGGATGTATTTCCGGCAACAGTGCAGTTAAAATATATCCAGTCTCTGATAGTGTTACGTTATTATGAGAGTGCTCTCATACTTATTTGATTCTGAAATTGTATATATTTATATAAATATATATATAAATATATACGTGTGTGTATATGTCCGCATCTGTAGCCTGTTATTGTCTCATTATACCGCACTGTGAATTAATTAAAAGTAAATATATAAGCCGTCATGAACAGATCTGTCCATCAGACAGAGGGCTGCTGTGCCTCCTGTCATCATTAATGGATGTCTCTTTAAAATGACTGCTCAGAGGAGAGGATTTCTCATTTCTCTAACCGCCTGCTGCTTCCACTCCTCTCTCCTCGGTTCCCCTCCTCGACTCCTCCGCTCGCATCTCCTGTGGGTGGGACTAAGACACGGGGAGGGGAGTCGAGGAGGGGAGTCGAGGTGGGGAAACTTGTGAAATGAGAAAGGGCCCTGGTGTCAAACGAGCTAGCTAACTATAGCACGACCTGGGTCCGTCTCTCAACTGAATGAACAGAAAACTGTATATTATGTTAACAGCTATATCTTTGTTTAACTCTGTATGCACTGTAACTGACAATTTAGTCATTATGACATAATGTACAACCAAAACAAGTGTTCATACGTTGTTAGCTAACCTTTAACTTTTGAATCCTAAACCTTCAAGTCAGGGGTTGAACGTTGTTTTTTATAAGTCTATAAAATACAGCGCTATATACAGTACTTTGTGTCAAAATGGGTAGGTCTACAACACTTCCTCTCAACCAGTCCACAAGAAAATGGGACAGGGGGGAATAAAAAAGAAGGGTTCAGTTGGGCAGACTGCTCCCAGCCCCAAAAACGCAGACTCCTAAATAAATCACGACTAGGTTAAAAATAAACTGTAAAACCTTCAGTGTGTCTATACTGGTGCTTAAATGGCTCATTGCTTTCTTAGGAATGTACAGCGGCTCACAGGTAATACGTCTATCAGAAACAAATCTCCAGGATATCCTCTCACAGAGGCCTTCGAGGAGTTTTTAATATGGACAGCATCAGCATATCAAGCTGAACACAATACAGGCCTAACAAAAACATCTTTCCAGCCAGGCATAGTTCTGTTTTTTTAAAGCAAATTAATATACGGCAGGAAATGAATTGCTAAAAGTAAACATGTTATGTTTTTTTAATATGTCATGATAAGTAAAGAAATGAAAAGGACATTAATGGTTGAAGGTGAGCAAAAGCAGCTTGACTTCTCCTTCCACCTTTTAGTTACAGAAAAAACACACACGGAGACAAAATGAAACCACAGAGACAAAATGTTTCTTATATTGTTTCTCCAATATAATTTCTACCCCGCAGGTATAACAAACCGAGAACTCTGTGTCATTACACAACAGAAGAGACTTTAACGGGCGATCAAATAAAAAGCTGTATGCACGTTCCAACGTTTACATCTATAATATGGGACAGCTGTGCACCAAAGACTCAGGATACTGATGCCTGAAGGCAGACTTCCTGTTAAAAAGAGGGACATTTGTACAATTGGCACTAAAGAAACAGATCTTATGCTAATCAAGAGCCATTGATTTAACGTCCCATTTCCTTTATGCTAATGTTCTACCCTATATGATAGCAAGCCGCTGGTACTATATACATCGTAACATGGTACATCAATTTGGTATTTTTCCAATCCTTTGCAATATGTATGTTGGTAAAAAGATGAATCCGGATAGGAAGAAATATATCTAAAAAAACTACTACAAAATGAAATTACATATTTCTTCATTGCACTTCATAATGCTTTTTAGTTTATCGTCAAGAAAGTTGAAAATCAGACAATACAGGACATTATTTCCTGGAAATAACATAATATAGATCCTGACAGTAATATAAGAGTCTCTGGGAATTGAAACCAACAGCGTTTCCTGAATTATTGATTAACATGTGTGATCCCAGAGTGATAATATGAGGATACTGACATTTCCTGCATGTATTATTAATAATTCATCGAATCATCTTTGTATTGATGACTGGCTGTAATGCATCCTGCTGTGGTATGTCTCTGATGCATTCAAATACCCAATGGTGATGACTTTCAAAGAACTAATTACAGGAAAATACTTTATGACAAATAGGGAATTTACTCAAGAGGCATTAAAACTTCCTACGAAGCTGAAGGCAATTCAGGTCATAAGCCAGACACTTCCCATGACCCAGAAATGAGTCACTCACTGGAGGTTCAAACAGCTTTTGGGTAAAAGTGGATTTGGATCAAAGTTTTCTTTTAGCGTAACAGACAAAAAAAAGTATACTTATTAAACTAGAAATATCTCAGTGATGGCATTGTTCTGCCAGGGCTGCACTTTACTCCACATTTTTATTTTAGCAACAGATAGCTATAGAATATGTTGATCTGCTTCTGGATTCAGATCTGCACCAAAGACCAGAAACAAGTTTTATCTGTAACGGCTAACAGGAAATACGAAGATGAAAAGGGAAGTAAACTGTGTTGTTTTGCTGGGTTTTATTCAGTATTCAGTAAAGAGCATCTTTGTGAAAGGTTATATAGTGGAAGTTCCGCTTTACTTTATTGTTATGTATGAAAATACAATGTAATACTTGGGCTCAGTGGAACTCTTCCTCACATAGAAGCACACATCCACAGACAAGAACAAAAAAAGGAACTCACAAAAGACGGTTATACATTACACCAATGCACGGTGCATACGAATGCACTGTTTATACCCGACTGCCTGAAGAGAGACGCTGCTACTGAGATGGGTCGTGTGTGTGATTTGATTTAAAACCATTTCACCAATGTACTCCAACAACATTTAAATAATCCTAGTTTAAAATAATAATGAGTTAATCAAGGTACGCTTAGAAATCAATCTTAATGTGAATTTGAAAAGCAGATGTTGTACTCTGCTCATAATCACGGTATTATAATTCATAATACAACATGGACTGACTGTTCCAGCTCTTTGCATTGAGCAGCCTTTTCACAGGATAATCAGGTACAAGGCTGGACATTGAATATGCCTTAATTGACTTTGCATGACCCTGACCTAGCAGGCAGGTTTGTATTAATTGTTAACTAGACTATGTGCAACGTTTCCATGATCCCATCACGGCCTTGTCTGTGAGTCAAAGGCAGTCATTAAAATGTAGTGATGAACTCCGACTCTTCATCCCTCTGTGTTACCTACAGGTAAGCAACAGGACTTGTGTCGCTTTGACATCCATCCCAACATGCTATATAATCACACTCACATCTCTATAATCTGAGATACGACCACTTAAAGAGTAATCCCAAGCTCACATAGGAATATTCAAACTCCTTTTAACATTTGTGCAAATACTTGTCAGCTTTGCCACGCAGGAAGGAGCAATTATCATTTCAAACGAGTGAGTGAAGCAGAACTGGCAGAGGAGATAAGTGCTTAAAGGAGAGTAGGGGTCACCTTATTCCCTCTGATACAGAGTTGCCCTTGCCTCAAATTATTCAAGCCTGACAGGGAGCAGTGGGAGATCGGTTCTTGAAAACATTGCCAAGCGTCAATAATGAGCAGTGCGTGTCAGTCAGAATGCAGTGTGATCGGAGGCATCATTTCACACAGAGATCCTCTTGATCACAGCCCTGTTACAGAAACGATGGGCACCTTAGATCTGCAAGCTGATTTACTGCATTTAACGATTGCCTTGAGATTACAAACTTACTGGAGCAGAGATACTTTAGTTTTTTCCGTGCTTCTGGGTTAAAAAGCTCTTCAAACTTTTAAACTGATGACCTACACAGACTAATGAAGTATTCTGTCCAATCAGGAAATCCTTATGACAAAAGCCAAACATTTTGCTTCCTGTGGGAAATATAACAAAATTGAGACAAAACTTTCCATTTGCATTAGGCTATATACAGCATAGCTAATTTAATGACTGTCTGAAGACGTCAGCAGTGAGAAGGGAAAGAAATAACATTTCATTTATTTCCACGCCACTCTGCTCTCCTTGTGACTTTCCAGATAAGATGTATAGGGAACACTGTTGCTATCAAAGCTGCAAATGGCCACAACATCTCATTCATCTGCTGGGTTGATGATGATGTCGGTCAAGTCTGTGAACAAACTCTGTGGCGTGACAAAGAACACTTGAAGATTTACAGTCATGCAATCACACAATAGAGACCTTTGTGAGGTCTGGACCACACTGTGTTGGCATCACAGTTCATCTGCTAATTACACCATAAAATCTAGAGTCTTGGCGATCCATAGTAGGCTGTTCATCTCATGACTTAAACATCGAGTTGGGGGGGCACGATTAATCCCTTCAGTTAAACCAAGTGAGGACTTGTTTCTTTACTCGATTTGACAGGCAGGGCAATGGGATTTAAAAGCGTATCAGTTGACAATACTGTGTTTCTGGCCCCTGCTTCTCCTTGTCGGACCCACACTGCTGCAACATAAGCGCGTTCAGGTACGTCCACAATCGTAAGGACAAGCCTTGACCACAAAACTGTTGGCATTACTCATCCCAGGTGGAAACATGACACAGTTTGTCGGAGTCGTTTGTCAAGTTTGCCGCTTCAAGGCTGTTGGCTGTTTACTCTCTACAAACATGTCGACATCAAAAGTAACAGCTGAAGTACTTGTGCTTTGATTACTGTCAGGGGCTGTGTCTTTGTCTTACCCAGCAGTCGTCGCCAATAAAGGAAGTAATAAGTCAACAGTGTGGTCCTTCCTGGCAACAGTCTCACTGATAATAGGTGATACATGGTACAGATGAGTAATGGTATCTTTAGGCGCTTTCACACCAAGTACTTTGCCGTACTTACATGTGACTTGTTAGACGCTTTTATCCAAAGCGATTCATCGGAACTCTTTAGTTCCCGGAACTAAAGAGCAGATCGCGTTCACACCGGAATAAGTCCCTGAGGGAGGATTAGGCAAATGAAGCCACTGACGACACTTCTTCTTCTTCTGCTTTGGGTTTACTGGCAGGCCGCAAACAACTTCACGGCGTATACTGCCACCCGAAGTCCCCGGCCGGAAGTCCCCGGAGTTGGCTTCAGTAGAAGCTGCTGGGACTCCCAGCTGCTTTTTACGCGATTTACGCGTTCTTCCGAGTAAATCGCCAGAACGCCGACACCTCCTCATCTCCACCGCTCCCATGTTTTTGTTTGTGTTGCCATAAGTTAGTCGCTCGCCGTTGGTGCGCTGGGCTAATGCCAGCAAATACAATGGCGGCTTCACAAAACTTTTCGGAGTTTTACGGGGCGTGGTTTGCAATTCGCCCAGCCAATCAGAAATGGGAACCTTTTTCTCCCAGGAAAGTACCTGCTCTCTAGCAGGGACTGAAAAGGGGTGAAAAGGTTCGCAAAAAAAAGATCTTTTTGGTGTGAACGCAAAATCCCAGGAACTATCGGAACTATTCCTGGGAAAAGTACTCTGGTGTGAAAGAGCCTATAATGTATTTATTCACCTTATCGTGTAAAGAAAATAATTAGGAATGATAAGAAAGATGGATGGCATTATGATGCATTGATTTACAATGAAAATGCAGGGAAGGGACTGCAAGGAAATGAAATTATTGGGGATCGATACGTTTCCTGCCCCAGTCCCTAATACTTTCTTTAGATCCATCTTTGAATTAATAGAAATAATCCAATACTCTCCCTCCCCAAATGTCATGATATCTAAACAGTGATCTGTACAGTTAATTTGATCATGTTCCCTAATTTAAACATTCATATCCTAACAAATAATAATATAAAATAGCCCCTGAGGCAAGCGAAACCTGATACAAAATAAATCCAAAGTAGAAAATACACCCTCCATTGCTCTCTTAATAAAGTCAGATAATATTCTGGTCAACAAAAGGACAAATAACAAACCCCTACCCCATGTATGACCCCTTTCTCCCCTTATCATTTTCATACAGTCTCTTTCACAAAACCTGCTTGTAGCTTTGTATCACAATACTAAAAATGACTTGATATCAGAAACTCAACAAGTGGGAAATGAAGTAGATGGGCACACTGCAGTATGTGCTGTTGACGTGGTTTGTTTATGTTGGAAAATAAGCTTTAAATAGGATGTTTACATAGAAGTTAAATTGCAGTGTTCCTTCCAAATGACATGCCTATCTCTTCCAAGCAATAAAGGACACTTTTTGCTTCACTGCAAGGTCCTGATAACTCTTCCCCCAGCCACAGGTAGGAATATAACTTCTTTGTTTGTCTAGTAAAATAATATGGTTTTATTTTGTAATTTCCCTTGTAAAAACCAAATCTCAATTATATCTTGGAGGGAAAATATAAACACAATAATTGTATCCATATCACTCCAATTGAAAACTAAAAGCTGTAGTTATCAGCCAATCCACACAGAAAAACATTCCAGGCACAGAGAGTCTGTTTTCCATTACACAAGTCACAGTTTATCCTTTTCCCTATATTTCTTTCAAAACAAGGGAAGGAGAATGGGACAGACATTAATTTCTCTCTGGAGAGGAACAAGTTATATAATATATTTCCATCTAAAGACAGCCACCTCACCACTGAGGCCTCAAGTTAAAGCAGAGGGCACTCCAGACAAACCTCTCCACGTGTCAAACAGACAGGGAAGTGATATAAACCTGTTTTTATAATAAACCTGATTATGTAAACCAACCTGGTTTCACAGGTTACTCCCAACCAAAGCCTCTGTCCAGGCTCAACTTTATAATGCAAGTATGGACATGATTTTTTCATTATATTGTAACAATAATATGGTTACTATTGAGACATTCTAACACCAAATGGACTTCACAGTTGATATTTATGTACCTTTAAGATGTTTTCTCTGCTAAATCTCAGACTTGCGTGAACATTATTAGACTGTAGTACATTATCCTGTAATGCAATGCCCAACTAAAGAGCACAACATCTATTAAGATACATGACATGTTAGGTCTCCAGAGTTAACACAGCAGAAACCTGTTTTTAATGAAAGTATTATCCATCATCAGAGTTAGGTGTAACGCGGTTTCCGCCGCAGGTTTATATGCACGTAATCTGCGCGACTTGCGCGTCCACATCTCCACGTGCAGTGCTGCATAAACATGGCAGAGTCAGCGATAACTTTCGAGGGGTGGAGGTATGCCCATTATTTTGAGTTCGTCCGAAGAATAGACAGGAATGTGATGGTGAGGTGCAAACTGTGTCCAGGCCAGAAGCTGTTATCCACTGCTGCAAACACCACGTCAAACCTCAACAAACACCTGCAAAGAACACATGCTAAGGTGAAGCTAATAGCTAAGGACCCCCGAACCCAGAGTGAGGATGTTGTGAGTGCGCCGCCGCCGACTCCGAAGCGGCACAAATTAGAATTTGGAGGACCGGTAACCAAAGCAGAGATGGACAGGCTTGTAGCATCCTTCATAGTAGAGGTAATGTTGCCCATTTGCACAGTGGAATCACCATCGCATCGTTCAGAGATATACTGCGCAAAATACAGAGAGCAGGAGACAGAGGACAGCCATAGTCAGAGCTATCTGGATCAGTCTTATGCGACAATGGAAACTGAACTAAAGAGAACATTTGAAACTTTAGCAGTCTGCGTGATCTGCCTGTAGGGAGGGGCGGGCCGGCCATGCGAGTAAAGTAACGAGTAAAGTAACGAGTAAAGTAACGAGTAAAGTAACGAGTAAAGTAACGAGTAAAGTAACGAGTAAAGTAACGAGTTACTTTATGTAGAGAGTAACGAAGTAGTGTAATATATTACTTTTTTTTAAAGTAATATGTAATATGTAATATATTACTTTTTTTTAGTAACAACCCCATCTCTGTCCATCATACACTTTCAATCTGGTAAACAGCATTAGGCAAATATAAGTATGCCTATTGCCTGCTGAGCAGTGTTATGTAAAGACTCAGGTCCTGTTTTAAATTAATTCACATAGCATCCCTGCAGTCTCATACAGACCGGTCAAACTGAAGTGGAGCACATGTTTCAATATCAAAACAGATTTGTTTGTGAAAGTAATGCCAGAGTGGGCAAAGTGCAAGCCACAATGAAAAGGTATAAAAATCGAATTAGGGAAATATATTTCAGTTTATTTTTTTCATGGCCCCAGAGGCACATCACCTGCTTTCAGAGCCCTCTTCTGGCACCAACATCTAAACCCCTGCAGGGCCTGGCCAGCCTTTCTACAGGACCTGTAGGTCATACTGAATATGAATGGCTCTGCAACTGGCAGACAAAGCTATGCATAGACACAACAGGGACAGGGCTGGAGCCAAGTTTTAGTGGATGCAAATGTGAATCGCCCGTGTGTAAAAGCAAGGTGTGACTTTTCACAGATAACATTGCATTACGGCTACCAGAATTCTTGCAGATTCCTCAAAATGACGTGCCAAATGTTCTATCTGCAGGAAAACAAAACCCACATGGGATTTTCTTTTATTGTGCATGGGCAACAAAGCCTATTTGAACTCATCTGCACTAACTCAACTCAGCTGATGGAGAGACAGCGTGGTTGGCGTCATGCCGGCCCCGTCCTGGTGCAATCTGGCTTCAGCCCAGGGAAATGAGTGTTTTCCCACATCCCCGCACTGAATTGGATGCTGCACAGGGACCCTGAAGTTCCCATCAGATTGTACTGAGCACTTCCAGCGCCTCTCTGGACACTACGTGGGATATCACTAACCTTTTGGGGGTTAACAGCAACCATAGTGTGCTGCTCCCCTCCCCGGTTCCCACTTCCCTTCCAGCTCTTTTACCACAACCTCTCCACATGCTGACCATTCCTCTGAAGTTGTTACAGTGGGTGGGGTGTTGGGTGGAGTCAGCGCGTTTGTTTTGAGTGTTTGAATGTGTTAGTGATTGTGTGGGCGGGGGTCTGTGTGTGCTTATGTGTGTGCTTATGTGTGTGCTTTTCGGAGAAATAGAGGGAGGATTGGGGGAAAGCATGCAAGATGCTTTTGCAAGTGCTGCCAGAGAAAAGGTTTGTTTGCAGTAAGGGAGCCAGAGACTTTGAGTGTTATTAGAGTTACTGATACAGTATCACACTCTGGTAAGGGGAGCAGGAGAACAGCAGAGGCCCGAAGGGGAGAGACTGCTCTGCCGGTCATTTACAGTCAGATTCCAGCAAAGCATATCAGCACCATCTAAACAGAGAACCAGGCTGCAGTGCTCTCATGCATCATAACCTCCAGATTTGGCCCATCAGTTGAGGATAAAGTACACAGTTAGCAAAGAACTTGTGGTTTGGGCCTTACAGAAAAAGTAATAAAAAGGTGCTTAATTATCCAAGGTGGGAGTGTGTTTGTTTAGTAGAAATGCAGAATGATATGGGAGGCATTTCAACACATTTTACAACATAAAAGCAAAGATAAGAGGACTATTTGGAAAGGAAAACAGGATGGTTTCTTTAAAGAAAGTGTAAAATTGGACAGAGTCCATCCCAGAATGGTGTTCACAGACCTCCGTGATTTAACAGGGCTCACAAATGTTGCCATAACTCTCCTGAAAATAAAGCAGAGCCAATTCAACACAAGTTTTTTTTCTTGTTTCTTTGGACTGAATGCAAATAGCAGCTGTTTAAACACATGGGTAGAAAAGAGCTACCCACATACTGCTTTTAACTGAAAGGGCTGAAAATGCTGCACTTTATTTAGTATTAATTCAGATGTATGCATCCTGGTTTGGGGATGTCGGTCAGGAGCAAGCAGACAGTGTGTGCAGGAGTCCCACATCAAGGTTAGCAAGGATGGAAATGTCATGAAAGTAGCTCAGAGGTGAACAAGACCAAACTGTATGTAGGAATAAGTTCAAGGTGAGGCTTACACATCGACATTAATGAGGCAAAACACTATACAAAAATTGCAGTTTCTCCAAAAACCTTCATTTACACTTTAAAGCTCCCATTGTAGAATAAATGACTATCAGCGGAATTACTTTAAATGTATAAAAATGGCAGGCTAAACATTTCCACAAACTATTCTCCCCCGTAAAAAACATAAATGTACTGGATTTAGACGAGATTCAGGTTTACTACGCCTCATCTTTTCCCGTTGTAAAGGTGTTTAACCTGAAAACCGAGAACACGGAGCATAAAGACCTTACCATCCACAAGCTGCAGAACAGGAAAGGACTCGGTCACACCTTAAGTCTTCAAAATGGTTGAAAAAACTGTCGAATAATGAATCGAAACACCCTTTTTAAATCCACAGTGTGCCAAAGATTGAGCAGGTTATAGTCCGTGTGTGTCGGTGAAGTGAAGTCCATCCACGGTGCGTTTACGGACGAGCCTCCTCCTCCTCTCCTACTACACTCTTCTGAACTTTAGCTCCTCCCCCTGCACGCTGCCTGCAAACACTGCATACAACCAGCCTGCAACACACATGGCCTCTCATTTCCTCAATAAATCACTTATATCTAAATCAGGGGTGTCAAACTCAAATACGCAGTGGGCCAACATTTAAAAATCGGTACTAGTCAAGGGCCGGACTGGTTCAATGTTTATTGCAAAACTTATTGAAATGAACTTATTGCACATATTAAACCTGGAACTAAAAAAGCTTAAAGGTGGGGTAGGTAATTTTGGAGAAACCAGCTCGAGATCGCTAGAATTTGAAAATACACAGGGTGTTTCTCAATCGCGAGTACGCTTGCTTGGTAGCACATGTCTGCCGAGCATCTTGCTTCAGAAGCGAGGCAAGAATACTTCCTGCCATTCGGAAAACAAAGAGTGGAACAGGCTAGCAAGTGTGCAGGTGTGCGTCATATGAGAGGCCCCGCCTTACATCTTCCGCCACAGATTTGGGGAAATTGGTCCGTGCGCAAAGCATTGTGGGGATTTTAAGACCGCAAAGTCTACTCATGTGCAGACTCGATATTTCTCCAAACGGAGTACGCCGGGCTCGGTAGATTTCCAAGGGTGTTTCTCAATCGCGAGTACGCTTGCTTGGTAGCACATGTCTGACGAGCATCTTGCTTCAGAAGCGAGTCAAGAATACTTCCTGGCATTCGGAAAACGAAGTGTGGAACACGCTAGCAAGTGTGCAGGTGTGCGTCATATGAGAGGCCCTGCCTTACATCTTCCGCCACAGATTTGGGGAAATTGGTCCGTGCGCAAAGCATTGTGGGGATTTTAAGACCGCGAAGTCTACTCATGTGCAGACTCGATATTTCTCCAAACGGAGTACGCCGGGCTCGGTAGATTTCCAAGTATACTGGAGATTGGAACAGTACTTCGGCGGCACTCGATGACGTAGTATGCTTGAAATAGTGGCTCTGAAGCAGCTTTACTCGCGATTGAGAAACACCCACAGACGGAAAAAATCTGCCACTTCCTTACAGAGCCCCTCCTCCAACACACACGAACGCACACATGACCAATGAGGGCACGAGGTAAGTTTGTGCACAGATGGAAGGCTGACAGGCAGGTAGGCCATCCAGTTATTTAGCCGGGCCGGTCGTGCTTTTTACAGTATTACGGCTTCCACAGATGACATTTTTTTATGGATTTTTTGTCAAAGCACTTAAGATATTCATTGCTATCGGGATGTTAAGAGCATTCCATGGAATATAACAAAAAGTGTATCTCGAGCCGGTTTCTCAAACGTACCTACCCCCAGTGGCGACTGGTCATTAGGGGCAGGTGGGGCACAGCCCCACCTAGTGTCAGCAGAAAGTATTACAAATAATGATTACAAAAATGCAAAAAAAAAAAAAAAAAAAATATATAAAATATATTTTAAGATCATGTTTAATCATCTGATTCGTCTGTACATTGCTGTTTTAGTCTGTGTTCTTCTAATTAGTGTGTCTACAGTCACAGTGTGTGCCTATTGAGCTGTTTAGAGCCATGTGGGACAAAACCTGATTATGCCCCTCCCTCTCGCTGTGAAGTCAACGGTGACTGTAAAAACTACACTGCGCATGCTCAGAGTATTTTGTAATGAAATGTGTGTGGCAAAAAAATAATGACCAGAGGGGCATGGAGCTACCATCCCCACCATACGTCATCTCAAATCATTCAGAGCTGATTGGCTGTAAGTACGTGTGCCGCGAAAAGTGTGCTGTGTGAAGAGGAGACGAGAGAGCTGCAGTGGCGCGTCCTAAAACCAGGAAGTAAGCTGCAAAAAAGCAATGAGATTTCTCCAGAGGATTTTAGAAAATAGCTCGAAATAAGATCTGTGGGAAACGTACCTGTTAGATAAATGCACGTTTTGATTAGCCGGATAACATCCACATGTCTACCCTACTTTTATAATTTTTTTATCATAAATCTATGGATTAGATTTATGATAGACCTTTGAAACTACAAGAACATAAGGAGGACTTTTACAAAAAAGTAATAGAAATGTTTGTCCAGAAGGATAGGCAAATGGACTTCATCTTCAAGTCAAGGTAAGACCGCAATTTTATTGAAAATGGGATCTTACTAAGAGAGAACAATTCAATATTTAAATGATAAAATTACATTTTTTGGGTATCCTTTTGTTGAAGTGTCTGTTTAAAATTAATCGAAGCATCAGACAAAAAAAGCTTTTGAAAATAATATTATATTTTGGTTTAGGTCAAAATATAATATTTGTAAACCTGAAGAGTCAGTGCCAGTGCCTCACCAGCCATGAACCTCACTGCACGTCACTGCAGAAGCTTATATATAGACATCTAAGTTTTTTGTGCCCCACCACTTTTGTACATATAAAAACGCCACTGCCTACCCCACCTTTAAATTATTGCCTATAAAAACAACATTACACATAATCAGTTGCATTCATTTCTTATGGCTCTATCTGCAGCTTTTCCGGAGTCATTTCTTATGATTACATTTTTCCACAGGCCAACAACAGCTTCAAAAAAACAATTTCCCTCAAAGAAAAAACCAAACATGCCCTGTTGTCGCAAGAAAAAAAGTGCAAAAAGGAAACATCCATTGAAACTCAGTTTGCTGCTCTGTGATGCACACTAAGCCAGATACCGGCGGGCCAGATCTAAATTAAAATGAAATCCACCAAGGGCCTGATTTGCCCCCCGGGCCTTGAGTTTGACACATGTGATCTAAATAATGCAATAAAATATAATCTACATTTCAGATAAGATGTGCAGGGTTTTTTAAAAGTTGTATTTTAACTGAATGAGTTGAATACACTACATCCCAAATGTCCCTTCTTCACAGAAAAATAAAATAACAAAATGAAAAATCAACATACATAAAAATAAATATGAAACACTGATTATAAATGCATTTAATTATAAAACAACAAGGTTGACAGTGTGCAGTTGTCTTCGGGGGAAAGGGTAAAGTAGTCTACAACTGATTGTGGATTACACGCACATCAAAACACACAAAAAAAGAAATGAAAGAAAAGATTACTACTGTGTAATGTAAGATTGTATTTCTGTAAACGGTTGCATGATTTGTTGCAGAGCAGTATTTATGCAAAGATTTTGAAGGCCCTTTTTTGTTTATTATAAATGGCAGTATAGTTGTTTGCCACTTTATCATTGAGTGTAACAACACATGGCACACAGAGCTATATGTCTCACCATAGTAGCCTACGTTTTTTTAAACTATGCAAAGGTTGTCAAAAAGAGGGGAAATTAATTTTCATGGACAAAAAAAGCATATGATTTGACCTATCAGAAGGTAAGGGACTCAAATCTCAAAGCATACTCTCTCAGATTGTGACTATGCTTCTTGGCTGAGAAAGTCTTCTTTCTCTCTTCGGTATCAGTATTCCTCTTTCTCTTTCTTCTTAAAGCGCCCTGCAGCTGTCAAACAATGAATGATAACTGAGAGCGTCCACCACAAAGAGAATTACACAGGATTATGTACGAGGGCACAGACCTAAACACAACCGGACTCAGCCATTCAAGTAATCTCTTTTTATCCCCAAAAAGAGTTAAATGAACTGTGTGTATGTCTTTTTTCTTCTTGAAAGGCTCCTAACAACAGCCTGGCTGCACCATTTGCTCTGCTGCTGACGTCCAATAAAATGTATCTTTCCTTGACAAGGAGAGACATGAAACAAATTTGTATGCATAACACAAAACCACTTTTCACACCCGCAGGGAGAAGAAAACATTAATAATTAGTATCCAGCACCTTGCTTTCAGTGACATGTGACAATGTGAGAATTTGTCAGATATTTTGACTGTTAACACCAAGAGATGTGATGGCAGTAAGCAAGCCAGGCGCAGAACGCTCGAGGCTGCATCTTGATTCAACCTTTATTGTGGAAATGTTGTCACTCTCTGACTTATTTTGCATGACTGTGACACAGATGAAGCAAAGGCCAACCCTCCCCCAACAGGAAAAATATGTGACAGGTGGGGGTTACATTTACGACACTTCATTCCTCAGTCCCTGTCTTTCTATCTCTTTGACATGACTCCTTCTCTCTATGTATTTTTTTTAAATAAAAGACGGCCACAAATCAAAGTTGTTCTCCTTTATCTGCCAGGAACCCAGTAATCCCTCAAATTCAATCAAGGATTACTCTGATTCAAATCATCCAACTTTTGCAAAAGTCAGGTTTGTGACAGATAGGCCACTCAGCAGTTTGAATTCCTTTGAAAAAACCATTCCATTTTTTTAAAATTGCTTTTCTGTATGCAAATCATTTATGAATCCATCAAGCTACAGAGTCAACCAAAGTATTTAAAGGTGGGGTAGGTAAGTTTGAGAAACCGGCTCGAGATACACTTTTTGTTATATTCCATGGAATGCTCTTAACATCCCGATAGCAATGAATATCTTAAGTGCTTTGACAAAAAATCCATAAAAAGATGTCATCTGTGGAAGCCGTAGTACTGTAAAAAGCACGACCAATCATTTTAGCCGGCCCGGCTAAAGTAACTGGATGGCCTACCTGCCTGTCAGCCTTCCATCTGTGCACAAACTTATCTCGTGCCCTCATTGGTCATGTGTGCGTTTGTGTGTGTTGGAGGAGGGGCTCTGTAAGGAAGTGGCTGTGTATTTTCAAGTTCTAGCGCACTCGAGCTGGTTTCTCCAAAATTACCTACCCCACCTTTAAGTTCACCCAAAACAAATGAATAAAAAAACGAGGAGAGTAAATTAGTCTTTATCTCACACTGAAAAGTGAGAAAATGAAGTAGAAAGCAGTCAGATATTGGCTCTCCCAAACTGAAAATGCAAAAACAAGATTCTGAGCACTTTGCAGGTTTTGGTGAAGCACTTTGATAAGAATGAAGTGGCCTCCTGGTAATGAGCACGGCAGGGTTTATCCGTAGCATTTTATACTTTGAATTCATCAAAGTGTAAAAACCCTCAATTAGATTGCATTTAAAAAACGCTCAGTGGTTGTTGATCAAATCACCCTTAATCTGCCGCTGTATTAAAATAATATCCGCTTGTCCTGACAAGGAAGCAAACACCAGCGATTCATATTAAGGTCAAGGCAACCCGTGGAGCTTTTATTGGGGTTAAGCTTATGACAGACTCTTTCAGTAAATAATACACAACATCAGATTATCAGATTCACCAAAATAATTTACCCAATAAGCTTTTGTCAATGAGATCAAGTCATGTTTTATCTTTAATAGACACACTCAAATGCACTCTAGGTTTGGATTAGTTTATATTGTGTGTTTATTGATAAATGTTATCTGAATAGGCAACAACAATAACAACTTGAACAAAGAAAATGTGAACTTTTAAATTACTTTCCATGCTAGCTACGTGTGCATAAGTAGAACCAAACAGTTCCCATGGTATGGCTGTTTAGTTTTTATTTGGTTTATCGACAACTGGCTTTACATTAAAGTGATTGAGGTAGACCATTTTTATGCTTTTATATCCACAATGAAAAGTACTGTATTGTATACATTGTGTATGTTTAATGAGTATTATCTTTTAAATGGGATAAAAACAAGAATTCTTGACATTTTAAAAGTGTATTTTGTGCACAAGGTGACCATTGAGCTCCATCATTATAAGCTACAGGTCTGAAAAGTGAAGCAAAAGACACGTTTCTAAACTTGCAAAAAGAACCCTGATTTTATAGAAGTCTATGAGAAAATGTCCAGTCTCCTCAGTAAACACGAGTATATCATTTCAATCATAGGCTTCAAGTCTCCCTTAGTCCTGCATAATGTTCATTTAGTAAATTATGGTTCCATTTAGAGTCAACCGTCAAAAGAACGGTTATACTTTAGGGCGTGGCAACCTTTTGATTGACAAGTAACTACCGCTGTGTTGTCCGGTTTGGGTGTTGTCAGTGTTTTTGTCTTAAAACTTTAAAATAAATTGTTACTTCTTTGTGGTGAAAACATGCCTTGTTCAGCGTTCGGTTGTACAGTTACTTCTGGTTCCAAAAAAACAAGATGGCAAGGTCAAAACATCCCTAAACTTGAGGCTTTAAAACAGTAGTCCACAAACAGATAAGTGACTTCACGGTGACTACCTCCGCTTCTTGTTTACAGTCTGTGAGTCAGAGCAGCAGGTGTCTCCTGCGGAGCTAACAGCACTATGACTCATCGCCGTGTTCACACCTTGTTCTGCACTAACAGTCCCAAAAATGTCCCCAAATGTCACTCACCCTCTCTCTCTCTCTGCGCAGGAGGTTTTTCTCCTCACTTTGATGATTCATGAACTGTTGTAGCACGCACCTGAGTCTGAAAGTGTCCAATTTGCCTCCTCTATAAATGATCCTGGGCTGAGTTGTTGTGACGGGTGAGTCATTTATCATTGGTAGGAATGACTTGCTGTTTTGATAACTTTAAATCAAAGTGCAAGTGTTGGATGTGAACATGTGTTTTATGCACATTAGGAAACAGACGTGAACTAATGTTTCTTGGACCTTGAGAGGATCACCATATGTGTTTTAAGTTTGTGTGCCGTATGAAACCGTCATCATCCATTTAAATGTGTGTCTAATGCAACACAACTCAGCCAGTGAACTAAAGTACATTGGACCCTCAGTTTAAATCAAAATGTCAAATAGTCACATTTCATCATTGACCTCTAGTAATATCTATTCATACTGAAAGTTGTGCAGACATTAACCATAGATAATATTTCAAAGAGTTTATACAGAAGTGCAAGCCAACATGCTCACAATGACAACTCTAACTGTTTAGCAGATGTTATGTTTACCATTTGTACCATATTGGTTTAACATTAAATATGCTTTAAGCATTAAACACAAAAGCTGTGTCCCAAATCCATACCACTTGTTTCTGAGCAGGTTTTTATATGTATTGTGTCTACACTAAAAAACTGGCAATGCATGAACCATCCGGTAGCATACATACTAAATATGTTCAATATTTGAGTGTAATGTTGATGCAAAGCATGTTTTCTGGAAACAAAACAGCTCCAAAAAATTCTTTAAATCTTTTATTGATAGGCATGTTGAGTTTTTTTACATATGTTATGCTTTGGGCACCACAGATACAATTCCTCTTCAACTGTATTGCGGTCAGTCCAGAGATCTAAATATCTTAAGATCTCAGCGCGTAAAACAAAAAACTATCTGCATTTGGAGATACCTTTAAAACTAAGTTCGAGAATGTCTTTTTTTTTTGTAACCAAGGATTTAACACATCTCCAGGTAGATTTGTTGTTCAGCTAATTTGACCTTCAGTCAGAAAAGCAAACAATCATTGTTGCAAAAGATGGCAGCTCATGTCCATATCAAAGACATCCTTTCCTTCCAGCCCCCCCCCCCATCTCTCTCCCTCTCTCTCTCTCGATGTCCGATGCACACACACGTCAGAAGTAGGCTTGTGTTTATAGTGACAGGGAAAATAATTAAACAGGAGATGCAAATCATGTCCTCTGCATAAATTGGCTCTTACTTTCATTCCTGACATGTTCAATCATCTCAGAGTGAGTTTCCAAGGTTTCTTTTGGTTCCTCCAGATAATTAATGCTCAGAGGTTTACAACATGTCTTGTCCATGCTGCTGCTCATATAAAACAGGATCAGATAAAGACTGAAGTCTTGATTTTACCATCAATACACTGCAATGTGTTGTGACCAATATTTGTATTTCTTTATTTTTCTTTATGGTAACCTGCTGGGTAAAGGCGTTCATAAGAAAGACTGAATCTGAGAACCAGAACTCTAAACCAGACAAAGAGAGTGTGACATTGGGCAAAGATTAGGGAACCGACTCAAAACCCTTTGAAACCACAAAAACGTACTGGATAGCTGAACTGCTTGGATGCCTCTTTAATTTCTATAATGACTGAGCATATCTTCTGTCTGACAGCTTCTGTGCACACACCGGGGGAAGGGCTGACATGTGGCTCTAATACGAACACAATAGGATGTTATTAGATTAATGCACGTTAATATGGTCCAGTTTTCCCCTGAGAGCTTGGGGGAAGTGACGTCAATGACGGACAATTCAGTCTAAATGAAGTCTTCGGTGTGTGTGTGTTTGTTCAATGCATGGATTTTCTTTGTCTGGCTCCTTCTTGGTGGTTTTGAAGCTGGGAGGCGGTGGATGCTGCAGTAGGAGGGCATAGGTGAAGGTCCTGCACAGCTGCACAGCGTGAGGAAGGAAGCCCCCAGGCACTGGGAATGAATTAATGAGTTTCTGATTTTTTTATGAATTTATCAGCACAAAGAACATTATTAATCTTGACATTAAACATAGTCCAGCGTTGAATGAAATATCATTAAATGTAAGAAATTGCCTCTGTGTTTCTTAGGTCTAATGGCAGGTTTTTTCCATTAATTGTGTTTGTGTTCTTTTCCTGGAATTAAGAGCCAGAAAATCAAAACTTGGACCTCCGCCTCTGTCAGTAATGCTCTGCTGAGGATTGGGAATATGACCAAAAAAACAGCTCATTCAAAGAGAACGTAATGTCCATCAGCTGCTTAGATATTAGTAGTTTTAGATTAGATCACATTTAAAGTGCAGGAACGAACATACAAAATATATTTTCACCTGTTAAACAAGAATCATATTTTTCTTTGATCTCTTTCTTCTGTTCTGTGTTTAACCTCTGTTAAGACACTGTAACATATGTTCTTGGGCTCTGAATTGTGTCTATTTTTTGTTGTTTTAACCCAAATTTAAATTGGAATGAAAACATTTCGATTATTAAATTAATTTTTAAGTTTTGAAGTGGAAAATCTATTAAATCTCTTTTAAAATGAGTATGCATGATGGATAGTTATGGTGAAAAATATCTGAACCAGTGCAGCTGTGCGTCCTGGGTGTGGATTTTTACACAGCCCACCATCGTCACATGTTTTATTCTTAATAATACTCTTGGTATTCTGTTGAGTGAATGGGGAATACTACACTCTTTCTAATTAAAATAACAGCTGACAGTGTTCATGCCTGTATAGTGCCAAGCAGTACACACACATGTGCACAGTGTAAAATGGTGATTGAAAGATATGTGAATTGTTTTCTTTGATGTATTCAGAATCCAAATTGGTTTCAAAGTTGGCAGAGGTGATGAAATATTGATTTAATTGACCTTTTTTACTTCCCTAGTCTTAAACTACTCTAATATTCATATGCACGTCAATGCTTGGTTTGACGTCAGCACATCCTGTGATGGCAGGTACACATTTAAAGTGGACCTATCATGCTATATTTGAATAATATAGTGTAGGACCATACCTATATAAGGCATATTTATACTAAATATAGTGATTCACATAGATAAAAATACTAGGGCTGTCAAGTTAACGCGTTAATAACGCGTTAACGCAAAAAAAAATTAACGCCACTAATTATTTTAACGCGATTAACGCATGTGTATTTTTTGTCCTCGGCCGCCGTAGTTTCAGAGCGCATCGAGTTTAAAATACCATCTACAAGCTGATGCTGACAGCCCCGCTCCTGCTGCCCGAAGTGTGGCAGACCACACTTCCACGCTCACCGGCAGGACCGGACTGGCCATCGGGAGGACCGGGAGGACCGGGAGGGAGTGTGTATGTGTGGCACGACTCGCGCGAGCGAGGCACACCTTACGTGTTGTTAGCATCTGGTGCTAGCTAGCGCTAACGGATTTAAGGAGCTGTTTCAATGACATTTCGCCGACAATTGCGCCGAGCACTTGACTTTATGCAGGTAGCCAGACAGTGGGACATTGTACAAAAAGTCAGCACACTCAGCACGGATAGTGCGCGCAACATGATTGCAGCGTCCAGGCAGCTCCCATTCGAGCATATATGCCTTGAGCTGCACATAGCTCCCACACACCCCCACACCCACACACCCACACACCCACACACACACACACACACACACACACACACACACACACACACACACACACACACACACACACACACACACACACACACACTGTATTGTATTATTGTATGAGAGGTTCCAGGTTGAATCGAATATTTGTAATGTTCAGAGGTTGTTGTGTTTAATATTCATGAGAATATTTGTCATTGTTCAAATGATAATAAACAAACATATAAAGCATAGTTGTTCACTCATATGTTGATAAGAGTATTAAAAACTTGAAAAATATCCCTCTAAGGTACATTTAGAACAGATAAAAAATGTGCGATTAATTTGCGATTAATCGCGATTAACTATGGACAATCATGCGATTAATCGCGATTAAATATTTTAATCGACTGACAGCCCTAAAAAATACACTATACATTTTAAAAGGAAATATTGTAAATGTTATCAAACTAAAATGCAATAATCACGCTTAACTTAAATACTACATTGTTCCTATGCACTTAGGAACATAGCACATTCATTTATCCAAACCTTACAAATATACATCTCTTTAAAGATTTGTAATTCTTTGCTGCACGTCAAATTGCCCCTAATGCAACAACATGATTAACTGAAATAAAAGAGAGTTGACAACCAAAGTTTTCTTATATTAAAGTGGACCTATCATGCTATATTATAATAATATAGTGTAGGACCATACCTATATAAGGCATATTTATACTTTTTTTTTTTCAAAATACCAAACAGATCATGCATTTTAGCCATGCCTCATTTTGCTCAATTTGCACTTTTTTAGCTCTGTTTTTGCAAGGGCTGATTCTGTGAGAACAGCACCATCTACTGGCCTGGCATATGTACTACAGCGTCTCCAGCGCTTTCGAACGGCAATGGCCGTGGCTGTCTCCTCCTGATTGGTGGAGTTGGCCCAATAGCCGTAGCGCCACTGTCCTGACGTCAGGACAGTGTTCAAATCTGGATCAGTTTTTATCAGATCCGTTGCAGCCCCTTTTTTAGAGATTTGGGTATGGAGGAAAATAGAGAGGGTTGTGTTTTCTGACACTTGGTGAGTTCCCTGGAACACCGGGGACACATATTCATGTATAAAAGACGTACAAAAGTGCATTTTGCATGATAGGTCCCCTTTAAGGTAAAATCAGCATCAGAAGAACAAGTTGTGCATCCTCAAATGTACTCACAAGAAGCTGCAAAGCCAGAATTTGTGACCAAACAGATGAGAGAAGAGTCTTTCAGGGGGACTAACAGAGGAGCTGCTTCAGGGAGAATATTAACATTCAGATCTTCTGAAAGGGTCACTAAGTGCAGGGCATGAGTGCTTGTATATTAGTTCCAGGTTTTACTTTTAAAGGTCTTTCGGGCAGTGGGGAACACAATCAGGGCTGTAAAGGGATTCAAACAGTAAGAAATCAATAAACTATCTCAGTATGACCACACACTAACCTTTTAAGCACCTAAGTAATGCTTGAACAGCCAATAGGAACTTACTATGCACTGCTCTTCCTCAATGCCTGTTGGTTGATTTGTTTGTTTTTGGACCACCAACCTAATTACTTTCCATTTATGCCTACTGAGAGTATATGTCAGAGTTAAACAGCCTTGGGGAAGAGCTGTTTCATGTGCTAATCATTGATTAAAAAAATCCACCAGCATATTTGCACACACTGTTCCATGAGGGACTGCAGAGAATCTGAACAAGGCCAGCTGACTTCCATCTCATTGTGGGTTTCATCCTTAATTTGCAGCACTCATTGATAGTAATGACCAAGTTGAAAGGCATTGCAAAGCTAATTTGTTTGTTAGTTAATTGAAGAATGGCATCAATTATCTAGCGTAGGAAATACATTGTTTGGTTTGCTGCCAGTGATGTGGTGGGATTTGGGACTACACCTTCCAAACTTAGTAGATATTTGTTTGAAATGTATGTGATGCACAAATTAAACAACAATTAACTAAAGTAAAAAGGACTAAGATACCTAAAAATGAAATAAAATTAGGCATTTATATTGAAATTGAAAAGCACAATATTTCCAAATACAAATGTCCAACTTCCTCTCAGGTCTTTGCGATAAAGAAATGGACAAAATCTGGATGAATTAGTAATGAAAGTGTTTACACAAAGAGTAGACCAACCATTATAAAATATTAACATGACAACACACTGGACCTAAAAGGTTAGGTTGCAGTGCATTGCTACACCAAATGCAATTTAGTCAACCTCTGGCTTAGACAGGAAAATGCCCCAGTGACTTCCCTCCTCAGTTCTGTTATCATTAATGTGTAATTTAGCAGTCCAAAGCTGTGGCAATAATAGAATTACTTTTCCTATTAGACTCAATGTCATTGAGCCTTACTGTAAAAGAGCCCAGTGCATATAATGGGTGAGGATAAGATAGAGAGAGCATTGCAAGTGTCCAAATGTCACAGGCTCACACATTTACACCACATGCACACACCCTGTTTTGTCAGTGACACACAACAGGCACAATCTATACGTACATAATGAGACTGTCAGGGCTTTATTGTAGTCAATTTATTCTTTCTGTGCAGCGGGCAGGAGAGACACAAACTAAACCATCACAGGAACTCAATGCATTCACAGCTTTGGTTTGCATTCATGTGATTCCTTCTTCTGTATCTCAAAGCACAGTGACTGACATTTTTCAAAGAGGAAACCAGATAACACACAACACCCGGGAGCATGTTTAGTCTGCATATATCAGGCTGCACATATGCACAGAAACAGATTCATAATATCACTGAAAACACACACACATGTGCACCTCACCCCTGATCCAACACCTTACTAGGACACACACAGACAATAAGCCTGACTGAATGCAATCTATTGCCATGGCACCCAGCGCCTAGATGACCGGTATCTGTAGTAACTGAGCAACCTCACACCACTTCATTACTCCAAGCACCAACTCAGCGGCGAGCCTCTCCTCCCAGGCTGCAGCAATGCCTCCCGGCATTTGTCCGCCACTCTCTGCAGAAAAAAAACCCTCTCATCCTATTGTCTTATTGTGAAGCACCATCGCCTGCTGTCATAAAAGAAAAGAGGGACTCACCGTGATTTCCCCCCACGGTGCAAGACAGGAGCCAGGTGGAGCGAGCTGAGGCTGCAGTGGCGGAGGAATCCCCCTGGTAGTGTATGTGTAAAAGTGTGTGAGAAGGAGCGTGGAAGTCTGCATGTGTGTGTGTGTGTGTGTGAATGTGTGTGTATGTGTATGTATGTGTATGTGTGTGTGCAGGGAGTGAGAGCTGATCCAGCAGATGCAGGCGGGAGCCACCAATAGAATGAGGAGAAGAGAGAGAGAGAGAGAGAGAGAGAGAGAGGGGTGTGTGAGATACGGAGGGAGGGAGAGACAGCAGAGGAGGGGTCTGATAGCATTACATCATGGACCAGGGAATGGTAGGTTTGCAGGGGGTGGGATACGGGTGGGGGAAGGTGTGTGTGTGTGTGTGTGTGTGTCCTTGTGTTTGTGTTGTTGTCTGCATCCCCATCATTGTATATATTCTCCCTTCTGCAGCGGACCACAGGATGATTAAGTATTGTGTCCGCATGCTGCATACAGTGCAGCGTCGTCACAGTGGCTGCACCTGTGTCTGTGTGTGTGTGTGTGTGTGTGTGTGTGTGTGTGTGTGTGTGTGTGTGTGTGTGTGTGTGTGTGTGTGTGTGTGTGTGTGTGTGTGTGTAACAGACATAAACTACAGCTATAATCAAGAAGGTATAATAATTGAACCACATTTCATACATCATGCACCCAAACTCCTGGTAACTATAAATAAGTCTTACAGCTTTCATGTACAGATATGTTCCAGATGCTGATTTTCCTTTCCTTATTGCATTGATGTCATACAGGCTAACAGTTTTCTGCAGATGGACTTTAAAAAAATGGAAAAAATCTCAATCCCACCACACACCACCCCACCAGCTAATGGCTCCCTTGTCAGTTTGAAAAAGCACTGATGGACACCCTGTTAGGAAGTCACTGACATTTCAGGTGAGTGATTCCAAACACTTTCTGCTCTGACATAGCGGGCCTCTAAATGGAGAGAAAAAACACACACTATTTTTTACCCTATAGCAGCAGCAATCACCTGTCTTTGTGCAGCCTGCCATCCCTAAAAAGAGACAGAGAGGCAGAAGGATGGAGAGAAGGAGGGAGTGAGAAAGAAGGGTGTGAGTAGGAAAACAATGACAGCTCAGGGTCATCCTTGCACCTCTGCACTGTCTGTACCAATCTGGCACCAGACAGGCAGAAAACGAGATAGCAGCGTGTCAGGTGGCAGGAGCACGTAGATAAGGAAGTCTTTCCTCCCAGCTGTCTTCATTAATTTTCACAAGTTATGTGTGTTTAGCCCTGCAGGCATTGTGACTTACACCATGTTTTTATGCACTCTCAGTCAGGATGTAGCTTTTATCTTCGTCACGTTTCTACTCTTGCAGCGCTCACACTTTTAAGTGTTGTTTGCTTGTCTGCATGAAACAGCGGGGGGCTGGAAGTTCAGCGAGATACTCTTGGTCCTACAGTAGTTGAACTGATGTAGCTCACCAGCTAACTAGCTAGATGGCCCTGAGGGCTAGCGCTAGTCAGTGACGTAGCTACCAGAGCTTCTCTCAATTCCCTATGTAGTGTTCAGTTGACCTCACCTTGGTAGTTCACCATAACCAACACAGTCTCACGGCATTTCGTGTTATAGTCACGAAATGAATCTATTGATTCGTGTTCACCAACACGATTTCCCCATTTTTTTCGTGTCACACAGAACGATTTTAAAAGCAATGTAAATAATAACAAATTAGAAGGAAAAAGAGATTTAAAAAAATACAGATTTCAGTATTCTGACACAGAACGATTTTAGAAGCAATGCATTTATATTGGTAATACGTTTTCGTGCTTGCACCAAATAATAACAAAATAGAAGGAAAAAAAGATTAAAAAAAATACAGATTTCAGTATTCTGAGGCTCTGAGCCCCATTTCTTTTCCTCGCGGACGGTGAAAAAACTCAGACATTATACTGTTTAAAATAATAGGGTTAGGATTAGGCTTAGGGTAAGATATTGAGTAAGAAAATGTTTTTATGAGCCACACAGCTTCCGGTCTTCCAAGAACCGACTGGACAAAAAGACGTGGTGCAGGCACGAAACATACTACCAATAGAAATACATTGCTTTTAAAATCGTTCTGTGTGACACGAAAAAACGAATTAATAGATTAAATTAATTTCGTGACTATAACACGAAATGCTGTGAGACTGGGTTGCCATAACACCATTTCATTTTTTTGTAATGAGGAGGAAGATCTGCAGGCTTGCGATTGCTTAGCTAACAAATGTGTTAGCCCAGCTTGGTTGCAAATGCAAGGCTACGTTTATTAAAAATTGGTTGTTTGAACTATCTACCACTTTCTCATAACTGTCAGAACAGTTTTAAGTACAACAAAGGAGATTAAATAATTAGTGCAACACAGCTCATAGTAATAACAACTTTTTAGCATTCTCAAGATAGCTTGCTATTGGTCAATGGTGGGAATTTGCTTTGTCATACATCACCTAAATTGAACTGACCATTTCACACATGTACTGTAACCCTGAAACTATCAAGACATTATCAGGAGCTGTGCATGTATCTGAGAAAACAAATGTCCTAATCATTTGGCCCTGACATCAAAACGTCTTTACCCTGGCAGCAGCCAAGTACAACGTCTATATTGTGTGCAAATGAGCTAATGTGTGAATAGGTCTGCTTATGGTCAGGGACATTCACAGTGAGCGAGTGGGCGTGTTGATGACGTTATTTATGCAGCTGGTCCGAAACCAGAAGGAAATTGCTAAAAAGATTCAATTAAGGAAAATGTGCTTTTCTGACAATATTCAGAGTTCAAAAATGCACCTCCTTGGGCAGATACTTTAATCTTCTATTGGAATGAATTAATCGGCACAACATTAAACCTTTTTAATCTGTGTCCAGGCCTTTGGAGACCTCTGACCAAAGACAAGTTCATTATGTGTGATAATACAGGAGTGACAGCAGGACTACAGTTGAAAGACAATGATTCATCCTATCACACTGATTCATGTAGCATACTTTAAAGTACCATAACAACTAAACAGGGAAACAAACAAAAAAGGATTCTTTTGAATTAATTAAAGATTGTTCTCTTTTCACCATATTCGGGATTGCTTGTTGTTTTACCAGCTCTTAGAAGTGCTGCCACTCACACTCCTCCTGCCAATACAATGACATGAGATGGTGGATACTTTCACAAACACAAACATTCCCCTAATTATTCCTTCTTCTGTTTCAAGTTAGCGCAGATTTTGGCCATAATCAGACAGTAACTGGCAAAATAATGGTCCCCCTTTATGTCTTTGTCCTCTCATCTCCCACATAGGAATTGCTGACTGGTAATGCTCCATCCATCTGCTGTGATGTGTGCTGTCAAAGATCAGAAAAGTGCCTCATTTGAATTAATTGCAAGGTATTTGACGGGGCAAAGCAGTTGGAATATAACCAATCCAATTTAATTCACAGCAGTGGTTATTATCAAAGGAAACCATCATGTCAGAGGTATTGCTGCTGACTTTTAAATTCATCCCAACTAAACTGGATTCATTTGAAAGGTGAAGTGATAATGCAACAAGAGTTTCAGCTTTTTACATTGACATGTGATTATGTTTTTAAAAGGTTCAACCTTTTATTTTCCACAAGCCATTAGAGATCCTCTCAACTCACTAAATGAAATGTGACAAAGGCTAATGGACCTGTGCCCACACACCGGAGGAAGTGACTCATTAAGGCTACATGTTGCACATAACATGTATACGTCTTAAATTGGTGCGTTTTTGTTGAAAGCACTGTGACAGACTGGAAGTGACATTTATATATTATACACTTCGTATCCATTCAATCCAGATAAATTCAGTGTGAAATCTGTATTTATTAAAGTGTGAGGATTACGGTGCCAGAATATTGGATCAAACACACATGCAGGATTCATGACTATTCAATGTTTGGTAAAGTCTTAGAAGTGCATAACATTTACACTTCAATTGAAGATGAGACGGCACTCTGAAGCTGCTTACATTACTCTAAAGTATATGGCCATATCTTGCCTGTTCTGGCAAGCTTGTTATGTGTGAGTTCCAGTAAAGCTGTATCTTCCTAGTGCTACAAAAACAGAACCATGCCAGTTTTGGAGGGGGCCACATCTAAAGTCAACACGGTGGCAGGGTTCCCAGGCTCTGGAAACTAAGCAATGATTAAGACCGTTGACATGAGAATGGATGGCCAAACTGCAGTGGATCAGTATGGCATGTGCGCATACATGTTTCATTTGTTGTCACGGGTTGCACAACAGCATGCAGTTGTACACTAGGAAAACATGACAAAACAAAACAGAACAAAATCAGTGGTGCATTCCTGTAGTGATTTTTTTTTTATTTGCATCAGGAGGAATGTAAACAGAAGCAACAAAAACCATGGTGAATTCTGGCTGGTTCGTTGGCAGATGCAGTTTGTGGCAGATGCAGTTAGCGGCGATCATCCCTTTGTTGACCTACAAGGCCTTATAATATAATAAACAGTTTACTTGACAATATATAGGCTAGTGGAAAGACACCATAATATTATCATTTGTACAATAAAATGTTAGTCCAGGACACAGTCATCCTTCTCCAACAATCTTGTGGACATTTGGATGTTTGAGTCCTACAGTATGTCATATGTGTACCTTATTCAAATGGGGATGGACCATTTTCCTTCAAGTTAAAGGGGACAATTTGTGAAAAAATAACATTTTCAGAACGTGTGGCGATACATTTGGTTATTCACTGTGAAATAAGACAACACCGTCAGTTTTTTTGAGAGCTGGCTAGTTCAGAAAACATGGAATTGAACAAGCCATTCAGATTTGGCTACCTTTTCTACATGCATGTCACATTGATTTGTATAACTGCACATTTTTTGAAGCGTGTTCATATTCCTTCCACTGGAGACCACATATCCAACAAAGCAGACATGAGGAATAGACCAAAGAACCCATTTACCCTGCTCTGTGTCCACCCGTGAGGTACATTCCCTGATATTGGGCTCTTCAATTTCAGACACAGCCTAAGCAGCACTATTTATGGTTTAATTTAGTTTGGTTTAAGAGAAAAAAAGAAGAAGAAAGGGGACCTTCTCTTTTTCCCCTCAAAAGGGTGTGGAGCATCTTAATGCACAAAGGTGTCCCCTGGCGACTCCAGTTTTCCTATCAGTTCAGACCCGCTCTTCTTTCCCCACCATGCCTGCACTGTTCCCTGTTGCCTTGGCAACCCTACGGCCAGGCCTCCCTCTCTCTGGATACACAGGGACTTCTGTTGTTGCCCCCGAGCAGCTGAGGAGGGACTCACTAGGGCTTTGCAGAGAAAAAGGTACATGCTTGTCCTTTTCTTCTCTGCCCGATGAGACACTTGCGTGACTAAAAAACAAGAAAAATAATAGCTCCACTCAAACTGAATGAAGCCTGAAGAAATGTATATTCTAGAGACCGGAGCGTAAAAGCCAAATGCTGTTAAAGCGCAACACTCATGAGGTTTTTGTAGGTCAAAAAGGTGCAATCTGTTCCGGGGAGCGCCGAGCACGAATACAATGATGTGTTGTGTCAGATTAGTGTCCATTACGATAATGCGTGAGCACAGACATTGTGTCTCTGTTGCTTTTATGCACGGCCTAATCCATTCAGCTAAATCTCATTGTTCAGGACAAAAAAGGTCCAGCTTTTAATAGTTCAACATTTGGGAAATTAGATATTTTTCTTTTCTTTCAGAGAGTGAGATGAAAAGATGATACCCTTCGAGTGTTATCAATTTCCTCAAACGTTTCTCGGAAAGAGAGTTCACAACTGCTTCTCCCAAAGTGCTTAAGGATAAGGTCAATATAACAATCCAGACACCTAAAAGAAAGGACTAATTTTGGTTAATAGTTAGTTACAGACACCAAAAGAGTTTTGTTTTGAATGAGTTTTTTTGTATTTAAAGGGGACCTATCATGCAAAATGCACTTTTGTACGTCTTTTATACATGAATATGTGTCCCCGGTGTTCCAGGGAACTCACCAAGTGTCAGAAAACACAACCCTCTCTATTTTCCTCCATACCCAAATCTCTAAAAAAGGGGCTGCAACGGATCTGATAAAAACTGATCCAGATTTGAACACTGTCCTGACGTCAGGACAGTGGCACTACGGCTATTGGGCCAACTCCACCAATCAGGAGGAGACAGCCACGGCCATTGCAGTTTGAAAGCGCTGGAGACGCTGTAGTACATATGCCAGGCCTGTAGATGGTGCTGTTCTCACTGAATCAGCCCTTGCAAAAACAGAGCTAAAATGTTTCAAATTGAGCAAAATGAGGCATGGCTAAAATGCATGATGTTTGGTATTTTGAAAAAAAAAAAGTATAAATATGCCTTATGTGTATGCTCCTACACTATAATATTCAAATATAGCATGATAGGTCCACTTTAAGGTATATTAAAAAATGTTTTTAAACATATCATGCAGTGTTGGAGAGCATCATTAGGTATGGTATCACTGCCTGGTATGGTAACTTGACAGTGCAGTCAAAGTCACAGATCGCTCGCCTAGTACAGACTGCTATGAAGATTATGGGGGTTAAAAAACACCCATCTCTCCAAAACATATACGAGCAGTCGATTATCAGACAGGCAAAAAAAATGGTGTCTGATCCCACCCACATACTCCACCCAGAATTCCAGCTCCTACCTTCTGGTAGAAGATTCAGGGTTCCCAGGAGCAGGCTGAACCGCTATAAGCACTCATTCCTACCTACGTCGATTAAGCTTCTTAACATTCACATGAAATGATATGTAGTCAAATGTAATGAAATGTACTTTTTTTTTTAATGTTGGCCATGAGGGTTGTGCAATAGGTCGCCATTGTCAGTATGTACGTATGTGTATTGTGTTTGTTCAAACGGTGTATGACTGATGATATGTGTATGTCTCTTAATGTCCACTATGTTTGTATATGTACATGGATGCACTGCAGGACGGAGTCCAGAACAAATTTCCTTACGGGGACAATAAAGTATATCGTATCGTATCGTATCGTATATAACATTTAATTGAAGAAATTACATTTAGTTAATTTCGAACATTCAATGATTCAATTCTGTCATATCAAAAATATGTTAAAATAATTTGTCTTTTCTTTTAACAACCACGGTCCAGCGGATATGAGACCCTTCCCAAGTTGATGATTTACAGCTGCAATGAACCTTGTTAAATGCCTACAACTGTCCCAGATACAAACTCAGTCATTTATGTTGCAGTTCAATGTGTTGTATTTTACAGTAAGATTAGAGAGGCTCTTTTGACCTCTTTAAGGGTCCAATTAGTTAGTATTCATGTTTGCTTTTGCCTTTTCTCTTCTATTGACTTTTTCTTAGTGAGGGATAACACAGAAACTCAACTTTATTTTAAACTGCATCCTGTGTGTTGCTGCATGAATCCTCACAGACACATTACGGCAGCCATCATTTACATTTTGAGACATAATTGGACTAGAGCTAAAGGGATGTTAGTGGACAAATGGAGGGCAGTTTTTGTCATTTGTAGTCCCATTTGACCAGAACATCAACATCGTACCTATGAAGAGGCCACGGGGCCTTTTCCCATGCTCTGATTGGAGTGATTTAATAAAGTGTCAAGAGAGCGGTTATCACTTTGTCTCTTCAGCTGTAACTCGTCAGCTTTAATTCCCTGGTTTTGTCTTGAAGGAACTTGTTGGTGTGTGTATGGTTTGTTTCCCCTTTGGAGGAACAAAGTGTCCTGTTCCTAACAAGATCTTCCAAGGTCTGTTCAAGGGCCTCTCAGGTTTAGGGGAACAAAGACTGGGAGGCAGGTGCAGCCTGAACTTCATCCTGTATACCTTTTCAGGAATAATGCACAAACACTGAAGGGTTTATCCGAGCATATATTAAACCTGTTCTGATTTGGAGTGTGCAAATACTTAAATAGATGGCATTTATCAGCTTTCAGATACAGCGAAAGTTGAAACAGATGCTTCCTTTAATGATTGAGTGCATGCAAGAGAGTGAAATTGATAGGAAGGGAGAGAGAAACAGGATGTCTCTCGACCCTAAACCATCACTTAAGCCTGTTTCATGAGGCAGTTGAGGAAAGGAAAGGAAAAGGGACAAATATGGAGCTTTCTGCGAGAGATCCCTGACTGTGACTGCCCGAGGTGAAAGGAAGATAGATCATCTGGAACAGCTTGTTTTGTTGACACTGGCAATGAGAGACACTAATCACTCGAGTAACCTATAATGAGATAATGACTCAATCATAAACACAAACAATGTCTGAAGTAAAGGCTGTCGGAGAACGAGATAATCTGTCCTCTCCTGACCTCTTTCCTCACCTCCATCAGCTCGACGGATCTTTAACAACAACTCCCAAGCTTCATTACCTGACCTTATATGGGTTTCTGAGATCTGATCTCTGCATAATATCATCTAGTTGATTTGAACCCAGATCACTTATTGTTTGCTTTTTTAGCACAAAAGAAAATGTAATGTAATATTAGTTCAAGATATCATGTTGTTTTTATCAAGTTATCTGAGCTACTTCATCAGGAATGGGACTTGTTTTGTCGAGAGTTTACCAACCCCACAAACAGAACATTAGTTTGTAAATGTAGACTAATAACAAAACGTTTATTTGAAAATTGGGTTTTCGTGGCCTTTAAAGCACAAGTCTTATGAGTCTTACGAAAAGATTAAAAACTAAATTGAATTGACCCAAGCAGTCATATTACTTTGAGCCATAAACTTCCATTGTTCTAAAATCATTAAAAACACATAATTAATACACACTTTTTTGCCCTTTACGATGCCTGTTCTTAAGTCTGCCTAAAAACACATCTTCATTCAATGGCTTTTATTGTTTTAGCTATATTATCATTGTACACAAATTGGTCAAGTGTGTCTAAATGTGCTTTTTTAATCAAATTGGAGTTAATTAGCATGAACACAAATCCTGTATTCTATTTCGAGTCAATTCAACACTCACTGCTGAATTAAATACACACTATTGCAGCAAATGCATATAAATCCCCTGCTGAAAATAGTCCCCAACAAACATGAAGGTATATATTCATGACCTTTTTTAATAAGACCAATGGTTTTTTTTTGGCTGAGAGCCACAAACAGCTGCTGGTTTAGTTTTTTAATGAGGAACAATAAAACATTTGAAAGCAAATGATGAGAGTCAGCCAGGAAACCAGCCGGTCGGTCACCTTGGCGGTCAGTCAGCAAAAGAGCCAACTAATTGTACAGTCGGTCAATCATTCATCCTGTGCCTCTGCCAGTCACACAATCACAGTCGGATTGCAGAGCAGCCTGCCAGCCGATTAATCAGCTCGGCAGCCAGTCATCCACAAGACTGATGACACAGTGGGAACATAAGGGAAATGGGAAAAAGCTGACGACAGGTTTTCCTTCAATGAGGATAAATATTGTCATAGATCTGAATCAATTTACTCAGTGCAGCAGCAGGATTGCAGAGTGGAAGAAATAGTCTGGATGTAAATGTGTGAATTAATTAATGTGTAAATTGGTTCCTGTGTGAGTGTGTTTTGTTAAAATTGCTGGACAACCTGAAGTCCATTGGGACATGCTTTACACAATTGCCCCACTTACAACCACTAACAAGAGAGATAATCTACAGTACATCTTTCAGTCAATTGAGAAAGCACCATGAACACCTCATTGTCCCAGGGCTGTGATTGGCTGTCAGGGTCAGGGTCATGTGCAAATGTCAGCTTAGCCACATTGGGCTTAGTTAAATGTTAAGGGCACTAAACTTACAAGAGCCAAGAAGACCTGTCAAGCAGTGGCAGACGTCCATTCACTGCACCATAGGAGAAGGTCCAACAATTGATGTCTTATTGTGACCAATGTGACGTCAAGGGGAGTCTGAGGAGGACACCCGTGATGCGTCTCAATAGTGTTTTCTGCAAGGGGCCAATCCAGGAATGAATACACACATATATTGTTCACTAAACCCACCATCTAGGGGTAGAGGAGAGTCTTTGAGATGTGACAGGAGGACTATTAGTGCCGTGGTTCGGTTCCCCCTGATGTCAACCATGTGACGGTTCTCATGTTGATGAGGTCAACTTCCTCCTGGCTAAATGGAAACAGATTCTGGCTTCTCTTAGCTGCATGTTTTGTTTTTAAATAATCTTTTGACTTCATACCAAGGGTGGAGAGTCATTTTACTGTGAGTTCAGCTTTGTGGCAGCTGTACTTCTTCCTCAACTAAATATGTGAACATTTAGTGAGATGTTTTTATTTAATTTCCAATACTTAGTCACATGTAAAGTCCAGTCATAACATATTCAATACAACAGCATCAAAGTCAGAGACGTATAGTAATCCGACTTGGTTTGAGTGTTATTGGTTTTTACCATTAAGGCAAGGCAAGTTTATTTATATAGCACCTTTCAACACAAGGCAATTCAAGGTGCTTTACAACAATGAAGTAATCCATTTTTAGAGGACAAGCTGCTTTATAAGTTACTCTAACGGTTGATCAGTCAGTCTTTTGGCCGTCACAGTTTTCCCCCTCAATTTTGTCCCAAGGTCATGTGTGTAGGTGTGAAGATGGGCTTTGTGTTGATGCCATTTTTCAAAAAGGGGTTACTGAGAGTGGACTATATAATAAAAAGGCACAACGCTTCTAAACAGACTAACATACCATGGCCAAACTCACCAATCCTTTGTTGTAGTGGGAGGCATCATTGGTCTCAGAGTTTGACTTTTATTGGTGAGGGTTAGCCCCGCCCACTATACGTAGGCCACACCCTCTTTATACACTGTGATCGAGGCAAGTAGCAGAAATTGTTTGTGAGGTTTGTGTGTGTAAGTAAGGAAGAGGATTAGGGCCACATGAAAAAAAATTGGAGAATTTGAAAATGAATGACTTTTTTCTTTTGTTCTGAGAAAAAAAGTCAGAATTGTGAGATTAAAGTCAGAAGAAAAAGGGAAAAAAAGTTTTCAAATCCTCCAAAAAAAAAATGTATGTGGCCCTAATCCTCTTTCGTATGTATGTGTATGTGTGTTAAAGTATATGAATTTACTGTATGTCTATATCTTGTATTGAGTGGTGTTTAGTAAACATGTGTTTCTGGGTCTCAAGTCCACTCATGCAGACTTCGCTTCAGCACGTACACCACTGCTGGATTTCCAAGAACTGCAAAAACATGGTGACATCAGACCATGATGACCCAACTGTCGAACAAACAGATACAGAGCCAATAAGTGAATGATCTAAGCAGGTTATGTAATATGTTTGAATATATAAACGATTGTATTGGATGTCTGATGCCATTTTGCAAGTAAAAGCCCCAAATCATATGCTTCTGTCTTTTTCCTGAGATGCCCGGAAATTATGCAATAAACAACTGTGTGTGTGTGTGTGTGTGTGTGTGTGTGTGTGTGTGTGTGTGTGTGTGTGTGTGTGTGTGTGTGTGTGTGTGTGAGTGAATGCATGCAACAGTGGATGCAAGCATGTAAACGTATGTTTGCAGCTTTAAAAAAATGAATACTAGTTTTCTGTTCAAAGAGACAACATTATAGCTTTATTATAGTGACTATTGACATGACACCAGAGGCCTGTACTACGAAGCCGGATTTTCGCTTAGCCGGCTGACTTCAGGGAAAACTCGGGCTTTCCGGTCCTACGACGCTGGTTCTCTTTTTAGCGGGCTAGATCTCCATGGTAACTTATGCTGAGCGGCTAACCTCCTCGGGAGGAGGTTAGGTTGCAGGCTAAGAGATCAACTCAGTGAAAGCACCGCCTGCTGACCAATCAGAGCTCCGTGTGCGGAGTTTAAAGCTATCAAGTCATATTACAGGATAGAGGAAATACAGAAAAACTGCCGTTGCAGGAAAGACGGCCGGCAAAAATCAACTGAAATCAGATGATTTTACTTTGTATTGTTTGATTTTTTTGTTCTTGAGTTTCAGATGTAATTCCAACAGTAATGTGGTTTGGAGGCAGTCAATTAAAACCTCTGTCGACTTATATCAAATTCCTTTGGTTTGACATTTTTCAATCGTCTACATACACAACTAAGTACCGCAAAGTACTTGGTGTGAAAGCGGCTGAGAACGTGTCTGTGCACGAGAAAAGGTCATTATTCTCATGTTTGGCAGAGGGGGCTTGATGCTTTAAAATGACATACAACTTTACTAAATATTATGTCTAATACAACATCCCAAACTAACAACATATAGGTTGGCTAACTAAAGAGAACAAAATAATCCTAGCTAATAGACAGTCGGTAATGGAAAAATGTACATTTGATTATAGATAATTTTTTGTTTTTCTCCCACTAAACAATTTATTAATGCTAAACATTGAAATGGTCAATTAAAGGGAAACGTTCACTTGTATGTACAACACACCACGGGATAGGATAAAGGAGGCACACAAGTTTGGACAAACACTAAGATGACGTGAAGTGGAAATGTGAAGCAGTGTTTTATTTGTTTGTAAATACTCCAGGGACTAAGCCCAGCAGTCAGAGCACACTGCTTCCCAGCTGGACTGAAGGATTGTGTCAGTTTTCTAGAAATAAATTGATTCAGGACCAGCCATGTAGAACAGTAATTCAATTCACATGTATTCCTGATGTTTGTTTGTCCAGTTCCAGTAAAGCAATTCTAAGTTGTTTTATGTTATCTCCAAGGAAACATGACTCTGCCATAATTGGCTTGACTCTCCTTCCTTTGAACCTTGAATTTTCCAAACAGAGAAAGAAGGCCAAATAGTAAAACCTTGGAATAAACAATCACGATATTGGTGTTCTGTTTCATGTCCACTGTTGTGAAGACATGAATCATCTACTCCTTGTCCATTTTCTAACAGCCAGGCATGTGTTTCTGTGATTTTGAAACATTTCTTTTGGCTGCATTAACAGGATGAATCTATGTGAATGTGTTCACCCTGGTACGCAAACTACAATAGGGGTTCAGTCAAACGCTATCTCATTATAAAGTCTAATGTAGACTAACAGAGGTGTGGTAAACTCTTTCTAACTTCACATTCTTATGCTATCCATTTTCAAATGTGTCTTCAGGCTGACATCAGTGACAAAACCGTAAGCAATTTATCAGCCTGCAGAGATCGCACTGGAGCCAGAATAGCACTTTTTTCACATAATGTATTAGTACTACCAAAGACCTCTGAACAGACCATTATTTGAACATTTGCTCGAGTTCCCTTCAACGCAACAACAACCATTGTGAAACAAGCATTTAGCTCCGAGCAGTTTATACAAAAAACTTGCTGTCAATAGTCTTCACATCTTTTAAATACTCTCCAAACGTGATGCAGACCTCTTTACAAACTACGGCTTGTCGGTCTGTTGAAAGCAAGGATTTGTAACTTTCTACAAGCATAATCTCTGCCCTAAACCAAAAACCAAGACCAAACAAACAGAAACGATACTGTGGCTGAGTCAGTGTTGATAAAATGACCCGCTCATCATATTTGCATGAATATGTAACTGTAGGCGCTGTGGAGTTGAGCGGCAGAATAAAGCTTTGACGTCCGTTGCCGGAGAGGATACACATATTTATTCAGCCTTTCCTCACCTTTGGCTTCAAGAAAACACTGATCCATATGTAGGGAAATGCAGTTACGCTAGTTTGTGAAGCAGTATAATTGTGCCCGAGGCGCCTGCCGCTCCCACACCATCAATAGACAATACAAGACAAGAGCAGATGCAGCTTCTGCAACACAATGGGCTCTGACAACATGGAATTATAGCCTCTGCAGCTGAAAAGTGGCTTTTTATTTCTGTGCTCTTGGGAACGGCAATAAAGGGTGGGACATACATTGAATAAACGCATTGATTCTCATACAAAGAGGAAAAAAGGAGGCAAAGCAAGCATCTGGATAGATCTGTCACTCATGAATCTTCTCCCAATCCACAAAGAAGAAGTAGAAGACTACGCAGAGGAAGAAACTCAACAGAGAGAAAAATACTGGGTGCGAGATGATTCATGAGGAAACAGAGCCATGTGATACATCAGCCCTTGGACTCTCCAAAACCCACATAGCCTCTGAGGAGCTTGTATTATGGTGTGCAGAGCTGTGTGCTCATGCATGTGGGTCTGTGCTCACTGAACAGCTGTGAGGCAGGCTGCAGGTGAAAGATGAGTCAAGTCCTACGGGGAGACATCAATCATTGATGGAGTGACACATCTGAGAAGAGAGACAGAAGGAGAGCCAGCAGAGAGCAGACAACAAACACTCTGACACGGTGGAGTTCTGACCTTGTTGAGAAGTGGGAGAATCATCGCTGTCCAGCCCATCCCGGCCAGCACTCATGAATCTTGTCAGCCCAGAGGGGGAAGAGAGGATGTGATGCAATGCATGACATGGGCTCTGATAATAAACAGTCATTTTAAGGAAACATGCGTCATATCCTGTACTTTAGCACTATAATGCCAATTAATCTCTAATTAGTGATGGAACTTTTGATTTTTGTGGCGCACGCATTCACATGTTTGCTTCCTGAATGTAGCATGGTAGTAGGCCAGCATCATACTGCACTATCAAAATGATTAATGGAGCACAGCTTGGTTGCTCTATGAGGACTATACGGATAAACATTGCTTATGAATCTTGAACTTACTCTTAAGAGCTTCTATCCAAAGTTGTGCATCTGGCCACCTGACAAATGTAAATCCAACTTTCCTTTTAGTTATGTTGTAGTTTGTAAAAAACTGTAAATACTTCACTTTAGCTAAACATGAACATTGCCTTTCCTAAAGAGGAACTTAAAGAGACAAAATAAAGTGTGATGTTTCTCCGAGGATTCTGCACTTTGAGTATATTTTCACAACACACATTATCATTTGATTATTGACTAATATTGAACAATGTTCATTTGAGATAAAGTTTGAAAGAACATTTTGTTTTTGCCTTGCAAATGTTACAGGGTGGTATGAAAATGTTACACCTTTTTCCATGCTGATGGTACAGCACCACCATACAGCACCACCATACAGCACCATCATCAGCATGGAAAAAGGTCTCATTAAGAGGACGTTTTCTACGGATTTTCTAATATATTCAAGGCCTGTGTTTTTGTGTTAGAACGATAGGGCGGACAAGAAAATAAGTTTGCTCTTGGTTTTTATTTACTTGATTTATGACAGAATGCACAGTGTTGCAATCTTAGTACAGTCGGTTGGAAGTTGTTATCAGCCCTCTAATATCCCCTGTGCAAGAAAGAGAACATATGAATTCAATTCTGTGTCCAGCGGCTGTATGTCCAAAGTCAGATGTATTGGTTTGGTTCTTGGGAAATGTTTCGTAACATCAAAAGTTCCAAACAATTTTCCCAGAAAGTGCAAACATTTGTTATTGTAAGCCACTCAACAAAAAGGGGTTTTGCACCCACACAAAACAGTTATCTTGTTGAGCCCTTAAAAACACATTTAATCCAAAAAGCATTTCTGACCTCACACATGCTGACATCAAAAACTGAACAGTGGGAGACTTTAATGTCTTAATGCACCTTTGGGAGAGGAGAAGAAGAAGAATGAGCCATCACTGCCCACAATGAAGTCAAGGAGATGAGACCATCAATGCCAGTGGGACACTCTGCTTCTCTTACATGAATACAATTGGTCTTTCATTGTTAAAGTGAGTCACTGCGAACAGGATGTGCTGAGGTTTCATCCCGGGCCCATCCTTTGACCTGCTCCATATTAAATAACCTTTGACTGATGGGATTTAATTGATGCATAAAAGCATGTGTGAAACTATCACACAGGACTGTGTCTCATATGAGTCAGTGGCCAGTGTCATGCTTTAATGACTTCTAATGGATGTGCATTTTGCTGGTGTGAGCTGGTAAGGTTAAATACTTCTCCTTTTTTCACTCCTTTCTACGAAACCTTAATTTCAGGTCTATTGAAAAGCTACAAAGGATTGCAAAAAAAGATTGCAGAATAGAATAAATAAAACAAGGCAGAATAAAACGCAGGGAAGGCAAGTGTCACATTGGAATGTGCGAGATGAAATGTTCTTTGGAAACGGCTTTTCAAAAATGTTTTTCTCTACTAACAGCTGAATGATAGCGTCAACAGGTCGGGCAAGCTCCTTCAGACACTTGAGATCTCCTGAGTATAAAGTACAGCTGTGTTTACTCAGTCCAAAGCCCCATCTCATATTTTTAGCCACGTGTTAAATGTGACCTCTGTGACATGTTTCTTGCACGCTCCAAACTCTTACCAGCTTTTCTCTATCTATTACTAATAACAAAATACTAGAACTAGAAACCGCTTTTTATTTAAATAGATATATGAAGTGAGCAATTTATGGAATATATTTGACCTTTACGTAACAAGAAAGCTTTATCAAAATCACCAAAATCTCAAAATATAGATCCATGATTTTGATCTAGATCCTTAAAGGGGTAGGTAAGTTTGAGAAACCGGCTCGAGATACACTTTTTGTTATATTCCATGGAATGCTCTTAACATCCCGATATCAATGAATATCTTAAGTGCTTTGACAAAAAATCCATTAAAAAATGTCATCTGTTGAAGCCGTAGTACTGTAAAAAGCACGACCAATAACTGGATGGCCTACCTGCCTGTCAGCTTTCTATCTGTGCACAAACTTATCTGGTGCCCTCATTGGTCATGTGCGCGTTCGTGTGTGTTGGAGGAGGGGCTCTGTAAGGAAGTGGCAGATTTGTTCCGGCTGAGTATTTTCAAATTCTAGCGCACTTGAGCTGGTTTCTCCAAAATTACCTACCCCACCTTTAATCTGTCCTTGTTATCCTTTACTTCTGTTTCGAGGTTCTTGGAAGTTGTGTATTCTCCAAACACTGTGGCATCTTATCATTAAACAAACAGACCTTGAGTCCAAATAAAGGCCCTTTTCTTCTGGACAAAAAGCCCCACTAACATCTGTCTTTTGAAGGTTACATTCGGCTTTAACTCCTGGGACAACTCTACAGTAGTCACGGGTATTAATCAGCTTTTGCTCAGACTGCTCAACTAGAAAACCTGAATCGGACACAATCATTGTTGCATCTTTGTGAGTCTTTGGAGTGTTTCAAAAATCACATTACTGGACACTTTAAACAGAGAATTCATATGTTAAATATATAAAAAAGAAGCAACCGTGGTAACTGCTTTCCGCCATTTACGAACCCCCTTTTCATGCAGGTCAGAATAATTTGACACACCAGCAGTAAAAAAACAGAAAGGCAGACTCATCCGCTGGCAAAGGAAAAGAGTCTATCGCCTAGTTTTAGAGGGTTGACCCATGTTACAAAGAACCTGCATCTATTCTAATGTCCAAGAATTTTTCGAAAACTGAGGCTGTTTATTGAAAAGAAAATCCAAACCCCTTTATGATATTGAGTCCATGAACCTCAGCTAACCCTTACTTTCTGTGGAAAAGAAACCCTCGGGGTACCATCTCATCCTCGGTTCAAACTGCAATCTAACAGGTGGATGGATTTCCTCCGGTCTCAGTGTCTACATCAAACAGAGACAGCACCTGGACCAGCCGCTCACCTAGGGCTACACAACACTTTCTTTTTGAAGGAGTAAGGGGACAAACCCCTAACAGGTGCACACGGCTTACATCCTCACATCCACCAAATCACAAGACTTGTATCAAAGCTTTGCACAGGAGCCAGAGAGACACCAACAACCTCACTGACACGTATCTTCTCCCAGATGAACAAGATTGCTCTGTTACATAAAAGCTGCTCTCTGCTTCTAGCGAGATGTATGTTTCCTGCAAGAGATCAGCTGGACAAGACGCAACAAGAATGTTAACTATTTAGGTTTTTGATGCAATAAGAAAAATGTAATAGGGCATATTAAAGCATCATGTTGAAACCCTCATAGTAATTACTTTTTTTGGTTACTAGAATCTATAAAGTAGAAACCCACCAATTTTATACATCAAATTCTGTTTGAAGGTCTGTTTAAAGATGAGTACTTCACATGAACAAAGTTGAATAAAGCCCTTTGTGGCGAGAACTCTGCAAAGACTGATAAATGTATTCAAGTGAAACCTCAGTATACATCTGTTGAGTCTAAAAGTTCAGGGTAACAAAATAAAAAGCTCCTCTCTGTGCTGCTTGTGGCTACTAGCTTTAAACACTGGAAACTCTGACTCAAATGTAAGCGGTCAAGTTGCATTTTGGGACATGTAGGCGTGAGATTTGACAAAGATTAATATAGCGTGAAATAAAACAGTGATATTTCTGCTCCTGGATTATTGCCGTTCTTTTGGTCCATGCCAGCATCAAAGGAGTGCAATTCTGAGTTACATAAATCTGTGGAGAACTCTTTTAAAAGACAACTTCTGTACATGTTTGTGTTTATTTGTAAAACATCCATACCCTTAAAATACTGCTGCTGTAGTCAGACTCTCACTTTACTGTATAGAGCAGCCAGCAGCCTCACTGTACTGAACCTGGGGACTTCTCTCTGTTCCTGAAGAGGTTTTACTGAATTGCCAATGTTTTCATTTTGGTTGGCTACAATCAGCCACTCTCACTTTGCTCTGGTCTTTGTACATTCATTCAAACATAGGTGATACCCAGCACTGGGCAATATACTGTAGTGTACATTCACATCACATTTAGAATGACTAAGTGATTATGTCTTGCATTTAACTGAAGGGAAGCCCAACCTAAGAATGTGTAACTACTGACAAATTGAATGGTTACACCTGCATTTATTGTTGTTATATTGTATGGTTGTATGAGACGAGTATATACAAACCTATTGAAATGATTATTGTATCTTACGGTACTGTACTAACTGTAAGGGAATGCTGTTGGCCTGAAAGTGTTCTCCTTGTTTTGAAACAATTGAAAATGACCAGCAGGTTTTGAAAGGGAAAATGTGGCACAAGAACAATAAAGTGCTTCGTGGTCTGGTTTCCATGCTGATTACAAGTGAGGCTTTCAAGGAAACTTGAAGGGTCGGTGCCATTTCCAACACCATGTAATGAGGATTTCCTTCGCAGACATGAACACATTTCCAACATAGGAAAAGGAAACGGCTAGCTAAATTACAACACCTCATTGTACTGTCAAGAATCAGAGTTCTACAAGACAGAGTGCATTTACAATTATTGCCAAGTTATAATCCTTAAGATTTTTATGAAACCTTATGTTTTATTCCTGAAAATGTAATGTATTCACACTCAGTAATCAGCTGTCTAGTCGTTAACATTAGTGATGGACTTAAATGGATTTAATTTGCCCCTAAATGCAAGAAAGATTCACAAGAAACTACAAAATCCAGCATAATATCAGACTCACTTTTAAATGTTTACTCTTACTTAAGTTACTGCTGCTGCGTCGCATTACAAGCATTCAACTGATGAAAAGGGGATGGTTTGTTACATTTTTTATGTTTACCAGAAGCTTTATTAATTATATTATACAGTAACAACAGGTGTTGCTAAATCAACCAGACTGAAATGTAAGGATTATCTCAAATTGAACTAGTTAATAAAGTATATTTAAAATATATTTTATTTGCTTATTGAGGCTATCTTAGCCGAGAGGAACGGAGTTAACACACATTTACATTCAAAGTAGAACAGAAATAGTCGTGGAGGGACCAATTAGGGATTAAATGCTTGTTCAATTTGTTCAGTGTCTGTGTTAACTGAACGAAGAGCTTCAGCAATTAAAAAGTATCCGGTGTTACATCAGCAGTGCTCTTTAACAAATCACTAAACCCTCAAAGGGTGACGAATGGTGGGAAATACCTGTAGAACTTGTGTCATGCAAATGTGTGTCAGCTTCAATGGAAGTACATGTTAACCCTCATCCATCTAAATCCCCCCAGAGTTACTTTTTGTCATATCGTCCAGGTGTTTTATTCTATAATTACCATTTTGTCATCACTTTGTCATGACATCTGTTTGTAATGATTTCATATCATTGTTTTTTTTCAATTACCAATGTATTAGGGTCCCAGTCAAAAGCTCCCAACTGTCATCTCAGTTTTGTTAGATAAAATAGAATAGGGCGGTGAATAATATATTTACATCATCACGCAGCATGAGCACTTATGGCGCGTTTCCACTACAGCGCGGAGCACGGTTTAAGAGGGCTGTGACGTCAGCGGCCCGTCTTTGGTTGCGTTTCCACTTGGCCTAGTACCGGCCGGCGGGTCCTAATTCACAGTTTTTTTGGCCTCATAAAATCGTGGTTCTAGGGCCAGGAACAACGAGGCTGAGTCGGGCTGAGTATGCTAAACTAGAGAGAGCATCGCTGGCAAGGGGGCTATAACTACAACAAGATGGACATATTTGACCGTGATTTAATTGTAATACACGTTTCAAAATGATGCCGAAGTAACAACATACTGATACCGGTTAGTAAAAACCATGAATTAATGCTTTGACAAGTCTGCAGACAGACGGCAGGCGAAAAACCTTTTAAAATGCGTGTTTTCTAAATGGAGATTGGCTAAGCTAACGCAGTATATGCTCCGACCGTCCACACTCAACAACGGCCTATACCAACCAGAGGCCTGTACTACGAAGCTGGTTCAACCTAACCTGGATATGTTTGAGTTAGCCGGTTGGCCCAATCCAAAACATACGCGCTCTCGCTAAGCTGTACTACGACGCTGGTTATCAAGTGGATCGCTCAAGCCAGCCGTGTCCTATCTAGTTAGGTGCGCGTTCACATGAAAGGGGTGGTATTTGGAGCATTCGACCAATCACAAACATGGACAAGCGTACTGACAGCGCAGCGTCATACTTCCTGAATGAAAAGTGAACTTTAATATTAGTCAAATATGAAGAAGTTAAACTTTAAACATCCATGACTTAAACACTTTATCCAGGATAAAAGCCACATAGCTGCACCTGCAAGGTGAATACAGCTGGTAAAAGAAAAAGCGTTTGAATGCGTACATTAACAGGTTTATGAAATCACTGCCCCGTCTAAGACACGAGTGGATCTGACTTTAATTACATTTGACTCGAGTGTTTCGTCAACTTAATGTGTTGCTTAAAATAATACTTCTGCATACAGTATGTGACACTGAGTGTTGCACGGCCAGATACGGCTCAAGAAGCTGACTCAAATAAGGAAATATATGATACGTGATATGATATGAATGATAATGGGACACATCGACGTCTGCACTCACAGTGCCACGGACTGTACTTAATGTTACTCTGATCCGGTTACTTGTGTTGTGGCAGATATTTAAGTAAGTTTTCTTAACGCTAATGTTATAATAGTCAGATTGCTCTGAAGATGGGAGGGGATATTCTATTAATTTTCACGTTCACACAGTCAGTCGCCGTCTTTCCGGCAACGGCAGTTTTTCTGTATTTCCTCTATCCTGTAATATGACTTGATAGCTTTAAACTCCGCACACGGAGCTCTGATTGGTCAGCAGGCGGTGCTTTCACTGAGTTGATCTCTTAGCCTGCAACCTAACCTCGTACCGAGGAGGTTAGCCGCTCAGCATAAGTTACCATGGAGATCTAGCCCGCTAAAAAGAGAACCGGCGTCGTAGGACCGGAAAGCCCGAGTTTTCCCTGAAGTCAGCCGGCTAAGCGAAAATCCGGCTTCGTAGTACAGGCCTCTGGTTGGCCTATACAGACATAAATAAAGCAGCGACTGTATTCGCCATGACACAGGCAGTCTGTGGTTTGTACTTGTTTAACTTTTGTCTAGTTTCTGAACATATATGAGGAGCTGTGAGCTCTGAGTGCTAACAGCTAACGGCTGTGTTGTTTTTCTGGGGTTCTCATTGAAGATGACGTCACGGCTCCGCCTACACTGCGTTACTATAGATACTACCCCAGTTCCTAAACTGTAATGGAAATGCGCCATAAAGTGAGCCAGTCCTAACGAGGCCTAGCCATACCGAGCGAGGCCGAGCGAGGCCGTGTAGTGGAAATGCGCCATAAGTCAGTCATTTTAAGGAAGACACAAATAGATTTTACAGAAAATATTGGAATATCAGATATTTTGAATAAAATACATCAGTTTCTTTACATTTCCTAACACTTGTTAGCCCACTTGCTCACTTTGTTGTATTTCTGGCTGTGCACTTCAAATCCAAACAGATGGATAATTTGTCTAGATTAAGAAAGGTTACAATAATAAAGAATGCGCGAGCCATATTGATTCCTGCTTGTTGAAAACAAATCACTATAAAGAGCCAATCTTTAAATCCTTTAAACGTCTCCCTCTTTCAGTGGACTCAAAGGCTCAGATGTAATGTTTATGTAATACATTAGCTGGTGGATGATGTAACTGTTTTTTTAAGTTGGCTAAAGAATCACAAATGAAGTACTTTATGCACTCAAGTAATCAAATCAAGTGCAGTTTTTTTTTTAACAAAATGTCAGATATATTTGTTCAAGTGCTATTCATCATGAGACGGAGTGGGAGTGCAGTCTGCAGCCATCACTCAGGTCTCACTTTTAAAGGGCCAGTGTGAATTATTTAGGGAGATCTATTTGCAGAATTTAGATATAATATCCATTATGGGCGTCGCAGCCATTATATGAGGGTGGGACAAGTCCCCCCCACTTTTTCAAATGATTAGTTTAGACCCCCCCACTTTTACTATGCGGAAAGTCCGTTTTTTTTCGCCCCCACACCCCCCGTTAAAAATGTCCCCCCCACATTCAGGATGCTTCCTACGCCCAATCCATAAGTATGTTTTCATGAGTTTAAAATCCACTGAAATGACATGGATCTAAAGAGATCCTGTTCCAAAACGTCCATTAAAAGTTGCACAGTTAGTTTCTACAGTAACTCAGGACAGACAAACCAAAAACCATAAGCGTTTTCTGTTTTTACCTGAAGGTAACTGTACATTTTCAATAGGCTTGTAATCGTATGTTAATGCCAGTTGCTACCTACATTTTGTTGCTTTTAAGTAGTGTAATGCTACTTAAACAGCTTCTGAGAGAGGTACCACAGAGTTATACGGTGGCTTGTTGCGGCAGTACAGCAAAGGTTGAGCGGTGGAGGAACTCAGGGGGAAATGGGGACTGGAATTTAAGATTTGTATTGCAAACAACTACACATTTACTGTTGTGCATATGACAATAAAGCATTTAAATCTTTGAGTCTGCAACTGCAAAGCTAAATGCATCCAAATACTACACACTGTCCCTTTAACTACATAGATGGTTAGAATGTAAAATCACTTCTCTGACTTTGTCTCTGAGGGGTTTTGGTTTGTTTTTTGTTTTAGTCAAGTGTTAACATGCAACTATGAAGGAGCAGTTTTGCTGAAATAAACAGAGCGACAGAACATCATGTACTACACAGACCTCCATGATGTTCTGCATATGTTGAGGTTACTACCCAGTTGTCGATTGAGACGTCTCTTCCCTTTTCCTTGTCTGTCTGTGGACAGTCTGTCTGCACAGTCTCTTACATTTGACACTGTACACTCCTTTACAAACCTAACTGGAGCTGTATTTCCTGAAATAGGCCAAAGATCTTGGTCTATTCAGGCCGTAAGTCATGTAGGAGGAGGATGCTCCTGTGTTGGTCTCTCATCAGGGGGTGAGAGTGACCCCGGCTATATTAAAACTCCTCACAGGAGTGGGATTCTTCAGACACTCTGACCCCACTGTGGCATTCACACGGCTGTCATAGTTCACATACTTTTCCTACAATACTGTGGAATGTGAGTCCAACACCTTTCTGTCAATGTGGCACAGTTTTTAAGCACTTTAGAAAGAAGCATATATAAACAGATTGAATCTAAAGTCAGATCTGCGCCCACGTGCAACAGCTGTCCAGGAAGCAGAAAGAATGCTCTCTGTTTTCAATGCTTCTTGAAAACACACTCTTTGAAACAAGCTCTTACGTAACAGCCTGGCTTTCTCCAGGGATTAGTTTTGAATTTGAACATGTGAACTTCACTTGCCCCAACACGCCCTGCATGTACATCTCTTGAAACCACTGAAAGCTCGGAGGCGAACTGTCAGAGGATGGATGAGGTAATGCTGTTACACCCCAATAAAAACACTGTCAAGAACAGGGGAAAACAGAGTACTACACTGACTTGAATGAATAGCAAACACATGGGAGCCCAAAGTTAAAATCCACTGGAGCAACAAATTGAACATGCTCTTTCATGTGTAGGCCCTCATGAATGCCTACAGTATATGAAGTGACATGAAGTGTCAAGCCTAGGTGAAGGACACAAACTATTGGATTTCTATTTGTATTGCTTGTTTAATTTCTTTATTGTCGTGATAGAACAAGTCTAAAAATCTATAGCCATGCCAGTGGCTCATTTGAAACCTTGGCTTTAAGCAACATGCTAACATTTGCATGCTAACATGCTCGAAAAAGAAATGCAATGAAAACATGCTGGTGTTTAGCATGTAGGCTATAATGTTTACCATCATAGCACAAAACACAAAGTAGGCCTTCAGCTGCTGTGATGGGAATGTCATGAGTATTCTGGATCAGTTTTTATCAGATCCGTTGCAGCCCCTTTTTTAGAGATTTGAGTATGGAGGAAAATAGAGAGGGTTGTGTTTTCTGACACTTGGTGAGTTCCCTGGAACACCGGGGACACATATTCATGTATAAAAGACGTACAAAAGTGCATTTTGCATGATAGGTCCCCTTTAAGTCTCAAACCAAAGCTTTGAAAGAAAATGACTTGAACAATGAACACCTGCTGGTGCTGCTGGAGGATAATCATGCATTTCTCTGAGGAACATGAACGTCTGAACGAAACAAATCACGGCAATCCATCCAGCAGATGTTAAGACATTTTGCATTGGATTAAAATGACAGATCTTGAGCAATGCCACTTGCTTGAAAACAAAGGCTGATAAATATTAGCAAACCTGGTCCCATGCAAGGTGAAATGTCAACAACACTGATCTGTTTTGTAATTAGAATACAAAGAAGACAACTTTTCGGGGGGAGATATGGGGCTAAAAATGTAGTTTGACTTTTGTAGAATCATGCAAAACAAGTGCCTTCTATTATATTTCAGGTATGCTGCACAAATCTGCCCAAATTCCTGTTATTCTCTGTCTTAAACTCTTGCATTTACTGTCAGTAACTTGTTACATAATTGGCTCAGATGACATCACCATTGGCTCTATTATGTGTAGTTTAAGAAGAAAATTATACTTGATCACAAAGCAGGTCTCAGCTAGCTGCGGCTTTAACAAGAAGCACATGTCAGATTATCTCTCTGATGTAGTTTTCCTTTAAGAAAATATGTTTCAGATTAATAATTGTGCAACATCTTGTCCTGAGAATCAAATACAGTCATACACTCATCACGCTATTCTTGCATCACTCTGGAAATACTGTACTTACAGGAAATACACCAACATTTATTGCTATGATGCAATGATACATTGGATAAAAGGAGATTTGATTTGTTGTTCAAACACGCCTGACAAGTTCTGCTTTAGCATCTTATTTCATAGAGAGAGAGAGAGAGAGAGAGAGAGAGAGAGAGAGAGAGAGAGAGAGAGAGAGAGAGAGAGAGAGAGAGAGAGAGAGAGAGAGAGAGAGAACCGTCCAAAGTGATGAAGCAGATGGTAATCAGAGTCTAGACAGGCAGGGCAGAGAGGAGGAAGGTGAGAAGGAGATAGGCCTCGCTGCTAAATCAACCACCCACAGGAACAACATTTTGAAGCCTTTTCAAAGACTCCACAGCACAGATTCCTGCAATGCGAAAAGCAGGCAGTCAAATTATCACCGTTGCGCATCATGATGAACCAACAGTACCAGACTAGAATATTAATATGCTGGCATGGCGGAAATAGGGAGCATGTGTTACTGTAAATCAAAGCAGTATATCACAATCTGTTTTCATTATGTGAACAGCACTTGTTCTGCTCACAAATACAAAAAAGACATCCAGTATGTAATGACAAGAAGCCTCAAATGGTCAGAACAAGTATGACTTCTGACCTTCACAAACACCCCCTTATTGTCTGGTTGTACACTCCAGTGCTGTTCTGTACCTGAGGGAAAACAAGCGGATTTCCCCCTCTGACAATGCCTGCAGTGTTCGTACCCTTGGATCTTCTAACATAAAAATCAATGAAAAACTCATCTCACTTCGCTGACACGGTTTTAACCTAGGTTTGAGACCCCCAACCTGCAGACATTTAAATTCACAGCGCATTCTGTATCGACAGGCCTCTGTAAACTGAAGGGCGCCACAGCAGCGGCTTTATGTAAAAAAGCATTCTGTCAATAACACTGGATAATCACAGGCTGCAGTGTGGAGACTAATAGCACTGTACGACAGGGCTGAAAGGAACACATATGACACACACAAATACTTAGAGTACATCTGTGTTTTTGTATAGCTTTACAGCACAATCCCTCAACCATTTTCTGTTTACCAGCAACAATTCACTTGATCATTTTGATTATCATTTCCTTTATTGGTGTAAAGCTTTACCGCTGAACATAAAGTGGATCTGCCTTGATCTTCTCTGACAGTTTACAAGAAAAACACTGATGTAGTTATTCCCACATTACGAGGAATTGATTAATTAGGGAATCATCTGACACATTCATTATTTGGAGTCTGCAAATTCACTGTACTTTAGCTCAGTGCCAGAACTTTAGTGGAGTTATTGTGCCCTCTAGTGACTGAATTGTGTCTTTCTTTTAGACACAATTCTAATCATAGTTATAATTATAGGGTTCATTTAACTTAATCTAATGTAGAGATACAGTAGTCACTGTGATAACTTGTCAAGCATAGTACAAATACAGGTCACAGCTTTCCTTTGAAATAGGTCTTGTATGTAAATGTATTTTTGTCACAATGTTATATTGTGTTAATATGTGTCTATCTATGTATGTGTACTTGTATTACTCAGTGTTGGGGGAAAATGTCTGCACACTGTCAAATGATGGAGACAAACAGCTGGTTCCCCCAAATGTACTCGTGTATTTGAAAGTCTAGGCTTGTTTTTCAGAGTCCCAACAATCCCTTCAAAATTAGGTTTTCTTAGATTTTTCAGTCTGTATGCAGTTTATCAATTATGTGGTTGAATAAGATAAGATATCTTTATTTAAGAACTGTTTCAAAGAAAGTGTTATCAATCGAAAGACATGTTTTAATGTCTGCAGGGGATCTTAATGGATTTTTGTCTGAATGCCTAAATCAGTCCTGTTTTCAGGGTGCAGGCAGCACCACCTGCTGGATTTAGTTTTTCCCATACAAAATATGTATTTTACAGTAAAAGCTAGTTTTATGTCACTTAATATAAACTAATGATGCAATAAAATAACTGGAAGATATCATATATATAACTAGGATTAGTATTTTTGAACCAGCAGCATGCTCTATTTGGCATTCCTAAACGAGGAAAAGGTTGTAAAGCCTGTTAAAAACATCAGTATTTGCTGGTAAATACTAATTTAAGGGCATGCTTTAATGGCTGCTTGTGAATTGCTCAAAGTCAGCCACATTCCGCCTTTACTTGTGGCGTTGAGGAGGAGCTCAGTTGTTTATTCATTCACGTCAGCCCCTCTCGCCTTCCCTTCCCTCCTTCCTGCTACACACAACGGGGACCCACCGTTGTAACTGTTTTTCCCATATTGAAATTAACCACAATCACGTCGCCACCATAAACCGATTTTGGAATCAGGTGAGTTACGCATTTCATATGAATTTCTCTCGGTTTTGACGGTTATAGAGGAAATGTCTGTGCCGCCGGAGCCTTGACTTGTCCGGCCCGGCGAGGCGGAGCAGTGTTTCAAGCGTAACTTATCAAATTCCTCCTGACCAGGATACAAAATGTATGCGCGTAATGTCTGGCTATTTTAACAGCCTGTGCGTTTTCGCTTTGCGGTTTCGGTGCGGGTTTTAGCGCTGCGCTGGAAACAAATGGTCGATGTAGGTCAGCAACTACAGTCAAAATGTCGTCTTTTCTTTTTTTACTTCCACATTCTCTCATGCCACAAACAGATGGCGTCGAGAGGGGGATGGAAAGAATAGGGAAAGAGACGCATGAAGGAGTAAGGGGCTACACCAGGCCACATTAGCCCGGGTCTGCACATCACTAACCCGGACATGCACGTATACAACATTACCCTCTCAGAGCCAGGACAGCAGGCCGAGATGTCTTGAGCAGGCCTGTCTTCAACAAAGTTTTTGCTCTTAAGTTGTCGGGCCTTTTCTTTTAAAGATACAGTGCGAGTTTCATATGAGGGGTGGGGGTAATGTTTATTTTTTTTAAACCGTCAAAAGTGTCCAAGATAAAGCTCACCCATTGCAGCTTCGGTACTGCATGCAGTGTGGAGCACATTGTGGTCAGTGCAGAGGGGGGTGTTTGACAGCTGAAGCACCGGGAGATGCACTGCAGCAGATGACCTGTAGCCTGGTGGGATGCTCCTCCTCTGGGCAGACAAGCCACCAGTTGGCTGACTCCTCACCGAGATCAGTGATAGGCCACAGGTATCCTCCACTGCTCTAATGAGGGCACTGCATCTCACACTGGCTGTAAAGGGATGTGATGATGCTCTACTGTATATATCTGGATCTGCAGACTCCTATTTTGGACTGCTTCAGTGCCATTTTAGATGCAAAGCTAGAATGATTAACAATGCTGACCCCTTGCACACCTGCCATGCAGTGCCTAATGCCAAGTGGATGGTGCACTGTATGCAGCAGGACAGATGCATACTGTGCATACCAGTTGGCAGCCCGGGGCCTATAGATGTGCTCCAATGTGGTTCAGTGTCAGTGCACTTCAGTGCCTGGCAGTAATTAAAAAGACATCCTCCCCGAGTGGTCTATGGGTCATCTGACTGATGGTCATTTAGATGGAAATATTCAAATGACTCAGCGTTGTTCGACCCAAGTAATATTGACATGACGATCTTAGTTCCTGCTGCAGATCTCAGTTTTGCAGATTGACCCATTTCTGCTGTCAGTTTCTCCTGAAATGACACCTTGACTAAACTGATTTAATCATCTCAGTGCCCAAGGGAGTGAAGGGCGTCAACCATCTCTATCCAACTCGACTTCTCGAGTGTTATAGTAGCCATTTGTCAAAAGATCCTATTTCATCGCAGCTCTTAGATTGAATATACCCCAGACTTTCAAAAGTGACAAGTGATGATGTCCTGGTGTTTTCTCCTCATAGAGTCCACCTCCACCTCTGTATTCTAAAGATTGCATTTAATAGGCCGCTCTTACTGGACTTCTTTTTTCAAATTGTCAAGCAGCTCCAGTGAATGACCAGCCATGGATAAATTGTTTATGAGTGATCAGCCTCCCTGAATGCAGTTTAGAGCTTCCTTGACTTACACCGTTTGATTTTAACCTCTCCAGTCTGTTTTTGCTCGAAGGCATCTCGCAAAATATTAATTCGCAGACTTGCCATCTCACAGTTGGCTGCTATATTTGGTTTCTTATGTGTTAACCTTGTGTTAATGGTGTCTATACAGCTCTGCTTATTAGGAAATGTTACCGTGTTGGTAAAGAATGATGCACGCGTTGTGTTTTGGTATTTCGACAAGACTTACTTAATATGTAGTGTTGAAAGATTGATTGATGATATAAAACAGTAATATACATTATGTATGGTCATCTAATATGTTTTCACATTGGCTCATACTTCCGCCAAAAATATGCCTCCAACTGTAACAGTACAGTTTATATTTAATTGTTTTGATCGATAATATGTCATTACACTGCTGCTGCTACTACACGATATGTATGCTTCTTAACGGGTCATAAGCCATCCATCCATGGATCATCAGTGGCAGGGTGGATGTTGAATGAGGTCGAGCAAAGCCAAACAGGAAGCACATCAGGACATCCACAATATGCATAAAAAAATACGGAATAAATCCTCCTAACTGACACTGAAAATTACACACGTCTTGTAAATGAAGATGAATAAAAATGAGCTGTTGTCTATTCTCTCTCCCTCCTGTCTTTTTCTGGATGTGTGGATATAGCTGTGGTAAAGGTTTAGAATAGCTGATGATGGTGTCAGCACATTGCGGTGCTCGGCTGTGCTGCAGGCAGGGTGTAAAAAAAAAAAGAGGCTGATGTTTCTCGAAGCACAAAGGCCTAATGTGTAGGGCCTGTTTGTTGCAGCCGTGCTGAACGACCTCCAGAGTTTAATGCCACTGTGTTTGTATGTATGAGTGTAACGTGCCTATTGGAACGCCACAATAACAAGGGCTTCTGGAAAAATACGGCCTGCAACATTGAATTAATTATAAACAACATTGAAATCTAGCTTTGTGTTGTTAAGTGGGTTAACAGCTTTCTCTATATGGCTTTATTAATAATACATGCATCTTGCTATTCTCCCATTGCATAGCAGATGACGTTTTGTTGAATCGCTGGCATGTTTAAATGTTTTAGCTAGATCACAACCGTTTGCATCATTATCTGACTTCTGGGCCATGTGAATAAATGTTATTTAAAATATAACTATGATTTGACATAAAAAGAGTGTTTTCAACATTTATTTTTTACCTATGAGAAAAAGCAGTGTTGTTTATAGAGATGCTCAACACAACATCTGATCTAGATTGAAACAGCTGATAGCAAATTGTCTTGTGATGGCCTGTGTTTGACCTAATAAGTAAGCTAATGCCAGGGATCTCTATCTCAAAAGCTATTGGAACTATTGCAATGATATTTGATATTCATGATCCTCGGAGGATGATCCCGGATAACTATGGCGATCCCCTAAATGTTCCTGTAGCTCCACCATCTGTTAAAAGTTTCCATCTATTTTGCGAAACATCTCAACATCTATTAGATAAATTGGCACACCAATTTTGTGCTGACATCCCTGGCTGAATCAGACAGACTTTTGGTCCTTTTTTCTCAATTGCCACAATAACATGGACATTTTGGGCTTGAGTGGAATGACTTGACAAGTACAGGATGGATTTACATGATTTCTCGTGCACATATACATGGATATATAAACTGCTAGTGATCCCTTAGCTTTTCATCTAGCGCATCGTCATGTCAAATAATTGTTTTCCCCAATACTTTTAGTACCTTTTAAAACTGGTGAAATTGCTGCCTCAGCTGTTCTTTGTGTTGTGTGTGATGTTGGCATGCTATAAAGCTAAGAAGATGTTGAACACAGTTGTAATCAAAGCCCTCTACTCACTGTAGTCTCTTAGTTGTGTTATTTATGCTTAAAATGTAGTGTTCATTTTTTGTTCCAAGCCATACAACTGGCAAAAGATATCTCTGTTGGTTGCTGATTACATAATAGAAGAAAAGAATTCCAATACAAATTGAGCCAGTCAGCTTCATAGAGTGTAAGCAGAAGAAGTTTTTAATAGACAACTCCAGTGTGTGATGCTTATTAGGTGCGAGTCATGCCTGTCAGTTTTGGTCTCGCTGCTGGTCTGGCTAAAAGCCGTGCCTGCCAACTTTTACTGAGCGAGGTTGTTACTAGTTGTCTGATGAGTTGGTTTGCCAGTCACTCCTCTCAAATCTGGCCAAACTCTCAGTGGGAAGAAAATAAGCTGTTGAACGTTTTGTTTTTTGCAGTTTAAGAGAACATGGTACCTCATAATCTGGTCATTATTTCATAGCTGAAATGATTTGAAGTTTAAAGTTAAAGTATTCTATTCTCATGTATAACGACGACTGATTGCTCCACGCTTTCCCTTTTTCCTCTTCTGGTTGGATCTTGATTATTAGCCACAGGGCTGACAATGATAATGTGTGTTCGGTCACGTGTAACCACATTTGGTGTTAGCCTGCAACCTTGATGTCTCTGAAAGCCTCTGTTCACTTAGCAAACTACCACTTTCCTGCCTAGTGCAGAGCAGTGGCCTAGTTCATGCCCTCTTGAATGTAATTTTAGCCATGTGTGTGTTTGAGTGCATGCATTGTGTGTATGTGGTTGTGGACGACTCTGTTTTGTCTCCTTCTCTTATCGTCTCTGTTTCCCGTCCTCTCATTCCCTCTCTGTCCTTTCACACTGTTACTCTCAGTCAGTAATGAGGCTTTTGTCATGACACTGCAGTACCTGAGCAGTGATGCTGAGGTAGTTGCATCTGTAGTTATGAAGTTTGTTGTGGTCAGCTTAGCTTCCCCTCTGTGGACAGACACACATTATTCTTGAGGGAGTTGACAGGAAAGCCATTGAGTATCGGTTTTATTGACACCTTGTGTTGTAGCCATTACTGCTGATATCTGGTTTACGCTAAGGCTGTAAATGGGTGACAAGAAGCTGTATTAAAGAAATTGACAATGAAGTTGCTAGTTTAATAGTATTTTGTAGATTAAAATGAGTATGAGGACTAAGAGAAACCATGTCTGTACCACATCAGATTCACTAAAGGAAAGAAAAAGCAATGGGATCCATACACAGACTAAAACTAAAGATCTGGTCGAGCTAATAGATAACATTTTGACTGCCATATTTAGTTCACGGTAATGTATTATTCATTTTCCTCAAATAAATATGATGCCATGACCAAGCCAACAAATCCTAAAATTAAAATAAGACTTAAACAAACACGTGCCCCAGTAAAGACCTCACAACTTGCCCCCTGCATACAGTCTGACCTTCCTGCTGGGTTCACTCAGTAACACTGTTTGTGTGCCGGCTGCTGAGAATCAGCTGTAGATGTGAGGAAGGAGCTTGCAGCGCATGAATGTGATGCAAATAAATTCACACTGAACAGATTTTATCCAAGAAATGCTGCAAGGTGTATAATTGCTTAGAATCCAGGCTGATGTTGAACTAACTATAGAAACATGTTATGGTAGAAGGGCAACATGTTTGTCACACATCCGCCAGTAAGCATCATCTGGACTGCCGTCAGCCTGTTAAACCGTTTAGGAATCCGGAGAAGGCGGGACAGTGTCCAAAAAGGAGCCACGGTTTGAACACTGTGAAGGACTTCCTAGGGAGACTGTCTGAAAATGTGCAAATTATTACCGTTTTAAATTATATCACTTTTCCTGCCATTTTATGACAGCATATTTCTTTATTCACCTTCTACTGTGGCCTGTAATGGACTCACTCTTTTGCATGCAGTGGTGAAACTGTTTGCTGTTACTGTCATTTAAGGTAAAATGGTAAAAAAACGGTAATGTAAGAAGATCTTTGTTTCCTTCTCTTTGGTGGCACCTAGGGCAATAAGGGGTCATTGTGTGTTTGTTGGATCTCACTTCCCAGAAATGCAGTGCTTTTGTGATTTTACCTGATACATCATGACACAAACACCCAAATGCAAGCGCGTTCATCAGTAGGCAAAATCACCATTATGTGTAGACTTAACCGAGTCAAAATTAAAATCTTCAGGATTATTACTAAAAGCGTATTTTCTGAAATTGTCACTGTTGTATTACGGGATCATTAAACCTCTTGTACACAATGTCATCCATATATTTTACTTATGGACATATTGATTCCCTTTTATGTTACATTTACATTTTCACACAGCCAATAGGTGCTTGTCTGCTGTTTATTTTAAGGTTTAATTTTGACAGCTGTCCGTTCTGTCATGAATTTCAAATTTTAGGAACCCATTGTTAGGTTAAGAGGGCAAAATGTTAAAGGTAGGGTAGGTAAGTTTGAGAAACCGGCTCGAGATACACTTTTTGTTATATTCCGTGGAATGCTCTTAACATCCCGATAGCAATGAATATCTTAAGTGCTTTGACAAAAAATCCATAAAAAATGTCATCTGTGGAAGCCGTAGTACTGTAAAAAGCACGGCCAATCATCTGAGCCGGCCCGACTAAAATAACTGGATGGCCTACCTGCCTGTCAGCCTTCCATCTCTGCACAAACTTATCTCGTGCCCTCATTGGTCATGTGCGCGTTCGTGTTTGTTGGAGGAAATTCTAGCGCACTCGAACTGGTTTCTCCAAAATGACCTACCCCTTGTTTCCTTGAGCAAGGCACTATTTCTCCCTCTCATCTCTGGGGGCGCTGTTGTAGATCATCTCCGATCAGATAAAGTCTGTTAGGGAGAGACTTGTTGAGTAAAAAATCAGCAATACATGAGTGTTAGGGATATCCTGGAAGAGAAAATATAAGAAGGAAGTGATGAAAAGGGGGTGAAAGGAAGAGAGAGAAAAGGGGAGGGGTGTATCCATGGAGACATGAGGAAAGAGTGATGGGAGAGGGGAGAGAGGAGAGAAGAGAGTGATGTATAGTTTGAAACTGTTTGTTACAAAGCTCTGGAACAAAATGGTAGACCCACAGCAGCATTTAACAGAGGCGACATTTATTGAGACTTTAAATTGTGCAGGTTCTCGTAATTCCATTCAAAGTGATTTGTTTAAGAGCTTTGTGTCTTGACATTTTAATTATGCTTTTCTGAATTTGAAACATACAGTAAGAGAGTGAAACATGGATGGAATAAAATGAAAATCTGGGGCCATCATTTAAAAGCTTAAAGGTTAATTTATGTCCTTTTTAAAGCCCTAAACAAACTAGTTTCATCTCGCAGAACATTCATATCTACATGAAAAATATTATGAATGTGTGTTACTGTGTATCACAAGTTAGGATGTTACCAGGAACAGCTAACACACCATGTTTTTGGGAGTTCTGGACCTTATTCCCAAAGGACAGCTCTTCATAAATATATAATACTGTATACTTGCCTGAAGCTCTCCAAATAGGCTTCTTAAGTCTGCCATTTAAATCTTGTGTAAGGTGAGATGGCATTTTCATAGATAGCAGTTGAATGTAGATTTCAAAACGTTAAATGCAAGGCATGTATATCTATCAAAATGTAATTGAGTTATATATATATATATATATATATATATATATATATATATATATATATATATATATATATATATATATATATAACAAAAAAGACAATTATATGAAAGAGTGGGACAAGTAAGCAAGCACTTCCAACTCTCTTTATGCTTAGACTTGCCACGGCAGCGTGCGTTGCTTCAACGAAGACGCTTCCCATTCACTTTGAATGGGGTGACGTCACGCTTTGCCGAACTGCATTGTGGTTCCGTCGTGTCGCTTTGCCTCCGTTGCTCGCTTCGAAAGTTGAGAAAAGTTCAACTTTTCAAGCGTCGACGGAAGCGCTAGCCAATCAAATCATACGCCAGTACAAGCTCTAGCCAATCAAACCGCGTGCTTGTGTGTCCAGGGCGGGAGATGAATGTGATTGGTTGTTGGTCGCACGCCAGACACGCCCTCCGGCAAGCTTCAACGCACGCTGCCGTGTGGACGTACCGTAACTGGTCACTGAGCTGCAGTTCGACCCAGGGTTAGTTACGCTCGACCCTCTGTGCTCACAACTTCGATTTTAAAGTATTTCAGTGATCCGTCCAGCCCTGTATGGAGGCATTTGCATTTCTTATTGGCCTCCATTTTATTCAGGTTTCCTTTTTAATTGTATCCCTTCACTGTAGAAAATGTTATTAGCAGGGCTCAGTTATTTATGAATTCTCATTTGAACCCAGTGTGGCGGCTCAATTCCCAGTTAAGTTTGAGTCGCCGAGAGGCTAAGCTTGGCTTTATACTGCGACGCGTTTTCATTGAGAAAGTCCATACTGAAGTAAGATAGGTTGAAGATATTTAATAAACAAAATCAAAATACACAATAACTTAGAGGGACAAGAACGGTCAACAGAAAAAATGTCAGCACAAGCTCACCCTCTGTCATCCGCACCCGACATGAAACAGGTGACCTATATACACAAACCACACCCATGTGACGATTGCCGGAAGTGCTCACAAATACAAATAAAAGTGACGTAAACAAATAATAATAATACAAATAATAAACTATAATGCTAAGTACTGTAGCATTTTGGCTCCTACACCCAGTATAATGTGTGTGTGTGTGTTAAATTGCAGAACTTTGAGTTCTCTCACACCCCATAACTTTTAATGATTGTGAGCGCTAGAGTCCAAAATGTAATTATTTTCTCTTACTATAAATAGTCCATGAGTATACTGTAGCTACATCTCTTTAGCAACCACCTCTATCCTGCTCGCATATATAATGACTATAGATGCAATGCATTCTTGAGTTTGCTTTACTTGTGGTTCACAAGTTATTTTTTTGTGTATTGTGTTCCAAATGTGATAAAGGACAAGTTCAAACTGTGTTCCTTATATTGGACAAAATCACCTGGGCCACTGCCTACAAATAAACTTTTTCAGACACTTGGAGCACTGCCCATTTTCACACTTACCTATTTTGAGATGCAATTACTACGAGATGTGGGCTTGGGTCATTGTGACTTGGACTAAAATAGAGTGGCGGTCACTTTCTTAAGGAACTGGAGACTGGTGAGGGACCTGACTTGGGACTTTACTTGCCTTAACTAAGGACTTCACTTCCCCAAGAATAAATTGCTTTTATTAAGAATTGGACCAAATTACTAGCCAGTTGCATCACTGCAAAAACATGCGTGGCTAACTCTCTAGTTAACCACCCTGATAATGAACTGCTGACAAGTTCATTCTTCTTTGCCTTTGTTGGCACTAGTTCTTCGAGGTCAGATTGGGAAGAGAGTTACTGCTGTTTGGCTCTCTTGGCTCAACTGACACATTTTCTAAAAGCATATTATCAGAGTTTTAGAGAGAAACATGGCGGTGCTGAGACAGTATCATACCATAGTGGTCGGCCTGACTTCTGTATTCTCCTGCACTTCCTGTGTCCTAGGAAGGCTTAAAATGACAACATGTGTCATCAATTCCAACTCAAAAGTTATGTATTTTTTCTAAATGTATTTTCATCACCCCTTTTGTTAATGTTTCCATGAGTACATATTTGTGTCACTCTTATAGTGGTATCATAATGTTTCTGATGAGGAAGAGATAACTTGGATGGAACTTTTATAACAGATTCAAGATAACTCAGATTAATGCACCAATTCTACTTTTTCTTGTACTGATCAAACTTCAGTTATTTATTTTCATATCAGTGCGGCATTGCTAACAACAGACCTGTAAAGGCTGAATAACTGTGACCAATAGAGGAATTATGATTACAATGACAAAGAAATCAAGTATTCTAGTACTAGTATTGGTACAATCTAGTATTTGCTGTCTGTACATTGCAAACATGAACTGCTAAAAGCTAATTCTGCATATTTTAATTCTGCCAATTTAGACAAAAAGACTTGTAGCTAAAAAATGACATGATTGAATATCTAGAAAACCAGGAGGAGATGAGGAGCGTGTTGGTAGTGTCTGAGGGGATGGCCCCTTTAAAAACCTCTGCAATAAAGGTCATTATCTGTGTTAAAATACAATTGACCCAAATATTTGTTGTACTCAACTGAACCAAAATTGAGCCTTTTAGGAAGAGGACCACCTCACAGTAAAATGGAGCAGTTTTAACCTTACACTGATTAACATTGGTCATTACAGCTGATGCTGGTTTATTATAATGTTACTGGTTGTGTGGTTGTGTGTGTGTGTGTGTGTGTGTGTGTGTGTGTATTTGTGTTGCAGAGAGGACTTGTAAAAACCAACAATGCCATTCTTCTTTTTATTTTTCTTCTCTTGCTGCAGCCATGTTTTTGAAACCACCAAATAGAGAGAGATTTTTGAGCTTTCCTTTTCCCTCGCTCACTCCCTATTTTTTTTTTATCCCTCTTTCTGTTTTTCTCTCTCCAGCTCTCTTCCCATCCCCCCCTCTTTCTCTCTGTCTCTCTCTCTCTCCCTCTGTCATTCTCCCTCCCTCCCTTTCTCTCTATTGCTCTCTGTTACCATCACGCTTTACCCCTCCCTCTCCTCTCTCTCTTTGCCTCCCTTTCTCTCTCCCTCTCTCACGTTGCACACTGCCCCTCCCTCCCTCTCCTCTCTCTCTTTGCCTCCCTTTCTCTCTCCCTCTCTCACGTTGCACACTGCCCCTCCCTCCCTCTCTC